>NC_133755.1:143629155-143979155 GCF_036562045.2 Rhinolophus sinicus
TGTTTTCTCTCTATTAAGTTTTAATATTAACAATTCCCTCTAATTCACTATATTATTATCAGTAGGCAAGAAACAAAAGAATTGTAGTTTGGGAAAGAAGTAAAAGTGCTCATTAGATTACTCTACTTGTCAAAAGTCAGCCAATGGATCTTGTGGAAATCACATTTAAACAGATGTCACCTCCCCCACTCTCCCATGGGTCCACATCCCAACAAGGCTTTGAAAACTGGAGAAGGCACACAAGTGCCCAGTGGACAAGGCAAAGCCAAGTTGCCCAGGGCAGCTCTTCTTCAAATACTGAGCCAAGCATGGCATCATCCATGATGGGGGAATTTATTTGCTCTTCTATGTTATGTATATTCTAAGAATAAAAGCTGTGACATCTTTAGACTAAAGCTCCAATGATGCGGCTCAGTCACAAACTGCAGGTTTCTACTTTGTTGGTTGGGTCTGAACACTCAGTGTGAAGCTAATCACCAAAGAAAGCCATTTGGGGGATAGCTGGACTGCAACAAAGTGGAGAGTGAGGCTGGAGTGACATTTTAGCAGCTCCCTCGCAGCAATCTCTCCATAAGGGCTTTTACTGCCTTAGGTCAAGGCTTGTTACAAATTCAGGTCACCAGAGCCTCCTAAGTGCCAGCTAGACTGAGCTCTGAGTTTTCACATGTGTCACTCACAAAGCAAACACAGCAAAGTACAGTCAGAAAACAATGTCATTAGTTCTCGTCAACAATTTGCAGTGCACTCAAAGGCACTAGAAAATGTAATTTTATAACTGGAAGAAGATGGAAATATAAAATACATGCAGCATGTGCCCTAAAGAATTTTAGAAGCATGACAAAAGGAAAACCTCTCAGCACCGCACTAGATTATGTAAGACTTCTGTTCATCTGTATCTTCTCTGCTTTTCTGGCCTTCTTGCCCAACACTCTATGACCTCATGCTCTACACAAAAGAATATTCTTTCAGTTTCCACTTTCTTTCTTGTCACTGCCTTTGCATAACTTGTATCACTATTTCTATAGTACAAACACATTTTATGAGTTAGCTCTTTTATGAAACTCTCATTTTCAGAGCTACCATTTTCCATTCCACAGAGACAAATTTTCCAGTCTTCCTCTCTTCCTCCATATTTCCTATGGTGAACTTCTCTCATTGTACCTGTCACATGAAACCTTGTCATTTGTTTACACATGTGTGAGCATTCCACTAAATGATAAGTTCCACTAGAGAACCTCCTCAGTGATGTCCTATTCATCGTTATAGCGCCAACGCCTAGGAAAGTGCCTCCATTGAATGGAATTGATTGAAATGAAACAATAAATAAATAAGTTACATACATACAATACTGTGTATCACATTAGTGGTTAAAAGCACAAGTCTGAAGCCAAACTGCTTTGGTTTAAAACCCAGCTCACCATGTAGTACTTCTATGATTTTGAACTAGTTATTTAACCTCTCTGTACCTGTTTCCTCACCTGTAAAATGGGCTACTGTGTGATTTCCATGAGTTAATAATAGAAAAGCATTTAAAACATAGCCAGGCATACTGAAACTTTTGATAAATGTTAGCTATCACCATCATAGTCTCACAACATGACAGTGTAACACAGTGGCCAAGATTCTGAGGTAGACAATATCATAGGCCTGAATTCAAGTGATAAATAATCCTTATGTGAGCTTAATAGTTATGTGACATTGAGCAATTTGTTTAAATTCTGTCTACTTTAATTTCCTTATCTCTAGAAATGGGATAATGGTAGTGCCTGCATCATAATGTTAGAATTAAATTATGTATGTTAGAATTAAATTATGTATGTAATTAACATAGATTCTGGCACATGGTAAATGTTCCACAAAAGTAAGATACTTACTCACTATTCTTTTTTTTTTAAATCTGAATATTAGTATAAGATCTCTTGGGTATTGCCCCACGATAAGCACCCTCACCTACCTGGCACTTGTATTTGGACCTCATTAGCTTTGGGAGGGCAGAATAAAGTCACTGAAGAAGGAGAAAATGTGTCACATTTTTGACACAAAGCAAGGTAAGTTTATGCCCTTAGTCATAGTTCTAGAAATAGGATATGCTATTGGCTGCTTTGAACATGTTAGAACGTAGTTTATACAAGTCCCATTATGCTTGCCCATAGATACCTTTCCAAACTTTGTTCCTATACCCTGTAAAACATGGTGCATGGCAAGTATGAAACTAACTCTTGTAATGGAGAGGTGCTGGCAAGAGATAAGGAGAAAAAGGAAAAGATAAGCTAGAGTGTTTCTCCTCCTTTCTCTGCCTCTCATGTCTCCTTCATGGTTGCAGCTCCCACCAGGGAGGCCCATCCTGGTCCCAGTCTCTTTTGGGGTAACCCTGATCTCTGAGTACCAGGTAATAGCACACACCCCTCCCTTTGTCTCTCCAACCTGCAGTAATGATTATCGTTGCTCATTTCTGGGTTTTCTTGCAGTTCTATATATAACTCTCAGCTCAACGTATCACCAATGGAACCCATTCCCTGCATTCATTCCTCTGGGGTTCGTTTTCCGAGTTAGACCCTGACTGATCCAGGGATCTTGTTTATCACTTCCCTCTCTGCTTTTCACCTGATTGGTTTACAAAGTGCCAACTAGCTTGCTTTCCTTCACACACACATACACGCACACCTATACACTGTGGTGCTGTCTCTTGTGTTAAAGAAACAAAGGCAGGCTTCTGTGGTCTAGAAAAACTGATCACGTGGGCTGATTCTGAAGTGATTTTATCATCTAATGAGGTGGCTCTCAACTGGGGGATATTTTGCCACTCTGCCACCTCCAGGGGACAATATCTGGAGACACTTATGGTTGTTAATTTGGGGGTGGGGAGGGCAGGTAGTGCTACTGGCATCTAGTGGGTAGAGGTCAGGAATGATGCTAAACATCCTGCAATGCACAAAATGCACAAGACAGACCCCCCACACAAAAAAAGAATTCTCAGGCTTCTGAGCTACTACTTCACAGCTGCTTACAGTGAGCATATAGTGGAGAGCCAGCCCATACTTGTCAGTTGCAATAATATACAGTTTATATTAATTGCTTTGCATAAACTTGGATTTCACTGTAGATTTCTTTGTTTTGTTGACATGCATACTGAGGAGGCAAAGGACCAACAAGTATCAAAAGACTGAATTTCAGCTATGGAGTTTTGTGTTAAACAATTCTTTTTAAAAATCTTACCATTTGATTTTCCCATCCAGCCTGTGCATCAAATGATAGATTTTTTAATTAAATACGTTAAAAAAATGAATCTGATCCTATATTTCTACTAGAATATTTGTAACTGTTTCTTTCACAATGGGGAACTGGCTAGTAGCCACTAGACCACATTTTCGCTTTCCTGTTGTGTATAAAATCCTCTGTTTTCATCTCCAGGATGGTATTACACAGACTGGGGGCTCGTGGCTAGGTCACCCTAAACTATACACCACCAGCTGTGAGGATTTAAATGACCACATTTTTGGTTAAGATCTTAGTTTTCTCATAGGCTAAAGGAGTAAGTTGAGCTAGTTAAAATCTCTCGTCCTATTGTAAAACTGTATTCAATTATATAATTCAACACTTAAGTAACATATTTACATATTGGCTCTTTAGGAAGCAAAATTTAAACAAATGCAGTAAAAGTTTCCATGCAAAACTGTTTCACTCAATACACAGTACCTAATAAATGAAAGTGAATCATGGAATGTTGCTAGACCTATGTTCTATCCTCCTAAGACTGTTAAAATACTTATAAGAGTGTCATAAACAGACCCAGTTCATTTCTGCTCTCTTTCTGACATCCTGGGCTGAGACTAGACGCCATATTGCAGAGACTGAACTCCAAAAGACACCAACTTCTGCAATTCCCCAGGGATTCCCTCTTCCATCACCTCACTCCTGCCTAACTCCAGTCTGTTCCATTTTATACCAGTCAGAGTTGGTATTTCCTCCTCTACTGAAGGGAATGAAAAAATATATACATCTAGTCCCCTTCCTAAAAGAACAGCCCAAAGAGCCATGGGCAACTACACTCCCTTGAATATAAAAATGAGACAGAACTTTCTCTCTCTCTCTCTCTCTCTCTCTCTCTCTCTCTCTCTCTCTGTTTCTTTCTTTCTTTTTAAATAAGCTTTGCCTCAGAAGAAAAAGCCTTAGGGAAGCCTTTCTTTTACTGGTTTAAGCTTCTGAAAACAGCTGCTGACAGATGCCTCAGACTCACTCAGCTAGAATCCCACAGGTAACCACCTTCCTTGATTTCCCACCTCCACTCTCTGCTTTTTGGATGTCTGTCTGCACTGATGATGATCTCAGTGGGTAGAGACTATGTCTTAATTCTGCTCTCCTGGCAGCCTCCACCACATCACCTATTCTCATTGAGTGTTAAATCACAAAGTAGCTAAAGGTGAAACCCTAACCCTTTTTGAAAAGCTGAAGCATTCCCACAGATTTTATTCCCAAGATATTTGTGTCCCCAAATGATCTTTACCCTCTTAACACAGCTCCACAGATTTGTGGTAGAAAGGATTTAGAATCAGTATCTGAGCAATCAGAGATTCTGTGATGTCTCACGGAAGAGAAAGGGAGGGTGATGTTAATTTTTGTGGCATCTTAATGAGATCACTCATCCCTGTCACCTTTAAAAAGCCTGACACATGTCTCTCTCTGACTCTTTCTTTTCCCTCTCCTCCTCCTTCACCATCCTCCTCCATATCTAAAGATGAAGGTTAATATTAAGCATCACATTAATAGTTGTCAAATCAATCATGATTTCCTCTGAGTTATGTTACACAGAGCAACATGCTTTATCAGAAATCAAAGAAAGGACAGTGCCAAAAGTGGATGAGCTAATGTAAAATCACTTACATGGGCACTCTGGAGAGGAAAACTCATTTAATATTTAATGTAGTCATTAACCTAAGAATGAGAGGGAGATAGTAATGGATGGTCTACTCCCTTTACCTATAGGAGAGGGTACCAAAGTAAACTGTCCCTTCTGGGGTCAGATTCACACAAGCCTAAAATCCATAAAGTGGGTCACAGGTGAAGGGAATTGGAAAAGTGTCAAGTCTCCCAGATACATTGTTTTAAGAACACAGTTGTGCTTGGCAGTCATGGCTGAAGTTCTCCATACTACAGGGACCAGAAGCCATGTCAATTGAATTGCTCAATTGGTTTGTTATGGCAACAGACACACTGTCCCCAACACATATGGTCAAACCACAGCAAATGATCAATTATTGAAGTAAATGATCTCCAGGAAGCATTAATCCATCAGGGTATTGAAGGGTTTGTTTCTGTCTCTATTTAGTTTGGGTTATCATTGAAGGCATCTGGCCTCTTGATAGCTACCCAGAGTTGTCCCTGAGAGCCAGAATGTCAAAGACAATTGAAAATAAAAAGGGGAGAAAATAAAGGAATATTCTACAATAGTGACGGCCATCTGAAAAAGAACTTTTTCTACCTGTGAATATTATGATGTTGTGAGGAACATTTATTAATGCACCATGAATGCTAGCATACTCTTTATATGCACTTTTTAACAGGTGCACCCTAAGCAAGTAATGCCATGATAACTGCTTCACTTCAGCTACAACATTACTTCTTAATAAGATACAACATATACTAACCCCCACTTGTTTTATTTAATTGTATTTCTTTCTATTACATACTATCTCCTTGGTGTAAATTTTCAGGGGCCTCAGAATTCCACCCATTAAGGAAGTCACTGATGATATTTCCATGCACATGAAACACCTCCATTTCTACTGATATAGCCACAATTCTTTTTTACCACAAGTTTAAATCTAAATCCTTTCACCCTACAGAATCTTTTAAATACTCCCTCAATAAAATAAGTGATTTCTGACTCTGGGCCTAAGCTCCAGGTAGGCTGTATATCCCAGACTTAGAAACAGACCTCTACACACAGAGTGCCAACGCCTGAAGTACTGCCCAGGCTTCTAGGCCTACGAAGTCTTTTTGAATTAGGGGCAATTGTTTCATATAGTTTTTAAATTAAACTTGTTCAAAGAACATTTAACTTTATAAAATTCAGTTTGATTGAGAACACCAACTGGGTCAATAAACAACTATCATCATCTACTTTTGGTTGAAATCACCAAGTTATCTTTTAGAGAAAAAAACAAGTTCTGTGGTAGTTCATCTGGATTACCTAAAAGAAATCAGTTTTAAAATACTTCAGATTACAAATACTTTTTCAACAACAACAACACCAAAAAATAGAATACTGTTAGTTTTGATGATACCCCTTGGTAGAATTGGCTCTTACCTGGCCTGAGAGCTTCTCTAGTAGAACACATGGAAGAAACGTATTTGCCAAAAGACCCCTTTAAAATATTAAATTGAATTGTATATGCTTCTCTTTATGTTCTCCCTTCTCTTTGAAAAATCAGTTTACTGTTCAAGAGCAGAAATGCCAAGGACATCTAAGCAGGAAGAAAAACCCAAATCTGTTTGTTTCATTATCACTGGCTTTGACCTAGATTTCCCACTTCTAAACATTTATCCTGAAGAAAAAGAAAAAATCAAAAAATATTCAAGTCATATGTAAAAAGAAGTTTATTAAAGCATTGTTTATAATTATGAAATACTTGAGATATATATATATATATATATATATATATATATATATATATATATATATATATAATGACATATTGTACTACTGTACAAGCTATTCTCTGGGCTTAGAACAGTCTTTAAATGCCCCCCCCCTTTCCCTCACCCAACATGTTCCTGACCTGGCCACTTGATTCACACCACAGAACCTCAGAAGGGACAAGTGAAATGCAGCAGTTACTTTTACAGTGGCTTTAGAATAGACTGTACACTAAGTTGGTTGCAAGCCTACAATAACAAGCACTTAGAGCCCTAGAATCCTCCATCTTTCATATTTACATGACTGCTTCTCTTTCCTCAGTTGAAGACTTTGGGTTTCTCTCTGGAGATAGATTTTGTGCTGAGTATTACTAAACTAACTAGACTCAGCTGTACTGAAGACACTACTAAAACCAGGGGGATTAAAGAAAGTGAGAAGTCAAACAATGAGAGGCTTCATTCACTCTCACAGAGGATCAGAGGATTTCTCTGTAAGAAAAAGGAACAATCCAAAGGAAAAGCCACATAAATTCCATTTAGGGAACCACAACAAAATGTCCTATTTGGATCACCCATCTTACAGTAAAGTCTACCAACTAAAAAGTACAACTCACATAATTGTATAAATCAGCTTTTTAGCACTGTAATATTTAAAATGAAGAAAAAGCCAAAATTATCATCAATTTAGGGAAACTTTTTTTTTAATGGGATAAGTTTTTAAAAATTCATAGGAAAAAAATCTGAAGAATAAGAGACATTTCAGGGAAGAGAAAAAACTGTTTTTAAAACTACAAGAATCCTCTAAGAGATAACAAAAGGTATTTCATTTTAGTATAAGAATAAAAAGATATTAAGAAAGGAACATTCACAAAACACAAAAGAACTTTTGGAAATGAAAAACAGTTTTTAAATTATTAATACGGTTTGAAGACAGAGTTAAGGAAATCACCCAGAAAGAAAAATAGAAAGGTTAAACATAAGAAAAAATGTATAGAGCATTAAGCTATAAAATCCAACATGCATTTAATAAGAGTCCCAGAAACACAAAAGAAAACATAAGAAAGGAAATTATCAAAAAAATTTATTGAATCAAGAACTATGCATTAAAAGGATCTATAAAATCCCCAGCAAGATGGATGGAATAAGACAACAGCAAAGAACATCATCACAAACTCTCAGAGCAGTAGGGACAAAGATAAGCTCCTAAATACTTCCAGAGGGGAAAAAAAATCAGTTTATATAAAAAGCATAGTATTTCACAACAACTCTGGAAGCTACAAAAAAAATGCCTTCAAAATTCTAATTTCTAAAATCACTTCCAGTTTAAAATGTAATATATAACTTAGTTATCATCAAAAGGAAAGAAGGAAATGAAAATATTTTTTAAAAAATTAATTTGAAAAATTTACTTTCCATCCTCTCTTTCTGAGGAAACTACTGGAGGAACTTCTCCGACAAAAGGAAAGTGTAAACTTACAAAAAATAAGACATGGGATTCAGGAAGTAGGAGATTCTCCACAAGAGAGAAGACAGGAGAATCCCCAGAATGAAGGTAGAGAGAAATTCCTAGATGATACTTGTGCAGCACGTCTAGATCGAAACAGTTCAGACATGAGCAAGAATTTTAAAAACGCAGAAAAAAAAAAGTTTCATAGAAAAATATATCATTTCATCTGTCTGACAGTATTTGGAGGAACCTTATGTTCTATCATAGAGTTTGGAGATGAACTGGTGATACATAGTAAATCAAAACTGAGCATTTTTAAGTGGAAGGAAATTATTAACTTCTGGAAAACCAAAAAGTTTGTGTAAGATAGGAAATATAACCCTAGTTTAATATGTGGCTCAATTGAGAAAAATGTTCACATAATTATAATAAGTAACCACTGAATATGATTTAATAAAAAGTTGTAATACTAGGAGGATGACAGAGTTGAAGTGAATACCTGCATGGGGGTGGAGGGAGAAAAGAAACTAAGTCCTTACCTTCCATAGTAAGAAGTCAAACTAAAAATTTAAATATACAAAATAAGTACATTTTTAGTATATTGGGGATAAATTCCAGAACCAGCAGACAAAAATATTGAAAATTGTTCCTTAAATTCATAATTAGGGATAGGGAAACATGGATGAGAGAACTAACTACTTTTTCATTGCAAGCCTTATAAAACTATTTGACTGTTTAGGCTCAGTAAATAAATAACTATGATATAAGTGCAGATTTAATTTAATTTAGTTTTAAATGCAAATATATATATATATTTATTGCTTCAACAAACAGTTATTGAGAGACTAGCATAGGAGACAACAAACATATATTAAGAGACAAGCACAATGTGCTGGAAATGCAAAGATAGCAAATCCTGGGTCGCCCATCTTTACCCTTAATAGCTGTTTGACCTTGGGTACTTAATCTAACCACGTGTTTGCTTCAGTTTCCACCTCAGGAGAAAAGGAAAAGGAGAGTTAAGTGTGATAATGTAAATAAATCACCTCAAATTATAAAAAAATAATAATCATCCAGCAAGAAGACACAGAATCCTAACAACTTCAATACAATTTGATCTTTGTTACTCTGAAATAATAGACCCAATGAAGTAAGAATAAAGAGAAGCATCCTTTCAATCTCATATGGATTCAATTACACTCCATTTATACAAGGTTTCCAGTGAATGTCAGGCCTCAGTGACACCAGACCTGGGCTAGGTAAATTTCCAAGTTCCCTTCCAACTCTCCAAGCCTATGAATATATTGGGAAGATACCCCTGAGTAGATGTGAAAACAACTAGTTGCTTCAGACAATGCATTGATTTAGAAAGTTAACAATTCTGTTTTAGTAATACTCTTGTAATCTTTTCTTTTTAAAACAAGTATTTATGTTGAACTTACCTATGTGTAAAAGACATAAGCCATGCTAAACCATCAAAGGAATTTCAAGAAAGACAAGATGTGGAGACTGTCCATGAGAACTCTAAGAATTAATGTAAGAAAATGTCCTAAAACTATGTATGAAAGAGATTAATAACTGTGAGAGCTACTTTATGAACATTTAGAAAATAACCTGGATTCTTAAATATTGAAAAATATGAGGTGAGAAAAATGATTGAAATAATTACTGATGTCTTAACTGAAAAAGTCTCAATAGAGCTAATTTCAAAAAGTGAAATAACTGTCACATGGGATATGAAGTAAACGTATTCTGCAGGTGTTAGAGCACCAAACTGGAAGCAATGGAGTGGGGGTAGGAGAGAGGTACAGGAGACAGACCTTCTTGGTCCATAATAAGAAAGAATATATAAATACAAAATTGGCTGCTTCCTGAATAAATGAGAACCATCATGCTGAAAGTGTTCAACACAGAGCCCGAAGAACATTTTAAAAAATGTTGTAGAGGTAATCCTTGCTTAGGGACTGAGGTTTCATACTAAATGAACTCCAAATTTCCATCCTTCTCTAGGATTCCATTTACGTTACAGATCACAAGCACAGCCAAAGGTCAAAACAGAATTTCATCAAATAGTCAACTCAACACCACCAACAATAAAAAATCATACCAGTTACAGTCATACCTTTGGGGAATAAAAGGGAAGAAAGGAATCAAACAAGCAAACACCCCAGCAGATACCAAAACTGTTAGAATATTTCCTTTTACATCTGATTGTTTCAAGATGGTACCAATGCAGCCATATTACATTATAATGGAAACAGGTTGTCTTCTTACCCTGTTACCCTGAGGGGGGAAAATAAGATGTGTTACCTAAAATTATTAGACTAGAATGCTAGTTAAAGATATTGAACTGTAGAAAGATGAGCCACCTACTGAATCAATAACTGCATTTTAGTCAATACCTTGAGGGTGTTTGCTGGCCTTTATTGAGTGGCCAGTTCTATTCTTTTTAACCTGTGACAGCTGATGGGACTGGACCCTGGGGTGGAATTACTACCCAATTCATTAGTGATACTTAATGAGCAGTTACCAGTGAATCAGACCCGGGAAAACCATTCTTAATGCTAAACTATTCAGATGGAGGAATCTAGTAAACATATTTCTTACATCTTCTGAACTTTTGTTCTTTTCTGTGTAACTTTTTATGACACCTTGCCATAGAAGTACTGTACAAAGACAGGGAAACACTGAATTGGAAATTATAGCCCTAAAAATTGCTGTTACATTTAGCCATAAATTTGAATGGCTAGTAAGTGAGGGACACTTCTGGCACAGATCTTACCTATTTATAAAGTACAGTGTGTAGCCATGAGAGAAGTCATCTTAATCAATAGGACATTTCTGAAATAATCGTTTTAAATGGATTTAGGAGAGTAACACTGACTGGTGAAGTGTAATGTTAAAAGAAAGGTTCAAACAAGAACAACTTTTCATCTATAGTTAAAGTAAGCAATGGTAACATTAAAATGAAACACATTGCAGTTAATAGTGTAGCGATAAAACCTGGATATATCAGTCCATAGTTGTTGTTAATGAGACTTTGTGATATGTTTGGACTCATGTTTGATATTGATGGTGACTTTAACTGCTGTTAATGCAGCCAAAGTCTTCTGCTTGCCTAGCTTTCACAGCATTTTAGCATCTTGATCAACTCCTGGCTGAAGGATCCTTATTTACAGCATGGCCTATTTATTCAGTTATAGGAGAAACATGACAGCACCAATACTGTTGCTAAGCAATAAGCAGCATATTTAAGTATAAATAATTTAAAATAAATTAAAAAATAGATGTCTGAGATACACATTTTTCTTAACATCCAGGAATCTGAAGTTATAGATAGTTATTTTGCAAATTAAAGCTAGTTTTAATATTGTTCAGTCCTTGTTCTTTTGTTGCAGGCTGATTTCTTTACCTTGTGGAGAAACACAAACCCATCACTGTAGAAAAACCACAGGAACTAAATCCTTAATAATTATATTGTAAATATACACGCTAGTCTCTGAGAGATGCCAAGCAGTATTTGTGTTAGTTTGCTCAGTGATGATAAACAAGAAGAAGATTCTGTCAATCTTGTTTCAAGTTTTACACCACAGATTGAAAGCATACACAACCCATAGAAAACTACACAGATTCAATAGTTCTCACAGAGAAAAAAATGTTTTTACTACATTGTAAAAGGAATCCTTTTTCTACAACTGGTACTACACCTATTCCCAGGTATTTTCTCCTTTTGTGGTTTATTCTTTCCTCAAAAATAAAACCCAAAGAAGAAGAAGATGCGGTTTATGCTCACAGATGACATTCACCTTATATCAAAGTGATCTTTTCACTAAGGTAGCAGACAGCTTTCATAACGTTAGAATCAATATGAATACTAATTAAAACAGTTTTGAGGTTGAAGTCAAGATCCAGTTTAGTGGTACAAATCATACAATGAACTCTAATTCTATATAAAGAGAAGGTGTGTGTTAACAGGAACATGTCCCATCCCCTAATAGGTTGTATTTATGATTTGTACCATTGAGTGCATGATCAAAGCACTTTCATTTATTCATGAATGTATTCAAATTGTTTGTGGTTCTCAGTTATCCACATGTCACGTAAGGTAAAGGTGAGATAAAGTGGCCATTGCTCTGACTTTTTGAATACAAGTATGTAGGCAAGTTTATAATCCTAAACTATGGAGGAGAGCTCAGGAGAGAGGAGCAGTTTGGGATATGGAAGAATTTGTCTGCAGAGGCAGTAGAGGAAGTTTGTTGTTTGTGCTTTCTATCCCTTGCTACAAGGAGCATATAAAATAACCAGTTGGGAGCTTTTTTTACAACCCAGTAAAGGAACTATAAGTCATTGCAGAAAGCTATATTCTTGCAAAATCAGAACAATATGCCTTTGTAGTAAATGAGGTCAACAAAGCCTTTAGTGTCAAAAACAATCAGAAAATATTATCTTTCTTTACATAAAGCTGTGGTTCACCCGTATCTAAACAGTTGTGTTAGTTTTGTTAACTCAGTTGTGTGATTGCCATTCTCAAAAGGGCATCATGAAACTAGAAAATCAGTGAGGTAGAGCATGAAAAATGAATGTGAGGCTGAATCATGGGGTACATGAAGAAGAGGGAATTTTGCTCACCTTCATGTCAGTGGTAGAACTTTCCCAGAAATAGAACCTTCTTGTTCTATCAGCCTCTTCTGCTCAGATTCACAAGAATGCCTATTTTTGACCTTTATTTTTCAACCCTTCCAGAAATACGATCTATGTGATCTAACAGTCATCACATCTCAGTGGCTACACACAGACAGAGACACTGATCTCTGTGGCCCTACCTCAGTATTGCCATCAACTCTTCTTCCTCCAGCGCATTGCTGATTTGCCTAGGTCCTACTCTTCATTCTCCTGTCTTCTCACTTGCATGCTCTCTATGAACAACCTCATCAATATCTATAGCTCCCCATGGCACCCACATACAAGTACTGACAACTCCCAGATCAACATCTGCTTCTCCAAAGACTCTTCTGAGTTTCAAGCTGGTAATTGCAAATATCTATGAAACATCTCTACCTGAGAAAGCAACTCAAACACATCAGTCCAATAAATATACAACTAAAATCATAAGCTTTTTCTCCCAGGTCACCTCCTTCTATTTCAAATGGTAGTACCATCATCCACCAAATCAACAATAAGGACCTCCCAGCCATGCACATCCAATCAGGAATCGTAGCGCATGGTAGATACTGTTCTACATGCTTTCTACACATTAACATTTAATCGTCATAGCAACTCAATAAGGTAAGTTTTTCTATTACTACAACTGTTTATATATGAATAACTCACAACTTTATGTAAAGAATGATAGTATTTTCTGATTATTTCAATACTACTGTTCTGAAACAAGTGACATAACAACCTCCATTCAGGGCTATTTTTCTCCTATGTAGAATTTTTTTTTTTTTTTTGTAATGACCCTTCAAATGGCTTTGGTTATATGTTAATGTTAACAAACTTTCATTGTAATCATTTTGAGACCCAGATCCAGAAATAATAAATACATTGCTATGAATTATACTTCATCCCATTATCATCCTATTTTAACATAATTGGTTTAACCATGCTTCTGAGCAAATGTTTAAAATATGGTAATCTAAGGCGTTTTCTCACAAGTTTTAATAATTATTTCATTTTTAATTAAATAAATATTGGTTTGAATTTGATAGAAATGTTCTAAATCCAGGCCTGAAAAATAATACTTGCCACTGTGTCTGAGTCCCAAGTCATAAAATAATTAGGCTTGAAAAGATACTGTCAGCATGTCTAATGAAAGGTAACAGGCTCTTTCTCTGTCTTACTTTAAAAGCTATAGTTTGATTTATTAAAATTTTTGTTGTTGTAGATCAAGGCTACTGGCTGGGTGAGTTTGAAAATGCTCTGTTTTCTCTTGATATAATTGTCCAGGGAACAGCAAATTTTTGCACCCACATAGCCCTTGGCTATAAGAGAAAACAGGAACCAAAGGGCCATGTTTAGGGTACTATTACCAAGGATCAATCATCCCCAATCATTTCCAACTTTTGTTTTGTGCACCTCCACAAAATGATTTAGATTCCCGAGAAACAAACTGCTTGGCTCAGCTTGAGTCATGAGCCCTATCTTTGACTAAGGAGCAATCTGGTGATTTGGGGAGTGTGTGTGTGTGTGTGTGTGTGTGTGTGTGTGTGTGTGTGTGACACCACTCATGCCATAGACAGAAGAATGACTCAGCTGGACCAATAAGACACAAGTCCAAAACTATTACTGGAGCTGGCAGGAAAGAGGTCTTCTCTTTTACAATTACAAAAGTATTTTTATAATAATAGAGTAGTATTCTTTTAAAGCTCATAGAGTACAAATTTTAGAATTTAAAAAACATTTCTAAAAGCCACCACAAATTACCCAGTATTTTACCATCCAGAGGCAAATCACTGTTAACACTTAACTTTTTTTTCTTCTGTGTAAATGGACAATACAAATACATTTGATTGAAACATATGACTTCATTGTATGAAGTAGAATATAGACACACAAGACGATAATTTTTATGGAAAGATATTTAAAATTTTTTCAGAGATTTAAGTTGGGTCCAGTATGTTGGGGGTCACTTTTCATTTATCTAGTTTGGTTTCAATAATCTTCAAGTTCAGCATTTTAATGGAAAATTTTATTTCTAGTGATCTTCATTTTCCCTGTTTCCTGATCTCTTAATTCATTTCTTTCTACTTGGTCCATAAGGTTGTGACACTCTTACATGGTTTAAGGTAGAAGTGAAGTGTTAACCAATTTCCAAAGGTGTCTATCAAGAAAGCAACAACTGTAATGCTGATAGGTACAAACTAGTGGCATGGCTGACAAGATGGAATGCCCATGACACTGCACAGAAAGATGACAAGCAAGTGACAATAGCAACAGATCATATGTTGAACAGCATAGAGGGGGCCAGGCATCCTCCAACAACAAAGAAGACAGGAAGATTACGATGAAATTGTCAAGAGCACATAAAAGGAATGGGCTTCCAAACACAGCAAGTGATTCGTCAAGCACAAGAATTTCCCCAAATTCTTCACCACAATACATACAGGAAATGAGGACTGAATACTGAGTTTTTCGTCTTCCCAGCCCCCTGCCCATCCCTATTTTTCTTCCCAATGTCTCCATCCTCCTGTATTTGCTTTTGATTTCCTCTTTCTGGAGGCTCCTCACCAAGCTTCAGACAAGGTCACACACCCTCCAGCCAAAGGTAAAGATGAAAGCAGAGCAGAAATTAATAAGGTGAACAGGTAACAAGACACAGAGTGAAAAAGAAACCCAACAAAGCTGGGAACATTTGACAGAAGACACAAAGGGGGCTTATTCTCCTCTCTCCTGCATCTAACTAAATGGAGAGGTAAGTTACACAAGTCACCACCCCTCTTCCAGGGCACACAAATCAGCAGTTTCTTGAATTATTTTGATGGTCTCTGCCAAGTCCTGACTGTAACTCCTGGAATGACCCAACTCACCACATGTTATCTATCATGAATGCTTACTTCTCCATTCAAATAATAACAACAACAACAATAATAATAATAATAAAATAAATGACCTTTCTCTGTCAGCTTAAATATTCCTAACAAGAGATGAATTAGGGATGTTTTGCATTATACTAACCACAATAGATTTGAGTGTAACTTGGCTAGGGCCAGGGCTAGGAAAAAAGTTCTGCTGCAAGGGGGGCTACTGAATTTGAGATGATTTGGGGTTTGTTCTTCACAACATGAGTGACATAGGTATTCAAAGTGAATAAAAGTTCCCCATTACTCTTGAGCAGAAATGGACATGATCAAATGCTAGATTTGCTCCCTGATGTTTTGGTCTCAGAGCTTTACACTTAGAATGATTGAAAAGCCCCTCATTATTGAAATGTCTGAAAGAAAACAATAACTTTAATATTGTAGGTCCAAAATACTTAGCCCTTTCCCTCTGTGTCTCATTGAAATTATATTTTTTTATAATGAAAATCTTAATAATGAAATTTTTAATTTTTGAATAAATTTTTAATACTACAATTGAGTTGTATTAAAAGATTGTTGATAGGCATTTTCAAAATATTAGGCCTTTTTTTTTTAACCAGCTCGCCTCAGTTTCCTAAACTTTAGCAAGGGTAAGGTACTGGAAGCCCTTATATCAAATAAATTGCTGTCTCTTAGAAGCAACTCTGTATTTTTATTCATGTACAAAAGCATACAATGAGGGCAGTACTGTTATCAAAGGGGGGAGAGATGGAAAGCTAGAAGATTTAATATATTTACCCAATATTTTATGTGCTTCCAAGATGAAAGAAGTATTGTTTTTAAAATACTACAGAAGTGTGCACAAAATGAGGTCATGGAATAAGTAGGTTGTATACTCATGGAATTGATAAAAAGTAGCAGAAAGGGCCATTCCCCCCTCACCATTAAGAAAGGATCTGTTTCCCTGTACAGTTGAAACAAACATGGGTATTGCATTGCAAAAATGTTTAAGAAAAGAAAAGATCTGTTTCAGTGCATTACATGTGAGTGTAGATTCATTCCTCTTGCCTAAGCACTGTCTTCTTGTTGGTCCTCTAACATTAAAAATAATCTTAATTTCACACTTTCAATTATTTCTTGTCAGATTAATGTCCATGTCAGATTTTTTTTGTGACATTTACTAGCAGCCTGGTGCAAAAGCAAAAGACACTAAATAAAGAAAAAAAGAAATAGAGCTAAAAAGGTTCACTCTCTTGGCCAGGACCGTCCCTAAAAGCAAACCTCCCAGGACTCCAAACTGATATTATGGAATTTTAATGCATGATAAACATGACAAATTTATACTTTACATATTGTGTTTTATTGTGGAATTTGTTTATAGCATCATAATTGTTATTTTTGAATAATGACATGAGACATTAATTTAATAAAATAAAAATTGATCTGCCTTTTAAAATATGTGATTTTAAAATAGATTTGCCAAATTTTAATCACATTTATATTTGTTTATGATTAGAGCACAGACTATTTCCTAGAGGAACTCATAGCCAATATTCTAAGGGTGAATCAGTGGAAAAACATAATTCAAAACTAGAATCTCTCTAAAGGCCAGTCTTTAGTCTTTCAAGGACATATCGGAATTACATGTTGCTTAATAGGATAACAGTTAAAAAAAAGAAAGAAAGAAAAGAAAAGACACAAATATAAAATAGAGAAGCTGTAAAATATTTTGTTTTTAATTAAGGCAAAGGTCCTTAACTCTCATTGGGCTAGCTCTTGTATGCTTTTGTAGCATGTTGTAAATGAGAAGGTTAAAAAATATCTATTGCTTCCAGATCATGTCAAAATGCTCATCTTTGCAATCCTACTGACAGTGATCTCAGGGAGCCTCTAAGGCCACCAAAAGAATAGTTTTCTGGTGCCATTAGCACCTAATTGGCCCAGCAGCTAACCCAGAAGAGACCTTTCCATCCCTGGGTCACTGCCCCCCGTGGTGATTTGCACCCACTGACACCACAGCGGCTAATTCACCTTCACAACCTGTCAGCTTCCACTCAGGTCACTTTAATTCTGCCTCCTTTGTGACATAGATCTGCTTTTAAAACGGTGATAATCTAGGAAGCATTCCTCTCGGGATTCAGTTGTGATTATACAATCTGTCACAGACCCAAAGGAGTTCTAAATACAGGCGGACACTGAGATTTCACCAGGGATAAGACACTGGAAGCCCTGTGTCAACTTACTTGCTTCCCCTTAGAAGCAATTTGGTATTTTTATTCATGTACTAAAGCATACAATGAGGGCAGCACTGTTATCAAAAGGGGAGCATTGGGAAGAACTCTTAGCCACTAGCCAAACATAATTTTCTAAGTTACCCTCTGATCTAGGCACTGAAATCAAAAGCACACACTTTGGAATGAATAGTAATTGCCACACTAAGTGATCTGGACAGTGATAATTGCTGTGTCATTGCCCAGTATGAACCAAAGAGAATATATAAATAGGAATAATTCTGTTCTAGTCTATACACATTTCACATACATTAAGCAACGAAGCTACAGTTATGGTACTGGAGCCCCTGGCACTTCAATTGCATATGTTCCCTTCAACACAGCTCCAATTTCCACTCTAACCTGACAGTTAACTTTCTTGCAGTTTTTTAAATGTAAGTCTTTTATGCCAGCCGATCTGTATATGTAATTCAGTAAGGAAATAGTAATCTTGGCTTAACGCCAGTCACCATCTTAAGGCTGGCCTGAAACCAGTCATGCTGAAAACTGATTCTCACCTTGTCTTACACAGGAATGACTCACATAAAGTATATTCATCGACACCTACCTGCACACTCACCCATGGAATGACAGACATATCCCTCATGCAGGCATCAATCCATATATACAGATGGGGTGCCATCTGAAGGGTGCCTCTCACAGTCAGACATTTATTAGCGATAGCTATATGCATGCGTGGACACACACTGCCACATACTGATACATGCAGAGGTATTCACACACATGCAATAACATCTGTTTTCACTCAATAGGACAAACACAGCATTTTCCAAAATCTCTACCATGGGATACTGTTCCCATGAAATAGTCAAAGCCAAAGAAATAGCCCAGGGACAGCATCCCTATGACCAAACGTGCTCGGGAATCCTGTACAGTGTCTCCCCACCTTTGAGTTTCCCAAAGTACATTAGCCAGCCTTTCATTAAAGGAGCACACATAAATTTGTATCGCTTGATGTTTCCCACATTTTGTTGTCCTTTTCCTGAATGTTCTTCTACTCCTGAAACACTTTTGCACATGTGTACATTGATAAGACACAAGTTTTATAGCTATTACATATTGACCAGGATGACTAAGTGAGGCAAAAGCAAAAGAAAAGAAAGGGATATATTGGTAGAATGTGAAGTATGGACCGAATACCTCAAGAAAAAAAAAAGTATCATAAAATAGCGTGAAATCTGCCCAAAACCCATATTTAAATAAGCAATTTTAAAAGCTGTTTTTAAAATTCAATCCTTACAAACGGAAACTGTGTCAAAAAAGTAGTTTGTTTCTGAAAAGAGTCTGTGACTAAGATTTATTGCAAAGAACTTAAATTTCAATGTACATGAACTCCACTACCAGACAGTAAAAAATAAAAAGGGAGGGTGGGAGCTATTTCTTTTTTCAAAAGAGGAAAAAAGAAAGAAAAATTGCAGTGAAAATTCTGAGATTTAGGTAGAGTTCAACTGAAATGAAGTATCAATTTTGTGTCTACTTTCACAGGAAAATAAATAATAAAGTGAGTTTCAGAAAGAGTTACCAGCAAAGGAGGAACCATATTCTTCTTACTCACCCACATATCTGCCTCCTGCGGCAGGAGTGGCTGAGGGACAAGCATAATCACAGTGAGAAGTGGAACCAAGGACGTTCACAAACCTGGGCTACACATATTCCATCAGAGTTTAATAAGTGAGCAATTGAGAAAGAAAAAAGCCCAAATACCTCTCTGTGAAGCTATGAATAGAGAAGAAGGAGAGGACCAGGAATCTTAACAGCAAAGAGTCAGAGAGAAAGGCACCAAACTACACGAAGCCTGCTGTTCTCATTAACCTATTTCAAGATATGCATTATTTTTTAAAGTGTTTGACAATATTTTCATTTTGATACATTTTAATAAAGGGTTCTACTTTTTATTTACAAAAGCAACAAATGGGAGGAAAAGCATAAGCAGGAATTCAGATTAAACCACACTCCTTATCAATTATACAGGCCGGAGCACCAGAGGTCACCTGTGATCCCAAATCCTCAACACAGATTCAGTTCTTGCAGGTTAATTCAGCAAACTTGCACACATGCAGTAATGAAATACATCACAAGAAGAAAGGCTGACCGTGGTACCCACTGAGGCATTTTTCCATTTTCTGTTGACAATATCTTGATCATAATCCCTTTGCACAGACCACTGAGCCAAAGGCTGTCTACCAAGAACACACAGAATGATGAGGTCAGGTTACTCTCTGCAGTCATGCTTCACGTCTCCCATGTAATGCTAAGTCTTCAAGGCAACACGATCTATGGCCTTTTCCCTAGGCTATGAGTTTATGCCGCCACAAAAATAGCATAATGCCGGGCCATCTCAATATCTCTCTCTCTTTTGGTTCTCATCAGTACTGCATATTTACCTAATTCTAGAAGTGTCAGTAGAATCATCGCATTGCTAGTGGCAGAGAGCAGGTCCATATAATTTGCTGTCCAAACTGAAAGACTTTTGAGAGTGAAAATGGAACCAACAAGATTCCAGGGTAATGGGTATAAACTGGGATTGTCTTGGGCAAGTGGAGACATATGGTCCCCTTATGGAGAGTAGACTGCATCCTAGATCCCAGTCTTGCCTGTTACTTACAAACAATGCATATGGAGTTTCAATGGAAGGTGCTCATTGAAACTTCCACTCAGGGTAGTTTTGGTATTCACCTCACTATAGCTAGGCTCTTTACCCATTCTTGTCCTATTTGGCTATGAACTTACATTTAAACTCTATATTTCATGCAAGTGAAACTTCCAATCTTACTGAGTTTTAAACTATCCCCATAGTCAATTCAAAGTTCAAAAGGAGCATGATAAAAAAATTCTAGTAACAAACATGTTTTCAAAAGATATCATAAGGTCAAAGAACAGCTCTTTTCTCTCTGCTTGGGCTTTTTAAAAAGCAGGAAGCCACAATGTTCTGTTTTTAGATCTATTCTGATTTCTGTTCTAAAAATGAAAAATAAAAGGCATCACATTGAGAACATGTAAAGAATGAAAGAAAAAGTCAGGAGACTTACACTAAAAAATGAAACCCAATGTTATAATCATGACAGGCTCTGTGTAAGTCCCAGTAGCAATGGCAACAAACCCAGAGGACACTCTAAGGAAGCACGAATAAAATCAGGACTGTGAGTTAATGATTTTATTTATTGGCTCTTATTTAAGGATCAAGTACTTGAGTTCAAGGTCATAGACTTTAGATAATTTATTTTCAAAGTTCAGTCTTAAGTGCAGGACAATTGCCTTCCTTGTGTAATTTGACATGTTCCAAAAATTTCCCCTGCTAAAAATTTCACCCCACTAGTCTGTTATGGAACCTGGCAATCCCTGGTATTATGTTGCCTGCCACCTTTTATAATAGTAGTTATTACTTGTCTGGGTCACAGATCTATTTTGACAAAAGCAATGAAACCTCTTCTTACTCCTGCCACCCAAAAAATGCACAAGTGACATACACTAAACATTATTAAAAATTTCAGGAGTTTGGGGGACTTTGCTCATCCCCCATCATGCCCACCCACAGGCAGGTTAAGACTTTGCTCCTCGAGGACTTTACAAGAAATGTGTTATTAAAAATGTGCTAGGGATTTTGCCAATTTGAGGACAATACATTCACAGTTTCATCCTTTTACACAGTTTGAGTAATATATGTTAACCCATTAACAGTGTATTTCCATCTGGTAATTAGTAGCATCTTCAAGAATTTAGACAATGAAAAAATGTGAACAAATGTGACACTGAAAAACTAAATCTACATTTGTGGATAATTGACATTAAACTGTTCTTCATTCAATCAATAACTATTAAGCATCAACTATATTTAAGACATTGTGCTATGGCACAGGAATAAAATGAAGAATAAGTTAAAAACTATAACCCTAACATATCACCTAATACAATAAAATGGTGAAGGCTTTGGGGGTAGAATTGACAAAAAATAATAAACAGTTTTTTAAGAATTTACTATGTGCCAGGCTCTGTGATTCACCTGTCTTTCCAACAAAACGCAGTAAATGTTTTTATTTCAGAACTGTTTTATGATGATGTTTTACAATGAAGACACTTAAACACAGAAAGCCAAGGTCACTTTTGCATTATTTAGATTTGCTTTTTTAAAAGCTTTAGAAGGTATGTAGAGGGTGAAGAGAAAAGAGAGACTTAGAGGGGAAAAAGGGTTACTAGTTATAGGCAGTTGTCTGAGTTTCCTGAAGCCTTGAACTAACTCAATCTTGATAGGGTTGGACAGGAAGTATATTTGAGAGATTGGATTTAGTGACTAATTAGGCAAAAGAGGTTAAAGATAAATAAAAATCGAGAGTGACTCTTAGGTTTCTGACATGAATTACTTGGAGAATGAAAGCACCTGAAATAAAAAATGAAAGAAAAACAGTTTGGAGAAAGAGAAGAAAATGTGACCAGTAACCAACTAAAATTCTTGAGTTCACAGTGTCTATAGGATAACTAGTAGACCGTTGAATACATGGGTGTAGGGTTCGAGAAGTGGTTTTAAATTAGTGCAGGACTTCTCAAAGTGTGGTCTGTGGACACAGGGTGTTCTTTGAGACACTTTCAGGAAATTCACAAGGTTGAAACTATTTAAATAGTATCACTAAGACATGAACACGCTTGCCTTTTTCATTGTATTGGTATTTGCACTGATGATGCAAAAGCAAAGGTGGGCAAAACTATTAGTCCCTTAGCACATAATACAGGTGGTGGCCTCAAAACTGTAGTAGCAGTCATATTTTGCTGCACTGGAATTTATTAAAAATACCAGTTTCTCGTAAAAATGTTAACACAGTAAAAATTCTTAATTTTATTAAGTTTTGATCCAAGAGTAGAAGTCTTTATAATATTTAGAATTACAAGTAGGAAGTACACATATAGCACTTCTACTGCAAATTGCCTAAAGGACAAACATGTGTGATAGAGCTGTGAGCTGACGTAGCCCCCTTTTTACAGAATAATATTTTTTTCTTTCTGGAAAGAACAACCAAGAGACAAAATATGGTTATTCAGTTGTGGATATTTGGTAGCTATTTTCCCAAAAATAAACAAACTAAGTCTGTCATTTTAAGGAAAATTATTTGTCATAAAAGATAAAATTTGAGATTTCAAACAAAAGTTAGAATTTTATAAAAATTTCATCCACTACTATGAACTTGGCAGCTTTCAAATACACATTTTTCTGACGAGATCAGTGGTCATACTAACAAATGTGGTTTTTAATATTGTATACCAAAATGTGCGAACATTTGGAAAATGTGCATATCTCAGGGAATCAATACATTCCAAATGGTCAATGCATGATGTTACAATATTATATAATATCATAGCTAATGGATTTTAATGTAATAGACCATGGTAAGTTCTTTACAATGGTTTTCGGTTCCGCTTTGCAACTACTTCTTTGGAAACTACTTCTGATTAAAAATTGGCATAGCATCAAAGAAGAATATCCACAGTTTCTTTTTTAAATTATTAATCTTTTATTATTTTATGTATTAGTAGTGGAATAATTGTAATGAGTACACATGTATGAAAGTTATGAAGGCCCTGGTTTAGATCAATTTGTAAGATTTTTTTTTTTTTTTTAAGTTTGTGCTCTTTTCCCTTCAGATTGGTCCTTGAGCATCAATCAATTTTTGGTGGTTGCTTCTTGGAAGTAATATGAAAAGGCTATTAAATACACCACCTTTTCCCTACCACTTATGTGTGGGAGGCCAAATTATCTTCATATACTTCAACCAAAATAAAATATCACAACAGATTGAATTCAGAAGCAAATGAGAATCCAGCTGTCTTCTGTTTAGCCAAATGTAAGGGGTTTACAGAAGTTCAAAAATAATGCCATTCATCTCACTAAATTTTTGAAAATAGTTATTGTTCAATAAAAAATATATTATTTATGTTAATAAGTAATGGATTTACTAATATTATTTTAAATAAATGTACCAGAACCTTTTCAATTTCTATATTTAATGCAATAAATATCAGTAGGTATAAACAAAAGCTCTTAGGTTCTTAATAATTTTAAAGGTATTAAGAGTTAGTAACCACTATGCAATCACCGTGTACCACCTGCAAGGTGGATAATACTTCCTACCTCACTTTATGAGCAAACATTACCCTGATACCAAAACCTGGTAAGGATAACACAAAAAAGAAAAATATAGACCAATATCTCTGATGAATACAGACACAAAAATCCTAAACAAAATACTAGCAAATCGCATACAACAATACATTAAAAGGATTATACATCACAATCAAATGGGGTTCATCCCAGGGGCAGGAAGATGGTTCGACATACACAAATCGATCAATGTGATACACCACATAAACAAAATAAAGGACAAAAATCATATGATTATATCAATAGATGCAGAAAAAGCATTTGTCAAGTTACAACATCCATTTATGATTAAAATGCTTAATAAAATGGGCATAGAAGGAAAGTACCTCAACATAATAAAGGCCATATATGACAAACGCTCAGTTAATGTCATACTCAATGGTGAAAACTGAAAGCTTTTCTCTTCTAAAGTCAGTAAAAAGACAAGGATGCCCACTGTTATTCAACATAGTATTGGAAGTCCTAACCAGAGCAATCAAGCAAGAGAAAGAAGTAAAAGGCCTCTAAATTGAGAAAGAAGAATTCAAATTGTCATTTTTGGAAAACAACATGATTCTTATATAGAAAACCTTAAAGCCTCCACTAAAAAAAGAGGAGAAATAATAAACAAATACAGTAAATACAGATTTTGCAGGATACAAAATCAATACACAAAACTTCATTCCATTCCTCTATACTAACAATGAAGTGTCAGAAAAAGAAGTGAAAAAAAGTTCCTTTTGCAATTGCAACAAAAAGAATAAAACACCTATGAATAAACTTAAGGTGAATCACTCAGGTGAATCACAGAGCCTGGCACCATGTGTAAAGGTTGTGAAGAACCTATACACTGAAAATTTAAGACATTATTAAAAGAAATTTAAGAAGATGCACAGTAATAGAAAGATATTCCATGTTTGTGGATTGGAAGAATTAACATAGTTAAAATGGCCATATTGCCCAAAGCAATATACAGATTCAATGCAATCCCCATCAAAATCCCAGTGGCATTTTTTAAAGAAATAGAACAAAACATCATCAGATTTGTTTGGAACCACAAAAGACCCTGAATAGCCAAAGCAATCTCAAGAAAAAAGAACAATAATGGAGGTATGACACTCCCTAACTTTAGCTTGTACTACAGGGCTACAATAATCCAAACAGCATGGTATTGGCAGAAAAACAGACACATAGACCAATGGAATAGAATTGAGAACCCAGAAATAAACCCACATAAATATGGACAGATAATTTTTGACAAAGAAGCTATAAACATACAATGGAGGAAAGACAGCCTCTTCAATAAATGGTGCTGGGAGAATTGGATAGCCACATGCAAAAGAATGAAACTGGACTGCTATTTGTCACCATGTACCAAAACTAATTCAAAATGGATCAAAGACTTAAGCATAAGACCTGACACAATAAACTGCATAGAAGAAAACATAGGTACTAAACTTACGGACCTTGGGTTCAAAGAGCATTTTATGAATTTGACTCCAAAGGCAATGGAAGTAAAAGCTAAAATAAATGAATGGGACTATATGAAACTTAAAAGCTTCTGCACAGCAAAAGAAACCATCGACAAAATAAAGAGACAACCAACTGAATGGGAGAAGATTTTTGCAAATAGTGCCTCCGATAAGGGGCTAATATCCAGAATACATAAGGAACTCATGCAACTCAACAACAGAAAAACAAACAACCCAATTGAAAAATGTGCAGAGGACCTGGAGAGACATTTCTCCAAAGAGGACATACAAATGGCAAATAGACATATGAAAAAATGCTCAACATCACTAATCATCAAAGAAATGCAAATAAAAACCTCAATGAGATATCACCTCACCACAGTCAGAATGGCTATCATCAACAAGACAAATAGTAACAAGTGTTGGAGAGGCTGTGGAGAAAAAGGAACCCTCATACACTGATGGTGGGAATGTAGACTGGTGCAGCCGCTATAGAAGGCAGTGTGGAGTTTCCTCAAAAAATTATGAATAGAATTACCATATAACCCAGCAATCCCTCTCCTGAGTACCTAACAAAAAAATCTGAAAAGATTTATACATAAAGACACATGTGCTCCAATGTTCATTGCAGCTTTGTTTACGGTGGCCAAGACATGGAAACAACCAAAATGTCCTTCGATAGATGAATGTATAAAGAAATTATGGTATATATACACAATGGAATACTATTTGGCGGTAAGAAAAGATGATATAGGAACATTTGTGACAACATGGATGGATCTTGAGAGTGTAATGCTGAGCAAAATAAGTCAGACAGAAAAAGCAGAGAACCATGTGATTTCACTGATATGTGGTATATAAACCAAAAACAACAAAAGAACAAGACAAACAAATGAGAAACAAAAACTCATAGACACAAACAATAGTTTAGTGGTTACCAGAGGGTAAGGGGGGTGGGGGGTGGGAGATGAGGGTAAGGGGGATCAAATATATGGTGATGGAAGGAGAACTGACTCTGGGTGGTGAACACACAATGGGATTTGTAGATGATGTAATACAGAATTGTACACCTGAAATCTATGTAATTTTACTAACAATTGTCACCCCAATAAATTAAAAAAAAAAAAAAGAAATGGAACAAAATATCATCAGGTTTGTAAGGAATCACGAAAGACCCCGAACAGACAAAGCAATCCTGAGAAACAAGAACAAAGCTGGAGGCATCACACTCCTGACATCAAATTATACTACAAAGTGACAATGATCAAAACAGCATGGTATTGGCGAAAAACAAATATACACATCAATGAAACAGAACTGAGAACCCAGAAATAAACCCACGTATATATGGGCAAATAATTTTCTACAAAGGAGTCAAGAATATACAATGGAGAAAAGAAAGCCTCTTCAATAAATAGTGCTGGGAAAATTGGAAAGTCATATACAAAATGATGCGACTGCTATCTGTCACCATACACAAAAATTAACTCAAAATGGATCAGACATAAACAAAAGACTGCAAACAATAAATTGCATAGAAGAAAACACAGAGAGAATACCTTGGGTTTAGAAAGGATTTTATAAATTTGACCTCAAAGGCAAGGGAAGTCAAAGCAAAATTAAATGAATGGGACTATATCAAACTAAAAAAGATTCTGCACAGCAAAAGAAATGGAGAACAAATCAAAGAGGCAACCTACTGAATGGGAGAAGATATTTGTAAACAACACCTCTAATTAGGGGCTAATATCCAAAATATATAAAGAACTCGTACAACTCAAAAAAAGAAAAAGAAAATCCAATTTAAAAATGTGCAGAGGACCTGAACAGACACTTCTCCCAAGAAATACAAACAGCTAACAGATATATGAAAAGATGCTCAATTTCACAAGCTATTAGGGAAATGCAAATCAGTACCCCAATGGGATACCACCTCACACCTGTTAGAATGGCTATTATCAATAAGACAAGTAACAAGTGAACAAGTGTTGAAGAAGTTGTGTAGAAAAAGGAACCCTCATATTTGTACACCGTGGGTGGGAATGTAAATTGGTACAGCTGCTATGGAAAACAATAGGGAGTTTCCTCAAAAAATTAAGACTAGAATTATCATATGATCCAGCTATCCCTCTTTTGGTTATCTACCAAAAAATCTGAAAACATTTATCCATAAAGATATAGGTACTCTTATGTTCATTGTAGCAGTTTTTACCATGGCCCAGACATGGAAACAACCTAACTGTCCTTCCATAGATGATTGGGTAAGGAAGACGTGGTACATATATACAATAGAATATCACTCAGCCATAAGAAAAGATGAAATACTGCAATTTGCAACAACATGGATGGATCTTGAGATCATCATACTAAGTGAAATAAGTCACACGGAAAAGTTGAGCACCACATGATTTCACCCATATGTGGGAAGAACCTATACACTGAAAGCAACAAATGAACAAGACAAACAAACAATAACTCATAGACACAGACAACAGTTTAGTGGTGACCAAAGGGTAAGGCGGCAAGGGGAAGGTCGAAGAGGGTAAAGGGGGTCAAATATATGGTAATAGAAGATTTCACTTTGGGTGGTGAACACACATTGTACACTTGAAATCTATATAATTTTATCAACCAATATCACCCCAATAAATTTAATTTTAAAATTAAAAATCAGTTACTGAAAAATAAGTCTGAGAACCACTGTACGAGTGTATACATTTAAGACTAAGCAGTATATAGATAGTAACTGAAGCCATAGACAAGAGAAACCATTATTTCAATAATATTCAACAGCAAATTAATTAAAACTCTTAACTACCCTCTGAGTGGTAATACTGGGGGTGCCAAAAAAGTGCATGCAAGTGGACACTTTTGTCAACGTTGCTCAATCAATATTTTACTGTAATCAGAAGTGTCTGGAGGATGATGTAACCACTTTAAACACCTGTTGTAACTGCAGAAGTCAACCGTGACTTGTATTCATCTTTTGTTATTGGTATATATTGAGTATTACAATTTTAATACAGTTTTCTTAAAATGTGTATACATTGTTTTGGCATCCTCTGTATTTAAGAGGATTTAAGTGTAAGAAAGGTTAAAAAGATTTCCTTGAAAGCTAAGTGTGGATGCAAAAATTATAAATACCTGAAATCAACTAAATGGATAATTGACGGAAGTCAATTTCATTATTATCTCTAAGGTCAAACTTGGTTTTTAATAGGTATATCTATGTGGTAAAGTCAGGAACAAACAAAGACTTACACCTGAATAACTTGACCTAAGTGGCCACATTACAGGCCAGTTCAACACTTCCAAGAATTTTTCATGATAAAATGTGTAGTAACTGATCAAAAGGCTGTGGTATGAATTGATTTAGTCATTGCTATGACAATCCAAACCAAGAAACTGACAATATGGGGGCCAACCCGGTGGCTCAGGCAGTTAGAGCTCCATGCTCCTAACTCCAAAGGCTGCCGGTTTGATTCCCACATGGGCCAGTGGGCTCTCAACCACAAGGTTGCCAGTTCAACTCCTCGAGTCCTGCAAGGGATGGTGGGCAGCGCCCCCTGCAACTAAGATTGAACATGGCACCTTGAGCTGAGCTGCCGCTGAGCTCCCGGATGGCTCAGTTGGTTGGAGTGTGTCCTCTCAACCACAAGGTTGCCGGTTTGAGTCCCGCAAGGGATGGTGGGCTTGCCCCTGCAACTAGAAACAGGAACTGGACCTGGAGCTGAGCTGTGCCCTCCACAACTAAGACTGAAAGGACAACAACTTGAAGCTGAATGGCACCCTCCACAACTAAGATTGAAAGGACAACAACTTGGAAAAAAGGCCTGGAAGTACACACTGTTCCCCAATAAAGTCCTGTCCCCCCCCAAAAAAAAAAAAAAGAAACTGACAATATGGAAACAGAACACTGGAAAATCTAATTTATAAAGAATTTGAAAATAACCTCTATAAGCAAAGATAAAAGAACCTGGAACATTTTTTAATGATAATCTTTCAACATTAACAAGAACACTGTTGGCTTCATTTTATTTGAAAATCTAATGAAAGGAAAGGAAGCTAAAATGCTTTAAAGGGTTCAGACTAGCAACTCCAAAACCGTATTGACACTGAAGTATTATAAAGTTTAACAGCCCTCAAAGATCAAACAAAGAATAACAAACCAGCATCTTAAAAGTGACCACTTAAAGAGCCTATGGTAATGTTTGTGTGGCAACTTGGTGTCCGATGAGTGTTGATCTGATTTTACACTGCAAAATCTAGATTGCAATTTTTATAGTTCAACATAGTAATTAAGGGTAACGGGAAGTAACGCAGTAAAGCTTGGGGAAATGTTTTATTCCATGATTCTTCCTGGTTTAAAAAAAAAATGCATCCATCCATGCGACCAAAGCAGTACTTAGGGTCTTAAATTCATTGAGCTCTAGAGAAAACAATATTTCTACTAAAGCCAAGTATCTTTAGGGTTTTGTGAAGTTTTATTTTAATGTGTGTGTGCATGTATGTGCTTATTTGTGAAGAATGGTTTATCTTTTGAGTTTATTCATCAAATTTAAAAATATATACAAAACCTCTCTCTTTTCTTTCCCATTTGGACACGTAGAACCTTAGGAATCCACCAAGCATCACTGCTTCCTCCCTTGCATACCAGACTGTCTACATTATCCGTTACAAAAAAGGCAAGACCAGGCAATAAACTGTGGGAGCAGGTCCTATCACACCATGATAGCTCAATGACACCCTCTAGTGGGTACTCTCCATGCTCTCATTTTGAGGAGCAGGGGAAAAAAGTATCTCTTGGTTTCTATTTTATCTTCGATTGTAACATATGGGATTTTTTAAATTTGCACATTTTGTAAGGAAAAAGAATTCTTTAAGTGTGAATATATTCTCAGTGGAAGACTAAATAAAAAGCAGAAATGGAACTCTAAGATGTACCTACGATCATATACAATACATAAAAAAGCAAACTGACTTAAGAATGGCTAAAGGAACGTTTTCCTCAGCTGTAATGACCCACTCAGAGCCCCCAGAGAGTGTTTTGGCAATACAGTCTGACTGCAATGACCAGAAACATCCTTCCTGCAGAGACATGTTCAAAGATAAAGCAAGGAAAAGTCTATTACAAGCACAACTAAGTCAAAAGGGCTACATGAGAAACAGATGTAAGAGAAGAAAGGAAGGTATTTTTTACGACAATACATAGTTGCTAGAGAAAAAAATTCCAGGTGAGCTTTTCCTTTGGTTAGGAGGTAAGAGATCACACAGAAAAGCTGAGAAGAGAAGGTCTGTGTATCATTCTGTCTTGGGTAGAGGGTTAAAGGACATTTGTGAACAGGAACCTAAGCAATTTAGGCCCTGATGAAGAATAAGTCCATTATATCACCATTGTGTGAGTCAATTGGTCAAGACCTAGTACTTAATTCTCTGTGGTGGGGTCCATTGCAAAAGTCAATACTGAGACTTAGTAAAATGCCCTGGAGCAATACAGACCAAGCTGTCGGGTGGAATTCCCTGGGGTACGCTGTGGACCAGCTGCAGACAAATCTCAGCCATGAGGAAAACATTATCAGCAATCCCTTCATGAGTAAAAACTGAATTTTGCTATCAGAACCCACTGCATGTTTGCTCATTTTATATGTCTATTTATTATTTCTGCTTCTCCTTAGTGCCTGTAGGCTCAGGCATTCAGAAAAGATCCTTTTGCAAAATGCTTAAGTTAATACATACAAATGTCTGAATTACATAGACTTGATCTGACTCTTCAGAGTCAAGCTTCTGGTGTCCAAGTAAGAAACCACTTCTGCATCTCTTTTATTGCATTTTTTCAGTCCGGATGTGTTTGATAACACATTTTATATTCTAGATTAGCGGACAAGAGGTCATCTCGATGCCGGTTAGCATAAGAAAGGCAACTGGTTCACACTCCAGTCAGGAGACTTGGATTGGAATTTTGTATCCTGATCCCAAAAGGGACAAGCTGTATAGCCTCACCCAAGTCATTAAACAGCCCTGAACTGTTTCCTTGACTGTAAAAAACAGGGAAATTGTCCATGATCTTTATATCTCATGGAGTTTACTGAAGCATTAACAAGATCACATATGCTAAAGTACCACGTATATAATACCCTATTATTGTTTTGTTTTCTAAATGATTTGTATGACTTTTTCCTTTTTAACAGTAATCTTGAATTTTATTTGTTATTGTTTTTTATTCAACAAACAGATATTAAAGTGAAGAGTCCTTTTTCCCAGTTATAAATGGCAAACTATGAGCAAGGCTGATACAGGGACTCAAACTTTTCAAAATGAGTGTGTCTCTTTGCTAGTGGTTGCCCACCATCCCTTTTCCCAACACGTTCCTCTTTTCTCAGAGACAGGACCACACATTGGTTCATAATGGTAGCACATAAGCTCCATTTTACTATGAAGATATTATTTGATACGCAAGAATCCACATAAAAGGTTTGAAACCTTTTATTTTGAACCAGGAAATCTCCCTTTGCCATCCCTAAGTAAAAATATAATATGCAGCATGGTGACTGTTGTTAATAATACTGTATTGCACAGTTGAAATTTGCTAAGAGAATAAATCTTAAAAGCTCATCACAAAAAAAAAGTAACTGAAAAAAAATGCATTCCAGATGGACTCAGAACTTGAAGTTTGACATGCCTTTACACTTAGAAATGTTTTTTTTTAAAAAAAGGTTTAAGCCTTTTTTAAAAAAGGTTTAAGAAATATATGTATATTGCTTGGTGGTTTTCTTTTCAGAGTCCATCTATATCCATGTTGAAAAACTGCAAACTGGAAAAAGAAAATACCCAGTAGAGGAGAAAGATACACCTTTTGTTGTTGACTTTTTATATCTGTATTCATCTCCAAAGGCTTTAGAACAAAGTACCACAAACTGTGTGGCATAAAATAACAGAAATTCATTATCTCACAGTTCTGAGGTTGGAAATCTGAAATCAAGGTATCAACATGATTGTTTTCCCCTGGAGTCTCTAAGGGAGAATCTGTTCCATACTTCTATCCTAGATTGTGGTAATTGCTGGCAATCTTTTGTGTCCCTTGGCTTGTAGACACATCACTCTAATCTCTGCCTCTATCATCACATGGCATTCTCCACTGTGTATATCTCTGAGTCTGTGTCTAAATTTCTCTTATAAGGACAACAGTCATCGGATTAGGGTCTACCATAATCCAGTATGACCTCATCTTAATTTGATTTTTTTTTTCACTTGTGCAAAAATCCAATATTCAAGTAAGCCACATTCACATTCATGGGTGCAAGAAGTTAGGACATGAACATATATTTTGGGGTGACAGTGCAATCGATAACAATATCTGACTCAAATATACTAAATAGACCTCAAATTTAAACTCTTCCAGAGTTTTTATCAGAAAATAGTTTGCCATCAATTTTCAGAAGTTAATAGTAAATTAAAGCAGCACCTCATTTAAAAAGAAAACTCTCTTTTCTAAAAAAGCAATGCAACTTGAGCTAAATGTTTTGTAATGTTTAATATATCTAGCAATATTTATAGGAAATAAAATAGTGTCAATCGCACTTTCTGAGAGCATAAGAAAGAATGAAAAACTACCATTCCCTTTAAATGTTAACTTTAGACTCATAGGTTTTACATAGTGACTCTCCTGCTTTTCAATCACAATTTTAAAAATTAAAATTATAGTTATTAACCCCATCTCTAATTAGGTATTTGTTTCAATTTCCTTGTCAGAAAAACATTTTACAAGAGATTTACTAAGTAACAAGATTGATAAATTTTATATTCTACCTTCTTCCATTTTCCCTGGGGTAGGTAGCTAACAAGAAGATGGTAGGATGTCAAAAAATTGAAAAACTCAAGCTCTAGATAATCAAGCATAGTAAAACTCCAAGTAAAATTGAGTAATGAGAAAAAGGTGGGCTTCCACTCAGAGTGTTGAGTGCAAATCCCTGCTCACCCTTTCATTAACTACGTAACCTCAGGCAAGTTATTCAACCCATTTTAATTTCTACATCATGGGTATTCTACATCATGGGTAGAGATTAAAGAGCAATCAAATACAAAACAATGGACAAAAATTAGGTGCCCAGTTGGTACCTTCCACGGATTTTCAAGTGTTAATTACTTCAAGCCTGTTTGTACCTGCTTCAGTTAATGAGAACTTTAGTGTTTATCCATGCAAACCCTAAAAATATTGCTTATAAAACAAAAGAATTCACAATTCAAATTTCCTTCCAAAAAGCGCCTTTTATCTAATTAGCACAGTTTAAGAAATGGATTTTATTGCAAAAAAAATGAAAGTATTATATTAACTTTATGCAAAAATAGGGAGTAAAGTGATAATACATGGCATAAGAATAGTGAGAATCGGGAACCAATCCACAAACTCCACATAGCAAAATGAACAAGACTTTCATAAAAAAATGTGCTGACAAATATATTCTCTCAGATTGGTCCTTTCCTTGCTTGCTTAGAATCAAGGGTGTAGATACTTCAGCTGTGATCTGACTACTTCATCTTTACCTCCTTCAAACCTACTTCCCCCAAAAAAATCCTAAGGAATGCAATGCAGCTAACTCCACCTTCCTCAACTATCATTTTGACCTTACCACTGCAATGATCTCTTCTATCAAATTACAAGTAACTCTCGGAGATTTTATTCCACCAACCAAACTGCCCCAATTGTAACCCAACTCAGAATCTAGCCTACGTAGTCAATCTTCTTAAAAGTTGTACATTTTCCATCTCTGGGATATTTACATGCCACGCTAGGTAACTATCAGCATAGTTTTGGAAATGTTTATAAAAAATGAAAGTATTATAACACTGTGCAAAACCCGAGTGCCAAGATAATAATACATAGCTATCAGCAGCAGAGTAAAAAACGAAACAAACAAAAAACCCAGAAAATAACATCCCTTCTTCCTTTCAAACTCTGCTTACAACTGTCTTCCACAGAGGTTTTCTAGACACTCTCCTGCTGGCTTCATTCCCAGACATGCTCTCCTTTCTACAGCAGCCTCCCACCCCTGTAACACTTAGCATGTACTCTGGCTACATCTGTGGTCGGTGGATTGTATGCTTACATGAACTTTTTGTACTATCCCTCATAAAATAGGAAAAAATAGAAAACATATATATAAATTTATTATATATATGTGTGTGTGTGTGTGTGTGTGTGTGTGTATATATATATATATATATATATATATATATATATATATATATATATCCTCTTGTTATTTCCCTAATACATAATAATTGCAGATTCCTAGATCAAGAATGCATCTCCTGCACTGGGTGTTAATGTGCCCAGAAAAATACTGGATGCTTTCCCTAAAAGAAGTTTATAATCTAATGTAGTCAAATGTACTTTAAATAATAGATAGATGTCAGCAAAGTCATTATATTTCAGTCATAAGTAGCATGTTCCCTTGATCTGAAATAAATCTCTAGAAAGTCACCTCTCTAAGTGAAAGAACAAAGAAACATAATATTTCCTTGTTTCGTGGTTCTAAAAGCTGTGCACCGTCTTTCTTTTTGAATTGCCACGCCATTATATTTGAGAAGATTTGGCTGTTCAGTGCTTAGCTCCATTCATTTCCCTGACATCCTTTGATTCTGGGCTGGCTCCCCAGCCACCATCCTTCCTCCTCTCTGAGGCGCTGCCAGTGCAACTCATTCAGTAGCCATCATCACAGTGAACTCTATCCCAGCAGCTCCAGATGGAAGATGGGGGTAAACAGCTCCCCTAAGATGCTCTCCAATGCGGTGCTATCAATCAGCCTGCAGCTGGGACCAAACCACTCAGTGACTGAGCCAGCGACTTCCTGCCAAAAGCATAGCACGTTTCTCAGTGCCCAGCTTCCTTCAAAAGGGAGATGTCACAATTACATGTTTTAGCATTTAAGAAGTCCTCAATACTTAATATTTATGCCCCATTTCCTGTAACCCTGACTATTAATATAATTCTTCATCTAGGTTTAATTTTTTTTTTTCATTATAACAGGTACCCAAAGTGGTAACTGTATGCACTTTACTTTCCTCTGGAAAGGCAAAGTCTCTTGTTAACTTGCTTCTTTAATAAATCACAGTATGGAAATCAAATACTAATAGTAGGTTATTTTACAACATTAAGCAATGGTAAGCAGTTCATTTTTTTCTGCAAGTGGCAGACAAGGGGTGGTCCTTCTTGAAGCCAAGATCAAAATTGAGAGTGAACAGTTGGAACTCTGCAGCACAAGAGCCTTGGCACTCACACACTGCAGACTAAACATCCTTGTGATGACTGCCAGGGATGCTGGCCTCTCCACCATAATGTGAGCGGGAGGGTGGTGCTATGAGACATCACCATGGACTACATGAGTGAAAAATAACCATCAGTGAAAAATAATAAACTCTGTCTATAATCACATGTTTCCCTGGAAATGAGACCTAGCTGGACAATCAGCTCTAATGTGTCTTCTGGAGCAAGAATTAATATAAGACCCAACCTTATTTTACTATAAGACGGCGGTCTTAATAATATAATATAATATAATATAATATAATATAATATAATATAATATAATACCAGGTCTTATATTAATTTTTGCTCCAAAAGACGCATTAGAGCTGATGGTCTGGCTAGGTCTTATTTTGGGGGAAATACGGTCATATATTCCATTATAAAAATGTTAAACTTAAGTTATACCATTTGCACCTACTTACTAATATTATTTAGGTTAAGCTAATAAAAGTCATTTCCTTGAAATGAAGAATGTTATTTGCATCACATGTTTTGAAGGAGGATGTCTTCCCCCAAATTGTACATATGTTCCCTATTCTCTGCAACTTTCTTCTCCAAGATGCTGTGGGTCTCCCATGTCTCAATGTCTAATTTGCAGATAGCAAGAGAGTTTTCCAGAGGTCTGCAAATATCCTTTGCTGGTTCAATAATGTGATTTCCTTTTCTTCAGTTAAATATGAAAAATTAGCCCACCCACAGATAACAAATGTCTATTTTTACAAACATGTTTCCATTTCTATACACACACATACATGCACACACACACAAACACACAAACACACACACACACACACACACACACATTCCTGCACCCATCTAATTTCTACTTCAAAAGTACAAGGAAATTCTAAGGAATTTAGACATAAAGAGAGTGAAAATGTCACTAATTCCATGTGATTGTGCATGTGTGCTAATGCACATGAGAGATTCCAGGTAGGCGTAATAGCAAACCAGGGAGGTGGCATTGAGTTGAATGATGATAAAGATAGAGAGCTCAGCTTATGGAAACTTGAAAACTGCCCATTTCAGCATCTTCATTTTACAGGTAAGGAAACTAACACCCAGAGACAATGAAATCAATTGCCTCATGGATTCACACTGAATAGGCCCAAGAGTTTTAAGTTATGCTATAGTAAACAGCTGAAAGGAAAACATTGTGAAAATCATTTAAGAAAAATCATTCTGTCAAGAAAGTACATAGTACAGTTATTCATTTCTTCCTAAAATATCTATTGAGCAACTAATATGTTCAAGTAATTATGTAGGTTATGAAAACATGATTGAGTCCCTAGCGATAAAGGTGAGATAAGATAAGCCCAGAAATAATCATAATATAAGCAGACTATAAACACAAGAGGTATGTATTTTAAATGTTACTATGTACCATCCCCACATCAAGCCAATATCCAATTTGGTAAGGGAGATAATAGAATATAAGAAATAAATTTGGGAAATCTCTGCAAGTCTGCTATATACAAACCATTTAGATTCAGGTCAAGTACACATACCACAAGATAATGTACTCAATTTTTTTATATAACTTTTCCATTATGCTTAGTGCCATATATAAAAATAATCTATACGTAAACTAAAATTGCAAATAACTACTTTGAACATGGAAAGTATGCTCCACTTGGTGAATGCTAGATTTTTGTTTTATAAACCCCAAGGTTTTAGATTATGCATACAAGTGAATTGCCTTGGAAATTGATACCTAAAGAAAAGTGTATGCCCTTATATTTTAAAACTTTTTACCAAAAGCCCTGTAAGTTTAAGGTTGTTCAAAAAAAAAAACCTAAGTGCCTTTTCTTGTCTTATTAGGAAGACCACTTCATGGACGGTGTAGATGCCAGACCACTGTGCTATACAACTGAAGCTGAAGCTGGATAATATTGAATGTCAACTATAATTAAATATAGAGAGAGAGGGTGCCAAAAGAATGTATACACACTTTAAGAAAGTAAAACAAACTATTAAAATTTTAATACTCAATATATACCAAAAACAAAAGATGAACACAAGTCACGTTTGACTTCTGCAGTTATAAGAGGTGCTCAGAGTGGTTACCTCAGTGTCCAGACACTTCTGATTATGGTGAACTACTGCTTGAGCAACGTTGACCAAAGTGCCTGCTTGTATACATTTTTATTAGCAACATATGGGATGGAGTACAGCATAGAGAATATAGTCAACGGAATTGTAACAGCTATGTACAATGTCAGAGGGATAGCAGACTGGGGGTTTATCCCTTTGTGAGGGGCATACACCTGAAACTAATAAAAACAACAAACAAGCAAACAAACAAAAACCTATGTCTTTTACTGCTTCATAATGAGGGTTGAGAAAAAGATGACTAGACCTGCATGTAGGGCATCCTTTTATTGGAAGGAAACCAGTAGAAATGGTTTCCTCTTACATAATCTTTTTTCACACTCTCTGACACAAGATTGTACCAAACTGAACTCTCCCTGCTTGAGTATCCTTGTTTGGGAGGTATTTTAACACTTCTAGAAGCCATGAGGTTGAGTTGCTTCTAATAGGCACTGCCACTTGGAATTCTGCTGATTCAGAGCACAAACACCTGGAAAGGTTGAGACCAAAATGCGTGAGAATTCGAGAGTCATTTACAGACTGAGAGGATCTCGTTAAAGATCTTCTATTTATGAAACATTTACATATGGCATCTCTTTTTATCCTCACACAGATCCTGTGAGATGTCAGACAAGTATTAGAATTCCTGCCTCACAGATGAAAAAACAGATCCTTGACTATGATTCCAAAAAAGTTCAGGGGTAAAACTGAGACTCAATTCAAGGCCTCTTGGCTGCCAACTGTTTCTTCTTTCCACCACACTGTATTGAAACAAAGGCAAATTTTGCTCATGATAATAGTTTTAAGTTTTTAAAAATACTTAAAGAGTCTTTTAGGTGCCAGATTGTATATGATTATAGTAAACTGACATAAAAGAAGTGAGCATTCCCTGCTCAGTAAGGGCATTTTCATTGAGGTAAGGTACCAAGATATTTATGGATGGGATCCTGAACGAACAAGTTAATACAAAATAAGTTGCTAATTATAAAACAAGGTCAATAAATCCAATAGGTAAGAGTGAGTGTGAAAGTTTAACCACAAAATGAACTTGAAACAGCCTTTGTGTGAGAATGGATTGATGATTCCCACTAGCACTGGAAAATGGAAATTGTTTGACTTTTTCATTTAAGGAGGGAAAAAAAAAAAAAATTAGAACTGGACAAAGCTCTAGAGATTGATACGCTGCCGAGAAGCCCTATTGCTGTCTGGTTTTTCACAGCTGAAACTCTACAGACACTGTAAAAAGTAGAGCAGAAACGCAATGTGAATTATTGAAGTGGTGCTGCCATTTCCTGAAGCAGCTGGGGTAGTCTGTCCATAAAACATTAACATGACATTTCTGAGTTTTGACAGGTCATTTGGAAGAGAAAGGGTAAAGAATACTCAAGTCTTTTGGTAAGAATGGAGACATTTGTTCAGATAAAAACAAACAAGCACTATGGCTGGTCTGCACACAGGCTTTCACTAAAAAAGCAGGAAGAAAACATGAAAATTTAAAGCCCAACACCGAAATGGATTAAACATGATTTGTTCACTATAATATGAACAGGCAGGATTAGAAGCATCAAATGCTTTTCTCTCTCCCTTTACTTTCTCAAGAAAGAAAGATACCCTGCCGCCTGACCTATGTTCAGCATTTAATTTATGCCTCTAGTAAATAATTGAGCTTCATGTCCTTTGTATACAATGAATTAATGTGTTTATTTATTGTGACTAGAGGAAAACAAAGGATAAAGAGTATTGGTTTCCTCAGCTGATAAACGGTTCATTCCTTTTTCTAATAATGATTTTTCACAGTACTGGCTTATAGGCAGGACCAACCTTGCTTGCATGACAACCATCATGAAGGATATTGGCAAAGGACCATGTGGCAGACAACATGTCCTCCACCAAATAATCACCCCGAGAAGCCAGAATCACTCCTTTGGATATATATATAGGCACTGAAGTTCCAAAAAGTCACCATATTTAGCAATAGCATATTTGTTGTGGTCAACATACCACAGTGCTCTGAGTGTGAATTTATGGGTCTCTAGGTCCATTTCTATGGACATATATAAAAACCCAACTATGTCATTCTTTCTGAAAGAAAAGTTTTATTAATGCTAAAATATCTTCCTCTAGTATAATGTCTATAAAAATGCAAAATCAGGGCATTTATAGAAACAAACTTCAAGACGTGCTGAAATAATTTTGTAGGTAAATGATTTGCCACATTGGCATTAAAATGGACAATAAGGCACAAGGCAATTCTGTAAATTTTCTATATACAAATATAAAAGGTAAGCCAAAGGACAAAGCCCAATTTCAAGTAAGTAGGTTAGTAATGGTTATGATACTAAATGCTAACACTCCACCTGGAAGATTTTCATTTTAATTTTTGTAGTTTATTTTTTTTTTTTTACAAGCTCATTTAACTTTTAAAAAAATGATAAACTGAATTAGATTCATGGTTCCTCCATGTTAGTACACTTTTCTGAGAGTGACACCAAGATAGGTTCATGGAAGCTGTGATTGTTCCATAGAAATCAACTTCAGGGCCAGCCTGGTGGCTAAGGTGGTTGGAGTGCCATGCTCCTAAGCCGAGGTCACCGACTCGATTCCCACATGGGCCAGTGAGCTGTGCCCTGTATAGCTAAGATTGTGAACAACAGCTCTCCCTCAAGCTGGGCTGCCATGGGCTGCTGTGTGCTGCCAGGAGCTGCTGGTGGCCAACATGAGTGGCCAGCAGCCGGTGAGAGCGCCGTGAGTTGCTGTGATACACCGACCAATGACCAGCGATGGACTGCCTCAGCTGAGAGGAGCACAAGGCTCATGATATCAGCGTGAGCCAGGGCTGTGTCCTACACAACTAGACTGAAAAACAACGACTTGAAGGGGGTGGTGGGGGAGGCGGAAGAAAGCGGGGAATAAAAAGAAATAAACTTCAAAAATGTCACTGATATCTTCCAAATAGCCCTGCCTTCCTTAAAGTACTCATTAGGAATCTAAAATTATTTAACTTATTTAGACTCGATGTGGAGTTATTTATACTTCATGCTTTCTCTTCTCTTTGATAAGCATAAACAGAAATGTTCAGAAATTTCAGATTCAGATAGGCCATTTTTTTATCATTCAAGATTATGTTTTCTATGTCATTTCCAATATTTAGTTTTTCTGCTGCTACATGGCACTGCAAGAACTAGAGCTCGGGCCATGCAGCATATCTATGTGTTCAGTCCTGTTCTAGTCCCAGGATTAGTTGGATCCCAAGGCACAAATGACATGATCTCCTGTGTATCGATATTCAGATCCTTGGGTACTCCACCCTGCTTTGCTGACCTCATAGTCCAGTGGCAGTATGAACTTGCCTTGTACCCCAGATCCAAGGATGGGTCTCCTTTCCTCAGCTCCCTACCTGGCTTTCCATTTCCTCCCTTCACCTCCTCCCAAGTTCTGTCCTGGCACTGGAGTCTTACCTGAGTCCCCTCACCTGAGTCCTATCTGAAAAGATCCCTACCGTGTCCAAGTTCCAGCCTCCTCAGATTTGGTGCTGACATGAATATGCTAGTCAGGGCAATGAGTTCTATATGGTATCACTGACATCTTTACATTATATGCTTACGTTTACATGAAACTTATCTCTGTCGGGCTAAAATTAATAATGTTTCATAGTGGGGATGAAGAATTCGTCTTTCTCTCCTTTATGTTTTTTTGGACTTTAGCTAATTCTCTTTTCAGCTTGGCTGACCAAACTAAGCAACTTAGCTTTTTCAAAGTTCACCTTCACATCCAGTCCTCTTCAGCTGCCCTTTGGTAGTTCTTAACAAAGTCCCTTATGCTTTCTTGAGTTTTAATAGCCAACATTACACATAAAATCCAGAGACAGATAGCCCACATACACATAGAAGATTACATTATCTACTATTTGCAATTTATTAATAGGTGTTGCCAAGCATTTCATTGTTGTTCTTGCATGTAGCAGCACACCAATTTATTCAATAAATATTTCTTAAGCATCTACAATGTGCCAGATAATTTAGTGAGCAAAACAGATAGTGATCCCTGCTCTAGCAGAGCTGATATTTTAGCAAAGAGAGATGTACAATAAGCATAGCACAAAAAGAAATTATAGAATAATGAAAAAGTGATAATTGTATAGAAAACAAGGTAGAAGTATAATGTGACTGAGATTGCTGAAGGATGGGGAAGAACTATTAAGAGAATCAACTAGATTGATTACAATCCATATATGTATATGATATGTGAAATGCAGTATACATACATATACACATATATAAATGGGATAGTTTTCTCATGTAATGCAGACAAAGTTATCAGTGTAGGGCTAATATGGGAGTCTATGTTGTAATCAGTACCCAAGGCTCTTCTCTCTTTCTGCTTGCCATCTTCATGGTCCTAATTCAGAGGGCCACCTTGTGGTCACAAGATAGTCACTATTCTCCTTCCATGATGTCTACATTCCAGATAAAAGTAAAGAGAGTCACAAAAAGACACTTGCAACTGAATAATCCTGTCAGTAAAGATTCTTGGTTGTTTCTCATTGACTCTTATATCTAAAGGGAAGTTGGGACATTTTGTTAGCTAGTTTGATAGTCACTCATTGATATAGAGATTCTTTTAGTGAAAAAAAAAGGGGGGGGGCAGTGGATAATGGATAGGCAATTAACAATTTCTGCCACAGTAGTTTTAATATAAAGTTGTAACTATTCTTAGCCTTCTCTATCCTTGAGTCCTAAATCATAGTATAAACTTGAGTATTAACTACTCGGTTGTTGTTTTTCCCCTCCAATTATTGCCTTAAACATTCACACAAAGAACCTAAAAGTCATTTTTCCCACTCATATGGCCAGTTGACTTCCTGTTGAAGTTTATTCCACTCATTTGGCATTGTGTCCCCAGTCTCACCTAATTGCTTAACTGTCACAAATATTTGATATTTTTCTTAGTAAAAAGCATAGGAAAAACTTTCACATGACTGCCTGCTGAATTTATTATTGATTTTTAACAACCAACATCACCATGTATTGTGGAAATTTTCTATAAATTTTAACATAGAATTTGTTAAAATGTGTAAAATTTCAAGTTTAGTGACTACCAGATCCTTTATAATTAAGGATCTCCTCAGCTGGATTTTTGCCTAATGGGAATTAGACATCTCTCAGCATTCCCAGCCCAGCTATAACACTTTCTAATTTTCTTGTTAAATGTTACATTTTTATGTCAGTATATTGCTTATATGACTCTTGTTTTACAAATCCTCGAGAAAAATTTTAAAAAGATAATGTTTACTTAGCTGTGTAAACTAAAATATAACTGATAGTTTTCTCTTTTTCATTTTGGAGAAAGAAGAAAGCAAGCAAACCAGTGAGAGACAAAAAAGAAAGGAGGGAGAGATGGCTACATAGATACGTAGATGAGGCTATAGAAAGAGATGGAAATGCAGGTGCGAATAGAGATAAAGATAGAGAGATATATCCTGAGTACATTGCCCGCTCTAGCTAAACAAACTGTTGGTAAAAGGAAGAGGTACTACTGTTCATTATTATTTGACACAGACAAGCATGACATGACGTTTTGGCCACTAAGTTCTTGGTTCGTTAACTTATTTGTTAAACAAAAAACATGATCCTTTGTTTAACCTAAGGCCAAAAGACTCACAAAACTACCAAAGGAGAGAAATGGATATCAACACTGAAAGAAATGGAAACAAGAATGAGGAGACGGAGGACAGAAAGTGTAAAAGAGAAGATGGCAGAAAAGAAGAGACCAAGGAAATTCTAGAGGGTTGAGTAAAGTTTTCTTGTCATATCCGCACTTCACTTAGGAGGTGGGCTGTTTGATTTTTCAGCTTCACCTGATTGTTACCATTTCTTCTAGAGTAACCAAACTAGCCAACTCTGAGAGAAATGGTGCCCCAGCTGCACAGCAGTGACCAGAGAAATAGTCCTGAGACACAGATGAAATCAGTCAAGGACTGACTGCTTCAGATATTCATCTACCACCACCCTCCACTAGATTCTTCTATTCCTCTTCTCCCCCTGCTTTAAATAACTGTACATGAAGCAGCTATAAATACAAAGTGGACTGTGTCAAGGTTACTAGTAACTGAGATAAATTTTTCCCCTCAGAAGCAAGATAACACAATGATGGAAGCCCTCGACTGAAAATCTGAGGCCAGCTGGTAGTCTTCCATCTACCACTTGCCAACCTGCAAGTCACTCAACTTCCTTGACAAAGATTTTAGCTATAAAGTAGGACAAATTATTTGAAAGAGCAAATAACTTGTGTATTAAAAGCTCTTTGAAAAATATATACTTGTACAGCAATTTGACAAATTAACAATAATGAAATGGCGAATTAAACAGTGGCTTCTGAATGTGTTAAATGTAATGCCTTAGCAATTGCATAAGGTCTTTGGGATTAGTAATACAACAAAAGATAAAACTGAATGTTATCATAATTGTAATCCTAAAAAAACTAAAGTAAAAGTTCTTCAAAGTAATATGTTTCTCTTGGGTTTTCTTAGTAGAAAGAAGATAGAAAATCATAGCTATGTGAAGAAAAACTAACTTTGTGGGTTTTATATGTGCTTTTTCTTGTTTGCTTGAGAGACAAGTTCAAGAAATGATGGCTACAGAGTTACATTTCCTGCAGGCCAAAATTGGTTAAATTATATTTTCAGTAACTAACTCAGTACCATATGTGTAGGCTGTTGCTTCTCTTATAAGGTAATAAAGAATTCAACTCAAGTGTTTGACTATCATGACACACCCTCAAATGCTAGTGATTAGTATAATCACTTTTGTTAAAGAATGAAATATATGCAAGATTGTGTTTAGTGTATTTATAATTACTGACATCAAAGGGAGTGCTTGGGTGAGTCCAGCTGAGCCGTGTGAGAGACAGCATCCTGCTGTGAGGCGACAGTCATTTGGATCCTTCTTTTCCAGGGATAGAGTGCCCCAGTTGGTATTTGAAGGGTTCCTCATTGTTATGACTTTTTCTTGCCTCCAGGACAGTCCCTTCCGCAGACCCCCACTGTGAGACCCTCCATCCTGCAATGAGCCATCTGGAAAGGAAAGGCTGGCCCCAACTCCCTCTGGAAGTTGTTAGCTCTGTCCCACAGTTGGCGCCTAGGGGCTCCTGGGAGTTGACCTCTTCACAGTCTTTCTTCCCATGTCAGGAAGCTGATTGTACCCTTCTTACTACACTGTCAGCTTCTACCAGTTCTCCAAATTACAGGACAAATCTCCAAAGCACATATGGGCTTCCCATGGGAAAGGCAGGCTGCTACCCTGAGATTCCTCTTTAATGAGCATGAGGATATTGTGGCTTAATTTAAAGGGGAAAAAATACCACCTTGTTTTCTTTACGTAGCTTTTGAAAATAATTTAAAATCTGAAATACATAGAAAGAGAATGAATAATAGAACAAGCCAAATAAATCTTTAAGTAAGCAGTCTATGACCATGAGCTTTGGAGACAGAAAGGCTTGTGTGTTCCACCATTGACTAGCTGTGTGATCTCAGGCAAGTTTTTTACCTAACCTTGCTGCTCCTCAGCATTTTCATCTGTAGAAGATGTGTGTGTGTTTGTGTGTGTGTGTGTGTGTGTGTGTGTGTGTGTGTGTGTGTGTTATTAGAAGATTCATAGAAGCTAGTTAACACAGAACTATCACTTAGTACAAATATAAAAGACTATTGGTGATCCTCTACCTCATTCATTCACAAAACACATTTTACAAGAACGTATTTAATATTCCTCCTAGGTAATAAGCTCCTGTATGAAGTTCTGGGGAGAAAAGGCAAACAAAAAAACCTTCTTCCTCTCAAAGAGATTCTTTCTTTGGGGTGATATGAGGCTAGAACAGTCCTAGGGCAGGTTTTAACAACCATCTTTCACATTATTGAACTGAAGACTGTCAAGTATCTGATTTTAACTCCTTACAGTATGTTTAGATTCCTTGTCTTTACTATTCTTACAAAAAAAAAAAAAAAAAAATTCCCTCACCTCTCCATAATAAGACAGTTCTATACAACAGCCCTTAGAGAAAGTTCAAATTTCAACAAAATGAGAGTGCTTAAGGCCTTACCAATTACAAGGCTCTTTTCAAATCCTGATCAACACCTTTTGCAAACAGCGTTTTTCAAGTTCACTCACTTCAAGATGGATCCATCTTCCATGCTGCTTAGTATCATGAGGTCTCCTCTCCTTTTCCTGAGTTTAATGGCACTGTTCCTCCCCTGCTAACCATCAGGCAATGGGGGAGGTCATCCTAAATAGCACTTGTATAAAAGACAACTTGAAATTTTGATGTGTTGGGAAACGGGTGTAAAGGTCGCACCCTGCTTTTCTCCTGCAATGCAATTCTTGTGAAGGACAGAGTTCTACCATAATCCCCCCTTATCCACAGGGGATACATTCCAAGACCCCCAGTGATGTCTGAAACTATGGATAGTACTGCAACCTTCACACACTACGTTTTTCCTTTACATACGTACCTATGATGAAGTTTAATTTATAAATTAGGCACAGTAAGAGATTAACAATAATGACTAACAATAAAATAGAGCAATTATAATAATATACTTTTTAGAAAATTATGTGAATATCATCTCTCTCTCTCAAAATAGCTTATTGTGCTGTACTCACCCTTATTCCTGTGATCATGTGAGATGATAAAACTGAGGCAAGTGATGAGATGAAGTGGGGTGAATGACACAGGCCTTATGATGTAGCATTAGGCTACTACTGACCTTCTGGTTATGCGTAAAAGCACTGTACCACTTCTCTGGCATATCTGAACTGCCAGCATCACGACTCGTGCACTCTGGGGTCATTGTCAAGTAAAATAAGAGTTGCTTGAACACAAGCACTGAGGTACCATGACAGTAGATCTCATAATCCAGATGGCTACTAAATGACTAAAGGGTGATACGCTAATGAAGGGGCACTTTATGTCTGGAGTAGGACTGTGTGAGATTTCATCACTTTACTAAGAATGGCATGCAATTTATAACTGACTAATTGTTTATTTCTGGAATTTTCCACTTAATATTTTCAGTCTGTGATTGATTGTAGGTAATTGAAACCGTGCAAAGTGAAGTTGCAAATAAGGGAGGGACTGTTGTATTTTAAAGTCAATGTTTTTTTTTGTTGTTTTTTTTGTTTTTCCCTATATATACATACCCTGATTATGTGCCCACTCTTATTTCCCACAGCACTGTCAAGTAGCCATGCAGCCTTTCTCGGCTTGAACGTGAAAACTTCCATGAAGGCCCACTCCCTCTTTCATCAGCTAGTCTGCTGGAAACATCTTTCTTATACTGAGTTCAGGGTGGACATTTCTTATCACATATCCTGCCATCCCTGCTCTGACCTTAATGCTCCCAAGAAGATCTGCTTGATGTACCTCATAACACAACCTACTCTCTGTCATCTGAGTCTTACCCTCCCTCTCTGTGGATTATCCCTTTTTCCCCTTCCCTTGCCTTCTTTATATTAAAATTAAGCTCAGGTATGTCATTCTCCAGGAAGCTAACTATGACCACCTCAAATATACATACACACTCATACATACGCCTTCGTCCCAGGCTTGTTCAGCACTCTCCAAATTGCCTACGTCTGTCTCTAGTATTGTGCTCATTTCCTTACACTGTGATCATCTCTGGGTCTGACACCCTGATTCAAAGCTGTGAACCTCTTAAAAGCTTAAGCCGTGTCTAATTCCACTTGATAACCCCAGTACCTGCTACATAACAGTCTCTCAAACATGTTTGTTGAAAGAACAAATTGTTTTTTTCTCTTCCCATAATTGTCATTCATACATTGTATTTTGATCACATAGAACTGAAACAGGAGTAATTCTTTAACACAAGTCATTAGTACATTTGAGGAGAGATATCATTTCATGTCATATCACTCACATATTCATGCATTTGTTCATTTGATCAGTAAATATTTAATTGATAGTCTTCTCCATCACAATTATTATTGCAGATACAATGGAAAAGAACAGACAAATGAAGTGCAAACCCTATCATTAGAAGACTATAACTATGGATAGTGGCCCTGGATCTTACTGACTCTGTTATAAATTTCAACCATCCACCTCACCAGTCTCATTTTTAAAAATATTTTTTTTAATTTGGTAATACATTCACCTGGTCAAATAAAACTACATTTAAAAGGGTACATTGAGAAACTTTATTCCTACCCTGTCCCTGTCTACTCCATGTCAACTCTGCATGCTATGAATAATCAGATTTTTAAATTCCTTTTTATTATTTTGGAATTTTGTTATGCAAGTGAAAACAAATATGATTATATATTTGTTATTTACTTAGTCTCTCCATTCCACAGATAAAAGGTAGCATGCTGCATATACTGTTGTGCACCTTCATTGTTTTGTTGAACTGTATATCCTGAAAAGCTTTCCCAATTAGTATACAGAGAGTGTCCTTATTTTTTTTCATAACTGCAGAGTCTCCCATTATGAGAATGCATCATAGCTTAATTAGTGCCCCAATTATGGACTGTTCTCTCTGCCCCAGTTTTAAATATTTCACATACCAAATTATAGACTCTCTTGAGCTGGATCCTATACTCTCCCAATTCATTAAACATAGGTTTGCATTAACTTTAAAGCAATCATGTTACCCTTCTGGCATCATTAATATTTTAGCTTTTTATCAAGTAAAAGATGCTAATCTTTTCCACGTGAAATGGTATTAAGTCATTTTCCCTCCATGCTGTACTTTAAATGATTTATTTTAGTATAAAGGGAAAATTTTGCATTTATCACCACTAAACTTCATTCAGTTTATTTCAATTCATCATTCCCACATTCCAAAATGAATTGTTGAATCTTAACTCTATTATCAATCATATTAGCTACTCCTCACAGATTGGCAGTATGCACAAATTTGATAAGTGTGTTTTCTATTTTTACGCAAATAATTGATCTTCTCACTCTACCACAATAAATCTCTTTCCCAAAGGATGAGATCTCCTTCTTCATTCCCACAACTTTCTCTTCTTCCTGGGTTTTATTCCTTCTAGGATTCCTGGTCCCAGGCTTCTCAGCTAGTCCTGTTCTCTCCACAGCACCTTCTCTGTTCCCTCTCCACTCATATTACTCATATCCTACCCTCAGAATCCTTCCCTTCCCTCTTATATCCACCTTCAAGAAAGTCCCCTGGATCTTGCTAACATCCTAATTTATTTTTTTTTCCTTCCACAGGTCAATTTCTCAAATACACAATCTGCACTTCGAGTTTCTATCTTTTCCCCTCTTGTTTGGGCCACCACATGACTCAAAAAATGACCACCAAATGATCAATATATTAGTCACCCCTGAGTCACCAGACTCCTCTGCATTCTCCACAGTTGTTGAAACATCAGCAGTTTGGCAACACAGGGCTCAGAACCTTCCAGTCATCTGACGGTTGTGGATTACCAGCTGCCTGCTCTGGTCAGAACCTCCTCCGTACACTCACCACACTTCCGGTTGTCTTACTCCCATTCAAACTCACTCAACAAGTTTGTGGCCCATTCTTTCAGGTAATAAGACTGAGTTCTAAACAAATACACCGAAACAACGCCACGTGACCCCCTTCAGAGCAGTCATCTTTGTATAGTATGCATTTGTTCCAGTGATATGGCCATTGCTCAAAATATTTTAGCAACCTGCCTGTGGTACATTCTTCTGTGTAATTTTAGTGGTAGCAAATCTCTTTCTCTTGAAGAGTATATTTAAATTAACATTTTAACCAAAAGTTATTTGAAAAGGTGAATATTTTAATTTGGCTAATCATGTTTTTAGTCAAGAACAAAGTAGCTAACTTACATTGTAGAAAAATTTCTTGTGAAATTGTTTTAGAAGGAAAGTCGAAAAGAGGGATAAAAAAGTATTTTTTGAATAATGACAGTATCTTTATTAAATTAATCATAGCTTTTTTTAAAGGAGACTACCTTGAAAAGGAGACTACCTACAACCCTTTTGACCTATATTGTTTGGTTTGTTTAAAAATAAAGTCCTTCGGGCAGACGGGTGGCTCAGTTTGTTAGAGCACGAGCTCTGAGCAACAGGGCTGCTGTTTCGATTCCCACATAGGCCAGCAAGCCATGGCCTCCCCAAGTAGAATGAAGTCAATGAGCTGCTGCTGAACTCCTGGGTGGTCAGATGGCTCAGTTGGTTGGAGCACAGGCTCTCAATCACAAGGTTGTCAGTTTGACTCTCGCAAGGGATGGTGGGCTGCACCCCTAGCAACTAACAATGGCAACTGGACCTGGAGCTGAGCTGCGCCCCCCACAACTAAGATTAAAAGGACAGCAACTGACTTGGATGGAGCTGATGAGTCCTAGGAAAAACACACTACTGTTCATTCCCCCAATAAAAAGTCCTGGAAATACACACAGTTTCCCAATAAAGGCCTGTACCCCTAAAAAATAATTATAAGAAATAAATAAAATAAAGTTCCTCTACTTACCTAACTGGAATAATGAAACTAACATCCCAACTTCCCTAATACCACCTATAATGAGGACTGAGGAGAAAATGCCTCTGATCTAAAAATTTCTTAGTCCCAATAAGCCTTCACATAAATTGTATGAAGCTAAAGGAACAGTGATTGACAAGCATGTGGCCCAGTAATGGAATGGTTCTTATTGCCAGAAGGCCCAAGAAGGATCTAGAATGATCACTAGAGCTGTGTGGGGATAAACAAAAGGCACTGACACTGCTCTACATATTGACTTGAAATCATATCTTTATTGTGAGATCCAATGAACTATGGAGCAGCTAAGAAAATGTTTGTTCTCTTATGGATTTAACATAAACTATAAATTAATGATGGCACTGGCCTTTAGTCATGTGGGGAAGGACCTCATGTCATTGTTTTGTTTTGAAACAGAATCAATAGGATATCTATATATAGATATATGAGCATATATCTATATATCTATCTAGATGATATAGATATAGACGATAGAGATAGAGATAGAGATATATAGAGAAAGAGGTGGGAAATTGGCTGCTCACACAATTATGGAGAAAAGCTAGAGAGCTAATGATGTAGTTCCAGTCCAAGTTCAAAGGCCTAAGAAACAGCTGATGGTGTAAGTTCCATTCTGAAAGTCAGAAGGCTTGAGACCCAAGAAGAGTCAAATTTTCAATTTGAATCCAAAGGCTTGAAAAAAACCAATGCCCTAGCTCAACCAGTCAAGCAGGAAAAATTTCCTCTTATTCAGTACTTTTGTTCTATTCAAATCTTTAATCAACTGAATGAGGCCCACCCACACTAGAAAGGGCAATCTGCTTTACTCAGTCTACTGAGTCAAATGCTTTCTCATTCATAAACATCTCACATGAATACCCAGAATAATATTTGACCACCCTGTCTGGGGACCCTGTGGCCCAGTCAGGTTGACACATAAAATTAACCATCACAAAAATGTATTTATTTATATTTTTAAAATGTGGATTTTTAGCTTCTCTTGGCATAATTCAAATTGCACGGCAACGCTGGAGACTCCTTCTCATGTAGTAACAAAATATGAAAACAAGCAGAGGTTGTCACAATCCACATGTATCTCCCTATGACACTGTGCCCCCCACACTCACTTGATTTTCCTGGCTGGCCTTAGCACACATTTGAATTTGAGATCCCAAGTTTAAGCCGTATTGTTTATAAAAGTCTATGTTGGTCTTTGGGAGAGGTGTGTGTGTGAGTGTGTGTGTGTGTGTGTGTGTGTGTTCCTGTAGCTGTTATTTTGACAATGAGAAAAACTAAGAGACATAAACACAACTTATATTGATGGACAGACCTCAAAGGAGAACTGAAACTGGCGAGCACATGGTCACTCTAATGAGTTCTAAAAGATTTGAAATACCAAGATCTTTTCTCCCATCCCTGACTAGACTGAGGTGCAAAGAGTAACAAAAGCCACCCTAGACTGTCTTACTGGAATTCCCAGGGCATTATTCTAGACTGAATTATGCAGACACAAGAACATGTTATGTTTGGGGGGAAAATAGATATTGAGAAAGAACAATAAGTCCTAGATCTTTTTCATTGACTGAAATAGAAGTGATTCTGAAAATGAGTAAATACCCTAGGAGATTGATTACTATGTACTTTTTTAAAACATTGATTTCTCAGTCTTTAATTTCAGATAAATATTGGCTGTTTCTTAGTGCTGAGAAGCATAAGTAAAGATGAAACACTGAGCCAGAGAGCAGCTTTGAGCTAGAGGGAAAGAAATTCAAACTCCATTTCAAAGTAGTGAACCCAAATACTGAATCAATTAATGAGTGGTTTTCACCTACGTAGGTGCCTGGGTTCCTCCTACAACTCCTTCCGTTATTCACTAGTAACCCTCCAAGGGAATGTATATAACTTCATGTTAAACTCTGATGGTCTCTAAGTTCCCTGAAGGAAAAAAGCATATCATATTTTATTCCCATAGCTCTTAAAACGGGATTTTCACAAAACAATAGCTCAATAAATATATATGAAATAAATAGACTTAATTTCCTTCAATATATTCCTCATAGTTGAGTACAACACTTAAGTTAGCAAAAGAGCTGCTGACTAAAGGAAATGAAATTATGATAGGTAATCACACACACACAGAGTTAAAACACCTTCCCTTGTTTTTATTTAATCAGCATGGTAAATGTAGGAAGAGAGAGTCGATTCTCATATTTATAAATTTGTTCTCGGTCACATGTCCATAATCCTTTTGTAATACATACTAATTGAATTTTCCAAATATTTATAGATTCATAAATTAACATGTTCCCCCACGCACAACTAACATGTTCATCCAATTCATAGGTGAGGGCAATGATACACATGGCATCTCTGATTACTCCATGTGCAGAAAATAGTAAAAAAATTAGAAAATCAGGTACAGAAGACCCACATTGAAAAAATAGGAAATTAAGGGTAAAGAGAACAGAGCTAGATTGCAAAGCACTCTAATGATATTGTTTTCTTGGTTGGAATTGTGAGGACTTCAGTAGTTTTGATAAAAAGGTACTAACATGATGAATTGGTTTTCTAAGGAAGAAATAATCTGGCAGCTCTTTCAGACTGTTGCCTTCTGAGGCAGAAAGGAGAGTAACCCAGTGATGGGGGTGGGGGAAGAAATGAGTTTGCATTCGGGTATTGCTGGTGAGAATAGAAAGGCAGTCACACATACAAGAGATGGTTTGAAGGGACAATTGACAAGGGTTCATGCCTGAGAAAGGGAATGAGAGAAAAAAAGGATCGAGTATAATATGGAAGTTTCTACCCTGTGGGGTTGAGATTATGAGAATCCTATTGATATAATAAGACTCATAGAATTAGAAATGATGCAATTGGTCCTGGATCCGCCAAATCTGAGATGACAATATGACATAGCTTCTCTCTGCTCCAGTTTCCTCCTCTATAAAGTGGAGAAAATAGCATCTGTTTTTAAGATTTTAATGAAAATCAAATGAGATAATGTACAGCATTTACAACAGTGTCTGATACACGGCAAGTATAACCTAAGTCTTTGTTCAACATATAAATGTGCATCTATAAAAACTTTCAGATATAAGAAGGGGATTTAAATATGAGGTCTTCTACTTAGATATAGATTTAAGTATCCTGCCTTAGGCCCTTGGTATTTGCTGATTTTTTTCTCCTGTCCTTCAAATGGCTAGCTTACTTCTAATCATTGATGTCTTAACTCATTTGTTACCCTCACAGGAAAATATATCCATATCTAAATTAGCTCACCCTCCAATCCCCACATCTGTCTGTCCTTTATACCATCCTATTGCTATTATAAATCTCACCACAAATGGTAGTTGTTGTTTTTACTATTGGTTTACAGGCTTATTGACTATGCCCACACACTAGGATGTCAGCTCCACAAAGACAAAAACATTATCTGTTTTGTTCACCACTAAATCTCTACCACTTAACATGATTTCTGGTACTCAGTGAGAAGTTGCCTCCGTCAGGATCCAAAGTGTAGGCAGGATTAAGGGACTCAAAGGGACAGAGTTGGGGCAGCCAAATGGCTCAGTTGGTTAGAGCGAGAGCTGTGAACAATGGGGTTGCTGGTTCGATTCCCACATGTGGAGAGCTGCGCCCTCCACAACTACATTGAAGACACCTAGCTGCCTCTGAGTTTCCGGAGGGGCTGCCGGATGGCTCAGTTCGTTAGAGTGTGAGCTCTTAACAAGGTTGCTGGTTCAGTTCCCACATGTGTTGGTGGGCTGTGCACCCTGCAACTAAGATTAAAACTGGCAGCTGGACTTGGAATGGGGCTGTGCCCTCCACAACTAGATTGAAGGACAACCACTTGGAGCTGATGGTCCCTGGAGATGCACACTATTCCCCAATATTCCCCAATTAAAAAAAATAATATTTTTTTAAAAAAAGGACAGTCACACAAACTAGCAACAGAAGGAAGCTGCCGTTAGTTAACGCCAGATGCAAAGGAGCAGGAGGAGGAGATGATGTTACCTGAGCCAGAGGTCTGTGGTGGTGGAGAAGGAGCCAGCCTAAAGAGCTGAAAGAAGAGAAATAATTATCCCAACTCACTTTCCTCCCATCCTTCCATTGTCTAAACCCAACCAAAGCAAGGCAAACAGCCAGGGTGATGCAGCTTATGGAAACCCGTCTCCTATGGCACAAAGCAGGGCAGAGAAGAACCTGAGGACAGGCAGATACTAACCAGCACAGTATTCAAAGAATATACCTAGTTGTGAAATCCCCATAGTGATGATATTTCAAGCCAAAATGGTGGACCAGAACTTTAGCAGAAGTGTATTTAGAAATGAACAGAAAATGCACAAACAAATCTTAAGAAATGCCAAGTTTTAGGGAAAAAGAAAAGAAAAAAGAGTATGAAAAGAAGAAACATGACATTTGCTGAGGGCCAACCCATTTTTTCCTTGCTATTTTTCATGTGCTGGTTCTGTAATTTTATTAGTGAATATTTTCAATAACCAACTTTCCTATCCCACATTTTAATTGAGACAAATTTTGCATCTGTTTTGATGCTTATGCTATTCATTTGACTTCATTAGGAGGTAGAGATCTGCCTTTGAGTCCATTGGTTAATAAATAAATAAATAAATAAATAAATAAATAAATAAATAAAATAAAAAGGGAAAAATTTGTTCATAATCACTATATGTCTAAGCAAATTACTCTCACTACTTTTAAAGGCAAACTTGGAAAAAGGTGAAGTAATTAAATATCAAAATATACTGCTTTATCAGAGAAATCAGAAAAGCAAGAGAGTGAAAAATCACGAAAAACTTTTAAGTATACAAAAGAGGGAGGTCAATTTTCAACCTGAAGATTTTAAAGAGAAACTTCCCTGGTCTGAAATGGAGTAGGCTATACACTGAGTAATTCTAGGGGAATCATACCTATAGAGCACAATTGCTATCTAGAGCACAATCCTTACACAGAGTTAATTAGAAGTCCACAAAGTGTTGGAGACTCACAGTCCAAGATAGGCTCTAAATTTCTTAGCAACGAGATCTCATAAGGCCCTTCTCAGCTTTGGTCTACTAATCAGATGTTTAAAAGATCACAGAGATTTGTTGTGGTTGTTGTTGTTGTTGTTGTTGTTGTTATAGCCACAGAAATACTGCAGTTGGTAAATCTCAGATCCTCCCAATAGAACTGACTGAAAAGCTTGACTAGACATCAGTAGGGTTGGTATTTTCAGTTTCTCTTTAAAAAGACCTAATTGCCAGCAGTGCCCTAGTAGCTCCCTTAATGTAAACTATGATAAGCTCAACTTTAAAACATTACATTTTTTGCAAAACTATTAAACATAGGCATTTAGATCATTTCACATGAGCTCTTTTTAAAATGTTTCTAGAAATTTTCTAAGATGAGAAAAAAATCTGGTAATCTTTATTTAACCAAAAGATGGAATTGTCAAGTCTCTGTTTTCAGGCATAGGGATGGTGAGACTGACTTTAAAACAATCATCCCCTTGAAATTTGGTTTTAGAGAAAGTTCACCCATATGGCAGTGTGAGTAGACAGAGTCTTTTAGAACTTAGAAGATTGACTACATAATTAGAAGCATTTTAGCTCCATTTCACCTTTATATACTCACAATATTGCCCTTCTGGTTATGGAAAGTACAGGATTCAGGCATGAATACTGGGTCAGAGTAAGGTTAACATATAAATAACCTTTGGAATATGGGGCCGAGACTTTTTGTTTGCCCCTTTAGTCTCAGGGCCTAGAAAACACCTAGCACATAAGTACTTAATAAATAGTTCCTGATTGAAAAATGAATGAATGAATGATCACTTTAAGTTTCTCTAAAACATCCATCTCCAAAATCGGGAAGCACTAAGAGTGAATCATCCTGGGACCTTGAGTGAAGATTTAGCCTGAGGGTAGCTGAATTAGATTATAATGATACATTTATTTGACCTGAAATTTTATTTTATGGTTCAGGAAGTACTGCTTATAAAACCAGCCCATAGTGTGGAAACATCTCAGTCTAAGATTTGACAGAGTATTTCCTATCCTGACTTTTAAGTCTCCTTGAATTATTAAATCACAAACCTGACAAGATGATATCAACAATAGCAGGCTTCACGTGTACTTAATTTTTTTCTTAGCATGAATGAAAATTGAGACAACAAATTTCTTCTTTTATCTAGTTTATATAAGTGACACCATCCGTCTTCACACTAAATTCTGTCTCTGTTGATTCCAAGAACAGGTAACTTCTTTGATTTCACATTGAGAGAAGGGAATGGAGAGAAAGAATCCTTGAAATATTCAGCCCTGAAAAAAAATGAATTTAATCCATTTGTTTTTATTTATCGTGGAAGCCTATATTCAGATGAATGAGTCAGGAACTCTATCCTGTCTTTTCCTGTAGAAAGTTTTCAAGGAAAGATTCAGTACCACTGGATTATTTGTAGAAAACAGAGCTGTGAGTAGATGACTAGTGGAGATTATTTTTTGGTTTGGTTTTCAGGCTACCTTCTTCACATTTACTCTATGGCACTAAATACATGATGTCTTGAGGCAGAAAGTTACACCACTTGGCCACCAGACACCAACTGATGTGGGTATAAACAAATTACACAGCCTTCAGAATTCCCTTGGGGAAATGTTTAACTGGCCATCGCTGAGAAGCCAGAAGCTGTAATTTTAGCTGTGAAACTTTTTCAGTTGTCTCACTCCTTCATTTATTCATGCAAATAGTATATATTGATTGCCTACTATGTACCCGTATTATGCTAAAAGTTGATTCACCTGTGATGTGTGGCTAGCTCCCTCTGGGACAAGGAAATTGCTGCAAACTGCAAGGGGGTTCTGTTCAGGAGCAGGAACTAGATTCAGCTTAATGTTGTTCATAACCTTCTGTGTGCTGGCCATTTCATATTCACTGTTCCATGTGATACCCCCATTTTAGGAAATGTTAAAATGTGATTAGGGTAATCAATTAGTCAGCTTTATAACAGTTAGAGAACAGGCCTTCTCCTCCTCCACATACTGAGTTCTCTCTACCAAACCTCATTCTGCTGCATTTATTGCCCTAGGCCGGCCTCCCTGAATCAGCACTTTCTCTGCCACATTATTTGCCAGACTTGCAGAAAATGTGAGGCAAATAAACATATGTTTTGAGGGTCAAAAAAATTCCAAAAATCTGGAAAGAAAGATTAAATTTTTAAAATAGGAATTCAAATTTTTAAATAAGAATCAGAAAATCAGTATAATAATTTGAGAAGTATGGCAAATAAAGGTAGGTAAAAATAAACACAAAACTATTTTTTAAGATTTTGACGAGATAAAGGGATCCTTAAGAACTAAACCAAATCTTTAATAGACTGAAAGAGTTAAAAGCTAAAGATGTAAAACTAAATTCTTTCATGTCTTAAGAGAGGGGTCACAGGTTGAAAACCCTAATTAGAATTTCTGGGACAAAGATCTTCGGAGCTTGAACTCAGATTAGAACCTTATACAGAGTATACCAATATTTTTTTCAGACTAGAATATAGCTCCTTGGCTTAGCATGCAATTCCTTTCAAAAGCTGGTGTTAACCTTCTCTTCCAACTTGGATCAACCCTCCAATTTTATTTCAGTATGTCTCCAGAGCCCTCATAAAGGCCCATGCCTGTCTGGTCACAGTACTTGCCACACTATGTTATAGTCATTGGTTATTTATATATATTCCCCATAGACACATGACCACCTTGGAGGACAAAGACTGGATCTTCACAGCTAATATGTGTTGAGTGCATATATATCCCCATTTTTCACGTAAGAAATAAAAGAGATTAAGTAATATGCTCATGGCTAACAACTAGTAACTAGAATCTAGAATTCAAATCCAGTAAGTCTAGCTCCAAAGCTTTACCATGTAACCACACAGGGCTTTTTCTATAATTCATATTCTTATACCCAAGCCCTAGCCTGGTCCCTATATGGAGCAGGTGCTGAATAAGTGTTAGACTGATGACTGAGTGAGAGCCCAAGCCGTTCCTCCTCTACCACTCCCCTACTGCGTTATATCTCAACCTTCATAGCAGATTTACTGCCAAGACTAAAATTAAATTAGATTGCTTTCCTTAACTACACCCTGACTAACTTGTGAAGGGAGACAGCTCAGAAATATATGATGTGGCAAGGGGATAGCAGTCCAGAACTAAGTTCTCCACACATAATCCACTGAGTGGTATTTGAAAGTCGGCTGTCTTTGATAACATATACTTAGATCCAAATATCCCAAGATCTTCATGAAATATTCATGGATTTATGTTCATGAAACCTTCATTGCAATTCATAAATACTAACAATAATATTTTACCAAGAGCAAAAAAAGACTTATAGAATTAAGTGATTTGATTTGGCAAAGATCTGTCAGTAAATCTCTGGCTAAGACTGAAATAGAGACTGTAAATCTTACTATGTAGTCTCAAGAGGGAAGAACTTGTTTTCTCCCACTAGCTCACCATCTTGCTGCCTAACTACATTTTTCTTCTTCCTGGTTCCCTTTTTCTATTTTTCTTTGATCTCACTCTACCCTCTGCCAAACATAGGGAATATGAATTAGGGAAAACAGGACAACTCCGATAGGGTCCATAAAGAAGAAAATTCCTAAATTCCTCAGAGAACATCCAACCTTTCCCTTTCTACTACCCTTGTCTTTCCTAAAACTACTTAGTAGTTATAATGGTGTTATTGAAAACTGTAGGGTAAATAAAGTAGTCTCTTAATGGGCCAAAGGCAAATTTTCTCTATGCACAGCAGTTGTCAGAACCATGCTGGGATTCTAACATTCTCTATCTTCTCACCCATCTCACCCCACAAACATAAGACCAATAAGGTGTAAAGCCAACCTTCTATTGGTGTTTTTCCAATATTAACCAAGTAGTACTTTCCTTTCTTAAAAACCTTCTCACTATGTAAGAGATTGACAGAATGTAACCAAGTAATGTCAAAAATGAAAATATATATAATTCTGTTATTGATGCAGGAAAAGTGCATGAATCTTTCCAAGTTTTCTTCGCAGTATTAGAAAACTGATTATCATAATAAAATGAAACTTCTGGCCATAATCCTTCTTTAGTCAACAAATTAACTTAAAATCACGATATTGAGCAGATAATAAAGTACAAATCAACTAGTTTTCAGATCCACCAAAAAGAATCAATGTGATTTAGATAGCCTTAAATTGTTAACACAAAATCAATATTTAGCATATTAATATATTTAAATTTTATGCTGAGAATGCATTAAAGATTTAATGAAAGAAAATAAAATCATTTTAAAGTTCCAAACCAAATTAATACCACAAACAACATGTCATTTTCACTGTTTTCTGAACTAAAAGTTCTAAAGCACAATAGGAAAAAAACTGCACAATTTTTCACTGGTATAATAATAATTTAACTTTCCTATGATTGAAAAAATGAACTATTATTAGTTGTCAATTTTGTGAGTTAATATTGAAAATATTTTACATTTTCTATTAATAATCAAAATACGCGTAATTTTTAAAAATTAATTATACATAAGTCTACTCATACTTCTTTGTTAAAAGAGTGAATAAGCAAAGAAAACCAGTAAAGATATACAAAAGTATTTCAATGCTTTTGAAATATAATTGGGCATATAGGAAGATATTCAGTGTGCATTATAAAAATACATATGAAAATAACAGCTAATATTAGAATATTAAAATCTGTATATTAAAAAAGGAACATTCATGAGAGCTCTGTACCATTAACTCTACTTCAGTGAGGAGCCCTCAAAGTTACTTTCATAATTAGAGTTGGAAGTAGGAGTTGGAAGTAGTAGAGTAGAAGTAGTTTCATAATTAGAGTAGGAAGTGAACTATGCAAATTTGCATTTCTCTAAAACTGGAGCACTGCATTGTAATCTACAATCAATGCTTCACTACAGGTTTGAACGTAGTCATTTAAGATCAAGTGAGCTTACTCCCAGTATTTTTTTTTTACACAAACTGAATATTATATGAGAATTATTGATTATTTTTAAGGTCCTTTCCTTTTTTTCTTTCAATCATAAGCTCTTTGGCAGCAATCTGGGCCCCCATCAGCTAGTCAGCTTGAGAACTCATGAAATTAATTTATTCTGTTGCTTTGATTTTTGATTTTCTACCGTGTTTCCCCAAAAACAAAACCTACCCGGACCATCAGGTCTAATGAGTTTTTTGGAGCAGAAATTAATATAAGGTCTTATTTTAATATAATATAAGACCGTGTCTAATATAATATAATATAATATAATATAATATAATATAATATAACATAATACAATATAATACAATACAATGTAATATAATATAAGACTGGGTCTTGAATAGAATAGAATAGAATAGAATAGAATAGAATAGAATAGAATAGAATAGAATAGAATAGAAGAATAAAATACCGGGTCTTATATTAATTTTTGCTCCAAAAGACACATTAGAGCTGATGGTCCAGTTAGGTCTTATTTTCGGGGAAAACATAGTGGTAGCCTCCCATTATTTGTGGTTTCCGCCATTTTCCGCAGTTTCAGTTACCCACAGCTAACCTCAGCCCTAAAATATTAAATGGAAAATTCTAGAAATAAATAATTCATAAGTTTTAAATTGCATGCCATTCTGAGTCGTGTGATGAAATCTCAAGCCATCCAGCTCCATCCTACCCAGTTCGTGAATCATCCCTTCGACCAGCATATCCACGCTGTATGTGCTCCTAGCAATTAGTCATTTAGTAGCCAACATATCCCCCGTGAATAAGGGGGGAACCACTGTGTTTGATGTTGGCAACTATTCTTATTTGCACATCACACATCTTGCATGCTTTAAAGTATTTTTAATGTGCATCCACAATATCAAATCTTGAGTTTCATCTTTGCTATTTTCTCAATTAAGTGTCATAAGTTTCTCTAAAATACACTCAAAAGACAACTTGAGACAACCTTATTTATGTCAAGTCTTTTCTTAAAAATTTGCAAATAATTCTGCAAGGATTTAGAGTCTGTGAAACAGTTTTATTTGGGAAAAGAAAATCTCTCAAATGACTAAACACCCCTTGCTTTTTTTATCATTTTTACTTCTGAGTTTTGTTCCAAAAGAAGGGGGAGAACTCCTAAGAGACTGACTATAAGATCTCCAAGGTTCCTACCAGCTCAAAAATTATGTGGTTCTATGAAAATAAATTGATGAAGATAAAGCCCAAGAAAGATCTTATTGCAAAATCTCTTCCATCTGACTCAAGTCTTAAAACCTAGGGTTTGAAGGAAGGATATTTTAAAGCCAAATAAGAATGTTTGTGCATTGTTCATAAACCAATTAACCAGATAAATGAAGAAACATTCCTCCTCAGACTTCGAAAATATTTTCACAAAATAACTTTGTCTTTTTTTGTTGTTTTATTTTTCTTTCTTTTTCCTTTTCATTCTTTCTTATAATTATATTTTTGGGTTGGTTCAAATGTCTTTGCCCTGAAATATTAAAACTCCAGCTTCTTATCACCTTCTTGACACTATTTTAATGTGCTCTTAAATGAATTTCATAATTCATCTGCAATGAGCCATATTATTTCATTTTGAACAATTAGACCTGACGTCTATATCCTAGGAAAATGAATAGATATTTTACTTGGAATTACTTGATTTTTTTCTTTTTATTTCTGCTTCCCTAATCTAGATAAAACTTACATTTCTAAAGAAAAGCTACCTATCTACTCATAGAATATTAGCAAACTAGATCAATCTTGGTAAGAAAATTTCACCATGAAGAAAGTAGATGGTCCTAGAATAAGAGATATATCAGTTCAAAATATGTTTTTGCTACATTCCAGGTTTTAGTTCCCCTAAGGCAAAGATATTTAGCTTAACAACTAAATATCCATATTATATAATACATACAAATTCAATGAGCAAGACAGAAGTTATTCAGATTTATTTGAGTCATAAAATGTTCCTATATTATGTACTCCACTTCTGCTGAAATAACTTCCAACGACCTTCAAACATTGAATGCATATCAGAATTCAAACAAGACCTAGTCTCTCTGATTCCCACATTCCCTCTGAATCCCACATTCACTGTTAACTGCTGCTTGTCTCCTCTTACATTCACCGCCACATACTGGAAAAGCTGTCAGGGCCATAAATGTTGTCCCCACTCATCTCTTGTTTGTGCCCAGCCCACTACAGTCTCACTTTTGATCCCACTTCTCCAGTTAAAATACACTTCCTAAGAACCGCCATGTTGCTAAAAGCTAATGGAAAACTTTCACTCTCCTGATTTCCCACCCACTTTTCTGCCTTCTTCTCCACCCAACTTTAAACGTCCCATCTCTTCACAGACTAATGTTTCACATTATCGGCTCTCTCCCTCACTGGTCCTCTTTGCTTATGTAGTTTTCTTATGCCAACTCCTAAATTTACAATGGGCTTTGTATGTCACTTCTTAACTCCAGGTAAAAACATTCATCTCCTTAATTATCATGGATAATTCATAACAACTGATCAGCTCATTAGCTCCTATGAGCATCATCCTTCTATTGTTCCATATCTAGTTGCTCCTAGAGAACACACGATGTCATACTTCATACCTAATTATTCCTTGCCCACATAGCCAGTTATTAAATGCTACTTATTCTGCCTCTAAAAGTCTCACAAGTTCATTGTGTTCTGTATCTTCTGCCATCCACTCATATAACCCACTATTATCTCCCCCTCAGACAATAGGTCCTTCTAAATTGTCTCCCCATATCCATGCTCCATAGGTTAGTGAAAATAATATTTCAAAAAATCCAAATTAGGTCAATTTAAAAGCTTTAAATCTTTGCCTATTAGAATTATGAATAAGATTACTAACCTGAACTACACCCCCCCCCCATGATTGGGACAGGACTTACCTGGCCAGCCCTAACTTGTGCCTTTTCCCCTCACTCCACACACTTCAGGCAAACTGGATACCTTTCAGCTCCTCAGTTGTGCCACGCTCTTTGTCTATACAGAGTGTTTGTCTTTGCTGTGCCTACCTTCTTCCTGGAGATAGTGAACGCCTTCTCATCCATCAGACCACAGTCAAACATTACTTTCTCCATGTCTCCCAACCACCTGGACCTGGTTATGGGTACTTGTTATTCACTCCCACAGCACCACATATTTCTTTTACAAAATACTCAGCACAACCATAGTTATTATTTGTGTAACTTTTGTTGAATTTCCATGTGTAGCAGGATACTATTTTAAGATATTAATTGATGTTTTTCCCAGGTATTTTGCATTATGCTTTGGTCCCCCTACATCAGCCTACTAGATCATGAGGCATCTGTTATCTAAAGGGGGGGAATTATTATAGTATAAAATAAAGAAACAAGAGTCAAATTCTTGTCTTTAGAGTTTTAAAATCCAAAGCTTTTGCAATGCAGTCATCAGTCTTCTGGTTTAACCCACCCACCCTACCACCCTAAAAGACTAACAATTCTAAGGATAGGGAAGAATGGAGCCAAAGGAATTAACTTTATGTTGTCAGGGCCCTACTCTGAGATGTGAGAATGGGAGGACTGCTAGCTTGTTTGAGGAATCTGAGAGCAGTATTCCCAAGTAGATCCCGGAAAGGAGGAAAGCTTCAGGGTACTTCCTGACATATGGCAGGGTGCAGGGGAGAGCAGCTCTTGGCCAAGGGAGCATCTAGGCAGAGAGGTTAATGCTTCTTTCAGAATGCAGAAATAGATGAGAAAAAGCTGAGACCAGATGGGAGAAAATATATCTCAGTGGATGGTCACATGGACAGGTGATGACCCAAGAACACCAGCCAATTTGCCCTTCCCCAAAGCCTTAACATATCATAAGCACCTAGTACTTAGGGGGGAAAAATACCATAAATAACTGAAACTTATTATTCAGCAGTTGGTGGAATTGATGTTTTACTATTCAGAAATATGTACTATTCAGAAATTGAGTGTTCCAATCTTTAGAGGTAAGAGACTGGAAATAACAGTTACTTAAATAACATAATGCTTTTTTTTCTCCTATAGTACAATTTCTGTTGTTTCTCCTATAGTACATCCAAGGCAGGCATGGCAGCTTCCCTTTCATCAAGGACCCAGATCCTCCTGAAAAGTGACTTCCATCTATAAGGTTTCTTCATTATCTAATATGGCTACTGAGTTCCAGGCCTAAAATAAAACATGTAGATTACTTTTCCATGGGGTAGATATTTTTCCATGAGGACAAAGAAGGGTGTTACAATGAAGTCTGTTGCTTTAGATGATCAGTGGATAAACCCAGGCAAGAAGAGTAACTGGAAACAAGTGGGTTTCTCTTTCCTTATAACCTAATCTTATAAAACCTACATAGGTAGTGCCATCTGAGTGCAGATTGAAGCTAAACTAGTTAAAGGCTCTGAAATTCAGTGTTTACATACTACTTTTATCCTCCAGTTTATTCATAAATATAATAAATAACTTAAGAGGTTTACTATCACTTCTTTAATACAAAAAAGGAAGTTTAGTCAGGCAACATAGGCAGTGAAAAGGTGACACTGTGGAGAGAAGGATCCAAGATAGCAGAGTAGGTTAAACGCTCTGCATGCCTTCTCCCATGGTCACATTAAAATTACAAATAAATTATAAAACACCCAACCTGAACAGGCATCTGAAGTCTAGCTAAACAGAAGTTTAATAACTAAGGATATAAAGAAGAAGCCATGTTGAGACCAGTAGGAGCTGAGATGTGAAACAGGCCAGTCCACACTGGTCCACACCTGTGTGTGATAGTTAAGAATCAGGAGGGATATCTTGGCTGTGGATGTTCCCCCTGGAGGAGTGAGGGACCCCAGCACCACACCAGTCTCCCCAGCCCGGAGTACTGGTGCTGGGAAGAGACTGCCCCATGACATCTGCTTGTGAAAAACAGTGAGGATTCCAACCATCCGAGCGGGATGAAAAGCTGCAGGAAACCCAGATGTCCTCTTAAACGGCCCGCACACAGACTCATTTGCTCACAGCCACTTACCTTGGGCTCCAGTGGAGGGAAAGTGATCCAGGAGGTGTTGCAGACATTGAGGGATGGGGCAGATTGAGGTATGTGTCTTTGGGGGAGAACTGAAGGACAGCTGGCATTTTCCTGTGTGATATCCTCCTCCTGTGCAGCCTACAGGCAGGCACCATCTTTCCTCTGTTGATCCCACCCCCACAATGGCCAAATCTGAATCTGATTGGTCTGCTGAGCTCTGCTGATCCATCCTGCTGACTCACTGGGACCCTGCCCCACCCAATTCTCCCAACACCAAAGGCACTTTTTCCATGAGCATCCAACGCCACCTGCATTGCACTCTTTCTTGGAAAACTATGAGAGTCTGCAGGTCGCAGGTGGGCAGAAACTGGCCTCTGTGTGCTCTGACACTTTTGCTGAGTAGATCCAGGTTAGTACTGGTGCCAAACCAGAATCTGCATTAACTTGGCAAACAAAACTCTTCCCACTCTAGTGATTCCCTGAGGCTCTGCCTCACCCACCTGGTGTACTGCATGAGGCTTTATTAGTGGCTGAACCTTAAGGGAGCCGGCAGGTGGCAGCAAGCCTCACAATGTTCTGGCTTTTTGTGGAGCTACCTCAGGCCTGTAAGTGGTGGCAGCCATCCTTGGTTTGCAGAATGGACTCTCTCACATGCCTCCAGATTTAGCACAGGTAGTGAACAACCATGTATCTCTTTGTAGCTCCTCCCAGCAATCCTGAACACTCACAGGCAGACCTTAGCCTGCACCAGAGCACCTCCCAAGAGGCCCCAGAACCAACATCTTGGAGGATGGCTTCAGACCACAGCACAGCACTGCCGAAATAGTCCCACAAACTGCACACACAAAGGGCGATCTCAACAGGCACCAGATCCCACTGGGGCAAATCCCACTCAGTGGGGTAAACCCCCCGAACAGCAGCCCATAAGCTGTGGATGTGAACAAACACCACAGCCAATCAGCCTGAGGGTCAATCCCACCCACTGAAGTGCCAATAGCAATCAAGGCTCAACTATAACAAGAGGGCACAAACAACCCACACAAGGGACATTCCTGGAGCACCCAGAGCAGGTGACCAGGGAGACTATGCCAGGGCTCCACAGGCCACCTGGACAAGACTGGAAAATGTAACAGATCTACCTAATACATAGAAATAAACACAGAGAGACAACCAAAATAAGGAAATAAAGTACAGGAGAAAACTCCAGAAAAAGAACTAAATGAAATGGAGGCAAGCAACCTACCAGATACACTGTTCAAAACAATGGTTATAAGGATGCTCAAGGAACTCAGTGAGAACTTCAACAAGAGATAGCAAGGATAAAAAAAAAAAAAAGGACAAATAAAACATAAAAAATAACCAGTCAGAAGTGAAGAATACAGCAACTGAAATAAAGAATGCACTAGAAGGAATCACCAGCAGACTAGATGGGGTAGACGATCAAATCAGTGATTTAGAAGACAAGGTAGCATAAAACACCCAATCAGAATAGCAAAAATAAAAAGAATCCAAAAAAATTAGGGTAATTTTATTAAGACCCCTGGGACAACATCAAGCATAACAACATTCACATCATGGGGGTACCAGAAAGAGGAGAGAGAAAGCAAGGGATTGAGAACCTATTTGAAGAAATAATGACTGAAAACTTTCCTAACCTTGTAAAGGAAATAGATATACAAATCCAGGAAGTGCAGAGAGTCCCAAAAAAGATGAACCCAAACAGACCCATACTAAGACACATTATAATTAAAATGGCAAAGGTTAAAGACAAAGAGAGAATCCAAAAAGCAGCAAGAGAAAGGCAGCTAGTAACTTATAAGGGAGCCTCCATAAGATTGTCAGCTGATTTCTCATCAGAAACTTTGCAGGCCAGAAAGAATTGGCACAAAATGTTCAACATAATGAAAAGCAAGGACCTACAACCAATGGTACTCTACCCAGCAAGATTATCATTTAAAATCAAAGGGCAGATAAACAGCTCCCCTTTGTATAGGTGGGTACTAGACAAGAAAAAGCTAAAGGAATTCATCACCACCACACCAATATTACATGGCATGTTAGAGGGGCTTCTTTAACATGTGAAAAAAAATAAACAGCAAAAGCTACATATCTATCAAGAATTACTTTCAATGTAAGTGGATTAAATGCTATAATCAAAAGATATAGGAAGATAAGAATGGATAAGAATGGACAGGATGGATAAGAATGGATAAGAATGGATAATGAATGGACTCTTACATATCCTGCCTACAAGACACTCAATTAAGATTATAAGACACACATAGACCAAAAGTAAAGGGACGGAAATTGATATCTCATGAAAATGGAAACAAACAAAAAAATCTGTAGCAGCAATACTTATACCAGACAAAATAGAATTTAAAAGAAAGGCTATAACAACAGACAAAGAAGAACCCAGCAATCCCACTTCTGAGTACTTATCTGCAGAAACCCAAAATGCTACTTCGAAGGGACATGTGTATCCATATGATCATTGAAGCATTATTTACAGTGGCCAAGATGTGGAGGCAGCCGGAGTGTCCTCTGATGGATAAATGGATAAAGAGTAGGTGGTACATATACACAATGGAATATTGCTTGGCCATGGAAGGGAATGGGTTCTTGCCACCTGTGACAGCATGGATGGAACTGGAGGGTACTGTGCTGAGTAAGCATGTCAGAAAGAGAAAGACAGATGCAATGTGACTTTGCTTATATGTGGAATCTAAAGAACAAAATAAACCAACAAACAAAACAGAAACAAACTCATAGATACAGAGAACATTTTGATGGCTTCCAGATGGGAGGGGAGTTTTGGGTGTGGGTAAAAAAATGGGGAGAAATTAATAGTACAAATTGGTTGTTACAAAGTAGTTATGGGGATGTAGGGTACAGCATAAGGGACATAGTTAATAATATTATAATAACTACGTATGGTGTCAGATGGGTACTAGATTTATCGTGGTGATAGATGGGAGGGGGTTGGGGGGTAGGGTGAAAAAGTACAAATTGGTAGTTACAAAATAGTCCTGGGATATAAAGTAAAGCATAGGGAATGTAGTCAATAATATGGTAATAAGTATGTATAGGTGGGTACCAGACTAGTCAGGGGGATCACTTCTTAAATTATCTAATGTCTAACCACTATGCTGTACACCTGAAATTAATATAAAATAATAATAATAATAATAATAATAATAATAGACACTGTGAAAATTAAATTATTGAATTATTGTTGGGGTCATAGATTTAAAAGATTTGTAAGTATTCACCAAACTATCCACCTTTTTTATCCTACGACACTGAATTTTTGGATCACGTTTAAGGTTATAGACCAAAATTTCTCTGTAATGATGCCAGGAAACACAAGAACCAAATATTTCCAGATGAGCCCACAGGCAATTCCAATACCCATGGTTACAAAACTCATCTACATTTTTTAAGAGTGGCTTTTCTTTATGGAAGAACACAATGACACAATTTTAATAAATACCCAAATCACCACCATTCCAGTTCATATAATGTATATGTGCAGAGTCCTGAAAATGCAGCACACACACACTACCCACAAAGCTGTTTGGTCCAAAACCCATATGCTCAGTTAGACCATGAAAAGCATTATTGCATGTAGGGCATATCTTTGGCAAAGCCATGGCTCACCACCTGGGCCCTGCTTTTTCCAGGAAGCTCCAGCTGGGTGACAGTACGTCATCTTTCCAAGACAATTGATCCCTTTAGGCCATCATAGAATCGAAAGAGTTTGGGCCTCTTTTGGTTCAGTCAGTCCATGCAGTCGCCATGCAGACACATGTTGTAAGCAAACGGTGTGAATGGGCCCAGCCTAATATTTCCCCATGGCACGTTTTTTGGTGTCCTTTAAGCGTCCCCACTGCTATAGTGCAGTTTGCAGATTGCTGGTCACTTTGACTTTACCTGTTTCTCATGACACAATGTTCAGGTTCCACAACTATTAAAAGTCCATTCTGTGCCTCCTTTGATCTTAAGTAATGTAAACTTATTTCCTTCCTAACCTGAAAAGAGGCTTAGTGGAATTTTGAATTTTTCCTGTTATAAAAATTCTTAGGTTTTGTCAAAAGAGATTTGAAATACCACTTGAAATCATGTACTCACATCCCTCACCACCACTTCCAAATAACTGAATTACATAAATAAAACATTACACAGAAAGTGCTTTGCTACAATTTATGGGTGGTAAATTTAACAAGAGCTGGCTCATTGTAGGGAAATTCAACTTATCTTTTCTGGATCCTTTTATTCTATACGTGGAAAGAAATTCATGTCAGTTAAAAAAAATCTATTACTGCTTCTCATAACTGAATCCATTGTTTTTCACCATGATCCATCAGGTAAAAAACAAGAATAATAGATTGCTTTGACAGAACCTTGAACATAAACATCTCCAAGAATCAAGCATAGAAAGTTAAATGGGTTTCAGGTGGTATTAAAAAAAACAACGATCATCTTTATACTTTTGAAAAATCAGATCTTACTAAAAATGTGTTATTATTATCTGCTACAAAAAGATAAGTTATATAGAAGTTGAACTTTCACAATTAGACTTGATGATTTTAACTAAATAATTGAAGTCCTATACATAGTCAACTGATTACAAAGATTAGTGTTTACCCTATTTTACAAATATTTTCTGTTCATAAAGTAATCAAGAGACTCTATAATTATTAGTTCTACATGACCCATTTTAGTTTCAGAAAAGTTTCAGTGAACGTGCATACACCTACTTTACACACACACACACACACACACACACACACACACACACCCCTACCACATCTCAGGTGATTTTTCTCCTTAACTGACACCTATCTAGCATCTAATCTTTTCTAATTTTATTTAGATAATCAACCTCCCAAACTGTCTCCAAGAAAGATGACTACATTGCCAGCTACAGTGGCAGAACTCACCCTAAGTCAATCAGCACATAATATTCACATTAAGTCTATTATTGGCACAAGGCTGGGCATATGACCCCAATTTGTCCAAACAGAAAAATAGAATGATTTTTATGCAAGATGAAAACGCAGAGAGCTCGGCTTCCCATTTTCTCTTATCAGATGAAGAGGAGAGAACAGGGAGCTCCAGTTGCTAATGACAGTCATCTGTGACCCCGAGAATGAGGACCATGCTTGTGGCAGAGGCTACGGTCAGAAAGGATTTGAATCTTAGTTGACATCATTGAACTACTAATGGCATTGTGCCTGGAACCCTTCCTACTCCTGTCTTCCAGTTAGAGAATTTACAAATTGACTTAGTGTGTAATCCACTTTGAATGAGGTTCTGTAACTGCTTATATATGTTCTTCTTTCCCTTTAAAAAGAAATGACAGAATATACTCAAAATAATCTGCTTTCTCGTGGCTAGTTTCATTCATATTGCTTTACATCAGAAGATCATTGAATATGTATTTGATTTTGAAACTACCTTTGAGAACTCTCCCTAATCATCTAATGAGGCACAAAATTTGATACATCCATTGCTTAAAAAGACGATTAATATTCTTACAAACGTTAATGCAAATTTAAAATGAGTAAAAACCCTCTTGACAAAAAGTATAGTTTCACAATCAAGGTCAAACATTATTCCCAGCCTCAAGACCTGAAACAGCTTGACCTGTTTTGTAGTCAATTTTAAACTCTGGCCTATAATGCCAAAGGTATATTATTTTTTTAATTACTCAGAATTATTTGTAGGCCATAGCAATCCTATTGCTCCCTTCTCATTTTCCTAAACTATTTTGATACTTACTTCTAGATCTTGCTGGGTATTAGATGTTTCTTGCATATGTCCACAGATAATAACTCATCAGCTTTGCAATCTGATTCTTAACAGTAAGAGATTAAAACTAATGTAGATGATTCTCAGATGACACATACTGAGGTAGAGAAAAATTCCATCATTTCCTTCCACAAAATGAGAGAAATTTTAATTCTTTTTCTCAACAGCTGCTTCATATTTTTATGCATAGGAAAAAAATATGTGCAATTACTCCAAGTACAATCAAGTCATTTAACATGGCTTTACTATCATTGTAGTTGCGGGATATTTTAAAAGAGAAAAAAAGAATCTCAAAGCACAGGTCCTGCTGTGCAGCAAAGCAATCAAATTCCTTCATAATAACAGCCTGATGGGATTCAGCGATCTGAGGAATAATGAATAACCACTTTAATCAGTAAACAGGAAAGTGCTATAACAGTCACTGAGTAAAAATTGACTATCATTTGTTGATCCTCTTGATGAGCATTTCAAACAATAAATAGAATTGTAAGTATCTTTTAAAAAGAAAAATAACTTTGGTTAGTGCGGTTGATTTTGCCAGGCAATGAGAAAATGATAGACCATCTTAGATTGTCCTGCAGTGTAGCCCTATCAATAAAATGCACACATAATTTTTCTAAAATTACCTGGCCAAACTGACCCTATCACTTGAATATGTCAAGATGAAGTCATTTTGCAGTTGGTTAATAAGGTTGTATTTCTGGACTGATTACTGAACTTCATTCTATTTCATTAATTAATTCTCTTCTTCGCTGTTCATCTTATGAAGTTATTTGCATCTGAATATGAAGAGTCTGTTTCAAAATAGTCTTCAAGTTTAAAATGCAGTCTCTCAAATGTTGGCCGTTCCTTAGGCTCTGCATTCCAGCATTCCATCATGATGTTATAGAATTGCAGTGGGCAATTAGGTGGTTGAGGGAGTCTGTAGTTTTGACTCAACTTGTGGATTACCTGAGCACCTGTCATATCTGAAAATATAGAACGAAATCAACAAAAAACAAGTTTAAAAAAAAAAAAAGAGTATTAAATCCAGAGATACTTACACTATAGGAAATTGATTTTCTTGGTGAAGTTATGAGATCTTCCATCCCCTTCCCAGGCTGCAGAGATTAAACTAAATCCTGCATCAAGTAATGTCTATAAGACTGAAATTCAAGAGCAAAGGAGGAGGCAATAAACCACCTCATTAATGCAAATCATCATCATCAAATTTTATTTCTTATGCTCCCAAAGGCACATGGTGTGGTCAGCCTCATAACTCTGCCCTCTAAGTCTGGGCAAAGCAGTTAAAGTCACACCTAAGTAAGTGACCTGCAGCAGAAAAGTCCACTTCAGAATTAATTACTCACCACTATAAGGCATTTTGCCATAAGTAATGATTTCATAAAGAAGGATTCCAAATGACCACACATCGGACTTAATGCTGAATTTATTAGTACGAATAGCTTCAGGCGCAGTCCACTTCACTGGCAGCTTTATTTCGTGTTTAGATTCATAGATGTCTTCATTATCTACCTGCTAAAGCATTAAGAAATCAAACCAACTTAAAGTGATATATATATATGTGTGTGTGTGTATGTGTATATATATATATATATATATATATATATATATATATATATATGTTTGTTTTTTTTGCCACCCTCATTCATCTGTTACATGCTTCACATTAAAATTTAGAGGAAAAAGATTCAAGGTAAGCTCAGTTCAATGGATAGTTACAGTAGCAAATTCCAAATATGACATACAAGACTGAAAAATCTGTGAGAAATCATTAATAGAACATTATTTGAGAGCCTACTGTGTGCTAAAAATAGCACTGTTAGTCAATTCTACTGCATATGGAAAAATTCATGTGCGATGATACTGGCTTTTGATGTGGGCTTTAGTAAATTTAAAAAAAAAAAAAAAAAAAACGAAAGCAAAGCCTGTCTGTTTTCTGATTTACTGCTGGTACTAAAGAGCCACTGACTTTGGTAATTATCATGTAACCACTTTCTAATACTCAAAAGTAGGATCCAAATGATATTAATATATCATTCACTGGGGTTCTAATTAATCTACAGAAAGAAAAGATGATGAATTCATGAAATTCAAAAGAGAATCATTTATTTGTTGTGTTTTATGCCCCACACCTACAATTTTAGGATATAATGTAGAAATTAAATTTAGAAAAAAGACAATGAATATTATATCTCCTATATCAGTGTCTGTTGACATAATATCATGAAATAGGACATGGGACAGGAGGTGGCAGGAATTAAAAATTCCATGATTGCTGAAGAATTCTGGCAGCATGCATGTTAGCCTGGCATAAAGTGAGCAAATGCTGGTAGGGTAAATGTGTACAAAGTGTGACTACTTTTTGTAAAGAAAATAGAGGCAGACAGAGGCTACTGGTATTGAAAAGTAGATCATTAATTCAACCACAAACTTAATTTCATACTTTTCCATCTGGTTGGTCATCATGTTCTCAGTTTCCTTCTCCTTAGTGAAGAAACAGAAATGGGAGGTAGAGTGAGCCTTGGGCTATTGAAGGCCTTGGGCTATTGAAGTGTTCTATGGGCCACAGAACTTGGAGAAACATTATTTTGAAGAATAACAGTAAATCTATTAGTCTACTGGTGTGTTAGGATTTTGACCCATTACAAAAACTAATTAAAACAAACAAATTCACCTTAAAAACTCTTGCAAGTCCAAAATCTGCCACTTTGTAGATATTATGTTCACCAACAAGGACATTTCTGGCAGCCAGATCTCTATGTATATAGTTCTGGGACTCCAGATAGGCCATTCCAGAGGCAACTTGTGCCGCCATGTCTACCTGCTGAGGCAGATGGATTTTTGATCCAGCATCATCTAGGCAACAAGAAAAAATAAGAGATTTACTTTGGGGAATATTTCAACTATTGAAGTGAATTCTGAGAATCTTGATGAATGAGCTATCAGTTGTATTAAGTGCCATAGCACTGATCTGTTACGAAAAAAATATAACCATACAAATGATTTCACTTCCTGTAAAGGGTCAATGAGGCAATGATTTTCAGAGTCCAAACACATTTCAATGCCCTTCCCTGAATAAACATTACACAGAGAAAGAAGCAACAGTATCACATGATCCAAACACAGCTATAGCCATCTGAAAGAGTTGGGCATCGCCTTTGTCCATAACACATATCACCAAGCTCATCTCTTCATGAAAATTGTTACTTGCTCAAGTCTGGATTTCTTTCAAACATTGAAAAATTTCTTTTAGTCTTTGATCTTAAAAACAATGCTAATTTGCATGTCTGAGCAAATGAAAGTTCTCATTATTTCACTGTACTATTCTTCAAAACTAGCTCACTAACAAAAATGAAGAGTCAATCAGTAGTTATAAAATGTGTATATTATATTTGTACTCCATTAAGCTTGATACATTTTTTTTATTTCCCATTCTTAGCCTATTATTCTTAGAATAGGTTGTTCATCTCTGCAGGCATGGACATACATTTAATAAAAATAGTTTCTCCTACTGCTCATCCTGTATAACTAAATATAGGAAATTCACATAGTAGGGTCAGTGTGATCATTAGGAGAGAGGTTAGTTATTTTGTGATGACTTTGTGAAATGTGAAATGGAGTCAGCCATCCCTGGAGAGTGTTTAGCTACCACATTCTCAGTCATTGTCTTCAGATTTCTGAAGCATTAAAAAGGTTTCATATAAATTCAAACTATCATTATTCCCGACTAAGCCAAATATTACAAAAAGTGTTTTGGACTCATGGTCAAGAGTCTTAGGCACAACTTTTGCCTTGAGAGGCAACTATACAGTACAGAGGTTAGGAAGACTGGTTTGAAACTAGAGTGCCAGAATTTGGATCTGGGCTCTCTCTGCCTCAAATTTCTTTCCTGACTTTGGGCAAGCTTCTAAACACTCCTATGCCACCGTTTCCGCATGTCTATAGCAATAATTGTAATTATGGTATTAATTGTTAAAAAGAGAATTAAAATGAGTTAATACATGTAAAGCACTTAGGACAGTGCCTAAGCACCTAGAAAGAACTCAGTAAACCCTACCTGTTATTGTTATCATTGCTGCTGCCTAATCAGAATTAAATAGTTTAGGACTTGTTAAGCTAGAGATGCCTGTGGATTACCCAAATGGAAATGACTAACAGAAAAACAGTATATGGGTCTGAAGCTCAGGAGAGAGCATGCAGCTAGAGGTACTGATTTAATAGTGATAGTTTATGAGTGGGAGTTAAACATTAAAAGTGTCTGGGGTTGCTAGAAAGTGATAGAATCATGAAAAACCCCTACATTTAGGGAGGGCAAAGGAAGATAAACCTGTAAGAAAACTGAGAAGGATGAGAGGAGAATCAGAAAAGAACATCATTATAGTTAAAGGTTTTGAGAAAGAGAAAGTCACCACCATTGTCAAACTCCACAAAAAAGTCCACCAAGATAAGGGCTAAATGGCATATGTTAAATATAATAAGTAGGTACTCATTGGTTGCCCTGGTGGCAGGAAGAGCAGTTTCACTGGAGATGGACTATAAGGGGCTGGAGGCTGGAGGCTAGACAGGAGCTGAAAACATGGAGACAGTAAGAGGAGATGTCAATTCCCAAAACTCTAGTGAAGAAGGGAAGACCAAAAAAAGGGGGGGGGGGGGTCGTGGTAGAGGAAAATGTAAGTCAAGGGAAGCAATTATGAAATTTATGATAGTGAAGGTTTGTCACTGACAACATACTCAGGAGGTTTTTGGAGTGCTGGTCATGTTCTCAAGTCTTGTACAGTGGCTGCACAGCTGTTCACTTGCTCATTTTATAATTAATAATAAATTATACTATATGATATATGTACTTTCTACAAATGTGCTATCTTTTTAAATTTTAAAAAAATTAAAATAAACAGAGTCAAGGACATTTTTTGAAATGGTAAGGACCTACGCACAGTGTATGTGTGTGTATATGAATATATATTTATGATTTTAATGCAATCAGCATATTTAAATAGGATGTGAGGTGAAACTAACTAAATGCTCACTGATCCATTTGTCCTTTTATTCCTGGGCACACACAGAAAACTATATTCCCCATTTTCCCTTGCATTTAAATTGGACCATGTCACTAGTTCTGTGGACTGCAGTGTGTGCAGAGATATTCATCGTTTACAGGCCTGATTCTTAAAATCTCCCACATCTTTGTAGCTAGGAGAGATGAATTTTGAAATGACAAAGATGTGATGAAAGGAGCCTAAATTTCTGTGCCCTAATTTAAAGCCACCCAGAAGAGGTGGCTGGGGTATATCAACAATGCCTATTTTTATTATGTCACTGAGATTTTTGAGTTGTATGCTATAGCAGATCACGTTAATTATTCCATCTAAAATGACAAACTATAAGCAAAAAGACAAACTCTAACTTAGTATGCAGCATAAGGGTAAATCATTGTGGCACTGAGCTCTGATGGACAAAATAGCTAAGCTTTTTGATATCAAAGTCACTCAATAAAAAAATAAACATTAAAAAGTTTAAGATAAGCTGGTGATAAGTCCTAGACTACGTGGTAGGCAGCCTCAAAAGTAGCATCCAATATTCTCTGCTTCCTGGTATTCACACCGTTGTGAAATCCCCTTCTATTGAGCATGGTCTGAACCAAGTAACTCATTTTTAACACATAGTCTATGACAAAAGTGATGGGTATCACTTCCAAGAGAAGTTACAAAAGACGGTGACTTCATCTTGCTGGAAGTTTTATCTCCCTTGTTCTCTCGCTTGCTCACTCTGCTATGATAAAGCCAACTGCCATGTTGTAGAGGTCCATGTAACAAGGAACTTAAGGCTGCTTCCAGCCAATACCAGCAAGGAAATGAGTTCTTCAGTCCAACAGCCCCAGAGGAACCAACTTCATGCCAATAATCATATGCATAAAACTGAAAGTAAATCAACCTCCTGCAGAAACTTCAGGTTACTGGAGCACCTGGCAATGCTTTCACTGCAGACTTGTGAGAAACCCTGAGCTGGAAGGCCCAGCTCAACTCCACCTGTGGATTCCTGACCACAGAAACTGTGAGAAAATAAATGTTTGCTGCTTTAAAAAGCCACCAAGTTTTGGAGTAATTTGTTGTGCAGTAATAGATAATGAATACAGGTTGGTGTTAGGAAAATAACATCAGTCTTATGCATTTCATTAAAAGCTTAGACTATGAAGCCAGATTTCCTGAGTCTGAATTTTAACTCAAGCACCTTGGATAAGTTACTTATCCTCTCCATCCCCTAGTTTCTTCAACTATAAGCTAGGGGTGATAATAATAATAATTCATGAGGTTGTAAGAATAATGAACTACATTAATATTTGTAGAGGACTTAGAAAAATGCCTGGCACATAGTAAGTGCTATATAGTACTTTTTACAGAAAAAAATTAAAATGTGCATGCTCCTCTCTCACCACTATCCCATGTGGTGGAATTCTAGTAAATCACCTCACTTAATAACTCATAACAATTATATGAAGTAACTATTATTATTTGCCCCATTTCACGGGGGTTCCTGCTACTCTGAGGAACAGGTAATATGTTGTAGAGTGGAGATTGAAATCCAGGTATGTTTTAGGTCAAAATCGTATTCTCTCAAGAACTATTCTATACTGCCTGCCGAAAACTTACCTTACACATCACTCCTGAGCACCCTAATGTCAGGGACGATGAAGAGACTTCCATTCACACAAATGGCAACTCGTTATGTAGTTGTATTCAGTTAAAGGGTATCTCAATGGAAACACCCCTGTCCACATCAGTCCACTTAAGTGAACTGTCAATGAGAATGATGAACAATAAGAATGACACTAGAACTTGATTTATATTTTTTTAAAGGAAATATCCTGACATATGTCAGATGCTCTATAGGTATTTATTGGAAAGAAAACAAGCCCAACTAAACTGAAAAAAAAACAAAAAAAACTGCAAATAGTTATCCTCTTTAAACTTCAGTAGGAATTACCTGTATCAATTACCCTCAATGCTAACATTTTTTGACAAGCTTCTCCCATTTTGGAGAACTGTATTGCAAAAAAATATTCAGCCAAGCTTAGAGATTACAAAGATGGTTCTATAGGAAAATATGTATGTTATTTCAACTATCAAATACAATATCCAATCCTATTACAGTGGATATAAAAGGTTTTCACTGACAGGCACAATAGAGAAGGAAATTGACTAATAACACATCTCTTGCCCTGAAAGAGTGCAGTAGCTTAGGAACTGCTTAAGTCGACCTCAGAACACACTTCTAATAAAATAGCCAGATGTCAAAACTGATGTAAAGGTTGTTCACAGACTTGTGACAATTTACATCTGCAGCAAGAAAATATTTTCAATTATGTCCCATTACTCAAGAGTCTTTCAGCTTAATATTTATCATGATAGGCTGTTTAAGAGTGGCAGATTCATTATAAGATCACTTCGTTGAATTTAAACCCTCCTGATTGGGAAGGGATTGTCTATAGTGGGCATATTTTCATTACTCCTCCTTGCTGCTAAGTGTCCTGGAAAATGGTAGCTTTGGTAAATTGACCTTCATGTCCCTACCCAGAAGATGACAGGATTCATGCTCAACCCTGAGTAAAACACATCAACAAGCCACAGAAATCCTCAGAGGAGTTTGCAGTGTAATAAGGGATCTTTTCAAGCAGATACCAAAAGCCTCAAAACAAGCTTGACTCCAAGTCCCAATCTTACTAGGTTCAGGAGCGCCCCAACTTAATCTCTCTTTCAATTTATTCATTCAGTCAGTCAACGCATAATTAGTTCACACCTCCTGTGTGCCAGACACTGTTCTAGCACTAAAACAAAGAAAAATCTCTGCCCCCGTGGAGTTGTACTTTACAAGATACTAAAAATAAGCTACATAAATGTCGTGCATTATCAGATGATTAACAGATAAAAGAGAAAACAAAAACCAGAAAAGAAGAATATGAAGAGTCAGAGGGAGATTAAATTTTAGAATTTAGAGGGTGATCAGCAAAAGACTCACCATGATGAGGATGTCTGAAGATATTTCCAGAAGACTTTCAGGAAGTGAGGAAGCACACTATGTGGGTAAGTAATGGGAAACAATTCAGATCTAAAAATCAGCAAGTGTGAAGCACCTGAAGCCAAGCACATCTGGAAGATATGAAGAGCCGGAAAAAAAAAAAAAAAAGGCAGTGTAGTTGACACAGAGTGAACAGGGGACAGTGGTAAGAGATGTGGTCAATGGAGAGTCAGATCCTGGGGACTTTATGGGTCCCCAGAGAGAAGAACAAATAGGAGTCATTAAAAGTTTTGAGCTAAGGAGGTACAAGATCTGATTTACATTTTAACAGGATCTCTCTAGCTACTATATTAAGAAGAGACTGAAGGAGACAAGCACTAAAAGAGGGAGACCAATTAGGAGGCTATTACAGAATCCAGGAGGGAGTTGATTGACAACTTGGACCAGCATGGGAGGGTTGAGAAGCGGAAAATTCCAGGATATATTTGGAAAGCAAGATAATGGGATTTGCTGGCGGCTTAGAGATAGGATGGGAGAAGTAGAAATGACTCCACGATATTAGGCCTGATTGTTGACATTGTCAAAGAAAGAAGGACCACAAGAGTAGCAGATTACTGGAAATAATACAAGAAGATCAGTTTGGGTCATGTTGTTTTAAAATGTCTAATAGACATATGTAGTAGAAATTAGGGCTGTTCTCAAACATGTATTTTTGTCTCCTTTCAAGCTCTTTAGAGAATTGTGCTCCCCTACTCCTTTTGACTTGATTAGGCTGGATGGAAAGGGTACAAAAGTCACCTCTGTCACTTGTGGTCAGAAACTTTAAGAGCCAGAATAAGGTTAGTTATATCTCGTGCCCCCGCCAAGGTGATCAAAAGAGCTGAGCCACCAGTCAATCTATTTTTGTACATGTACCATGAGCAAAATAAATACTTGAGTTAAGTCTCTGGGACTTCAAGGCTGTTCCTTACTGCATCATACCTACATTATCCAGACTGGCATAACATTTAAGTAGAGAAGTTAAGACGGCAGTTGGATATATGATTCTGAAGTAATAGAAGGATATAAATTGGGGGAATTGTTGATACACAAATGTTAGTAAACAATGCAACTGGTTGAGATTATCAAGGGAACTAGCAATGTTGCAAAGGAGTCCTGGAAAATTGCAAGATACTGAGAGGTCTTGATACTGAGGGAAATGAGGGAAATCACATAAATTGAGAACCAGCGAGAAAGATAGGAGGAAAAGCCATTGAGTGAAGTGTCCTGGAAGCTAAATGAAGGAACTGTTACCAGAAGGAGATAGTGTCCATCAAATAAAATACTGCTGATAGGTCTGAGAATTAAAAATTGACTATTGACTTTAAAACTGTGAATGTTATAAGTGACCTTGACAAAGTACTTTTATTAGAGATGACCTAAGATGGCTCCTGTACTTTTGTCCCTGGGAATAAGGACCAAGGGGTCAATGGTTAAGGTTGGTATTCCTATGATGGATAACATATTCTGATGCTGTTAGATTTCATATCTTTTTGGAAGGGAGCTAGGTATATTTTTGTGGGTTTTCTGTTTTTTAAAGCATTTAACAGGCCTTATGTTTTTGGTTCTTCTAATCTAGTTGTACAACTTAATATCACCAATTTCACAAGTTACCCTGAAATAAGAGAATACTCTTATCTTTCTGATATCTTTGTTATATTATTCTCACCTACCTTTACCTCCATACACTATATCACTCCCACTCTGACATTTCAAGAAAAGATAGAAAAATCTCTTTTTTAAGTATGAATTACAGTTGACCCTTGCATAGCACAGGTTTGAACTGCACGAGTTCACTTATACATGGATTTTTTTTTTTCAATAAATACCTATACTGGTTTTGATCTGCAGTTGGGAGTCAGTCCACAGATACAGAGGGCCAACTAGATGCATTGATCTATGCCATTTTATATAGGGACTTGGGCATCTGTGGATTTTGATATCTGCAGGGGGTCCTAGAACAAATCCCCCACTGATACCAAGGGACAACAGCAATTGTTAAGTTGGGGGGTGTCAAAAGTTATATGTACATTTTCAACAGCCCGGGGGGTGAGCACCCCTAACCCCATACTGTTCAAGGGTCAACAAATGTATTTTCTCAGTACTTGATCTCAACTAGTTTTAACATTTCATTTTAATGCTTATTACATCATTGCTTATGACATTATTTATTAATAAACACCAAAATTTTACAATGCACTTAAGTCTTATCTGACTAGAGTAAGCAGATGTAGAAATAAAGCAATAGTACATTTCTGCTTTTTAGTCTGAAAATCCTAATATTGCCTAACAGTGAAAGTATTTTAAACACCAAGTACAATGTTGTCAAACACTGGCAAAGAAAAAAAATGATGGTACCTCTCCCTCTCTTTTCCCAAAAGTATTTTATGTCCCCTAATTCTCAGCCATAGAAAATATTGGTCCATGACTGATATTATTCAATTAGTTATTGTAGGAAACAAAGCATCACGCAAAACATTTGTTCTTCAATCTTCCACATTACGTTTAAGTACTCCAATATGTCCATTGTGAACAATTTGTTCTTCCACTACATAAATATTTTCCTCCCTTTGAGTACACAGTATATATCCTATAAAAGAGTAGTTAAGCAATTTAATGTTAAAACATTCATTCTCACAGATATACACATAGTAAATATCCTTTGGGTTATAGAAAGCTTGCTAAATTGACATTTATAGGACTTACTAAACTAAATGACTCTTTTTTTCTCCCTTTTATTAAGTCTTTAGCTTACTTTGGAGATATTCTTGCAGACTTCCATGTCTCATCAACTCTGTAATAATATAAATTGGATCTTCTAAAGTGCAAACAGCATAAAGCTGGATGAGCTTTGGATGTCTTAGGTTCTTCATTATCTGTGCCTCCCTCAGGAAGTCATTTGGATCCATTGAACCTGAAACAAGAAGAGGGGGAAATCACTTTCTGCTATTGAGACATTCCTATCCTCACAGCAGCCTGGTGGGAATCACCAAGATTGCTTCCTGCCTCTCAGTCAAGTAAGAACATCAATGTCGCAAATCTTCAGATTTATCAAAGAGGAGAATCAGTTCAGCCAGGGCAACCTAATAACTGATGTGCTGGTGCATGAGAGTGTGCAGTTTATGTGTTATGACCTGTAGGTGAAGAAAGGTTGATTCAGGTTCACATGAAAAATGAAGAAAAAAGGAAAGACTGACAGTCTAATTGAAAAAACAAGGCAGGCATCTTAAGAACACAAAGAGAAGACATTCTAGTAACATGAATGCTGGAAGACACTGAATGTTTAATTACTGCAGCCAGAGCTTTGTGGTCCAGGATCCAGGGAAGACCAATAGCTGCCCTGTCCTTAGTACCCACTGTGGTAACAGCTGAGTAACAATCCTAAAGTAATTACATTCGGCCATATTTATGCCCTTAATTCTGTAGGGACATACAGTATAAACTAAGGAGAAAATAATCAAAACTTAGTGTTTTTCCCACCAGTCTTTTGTGTCTAACTTGAAATTGATATTCAACATTTTCTCCTGTATTAATACTTCTGCAGTCAGAGTCTTAATAGATTGACCAAATGATAAGGGAGACAGTACTGGGACCTATTCTGAAAACTCATCTACAATTAAATTGTATTTAAATGGCTCATCTCAGACTCACCATGCAAAGTGGTTAACAGCAAATCAGATCTAAGAGGAGGAAGGATATCTGGAGTTTACATTTCATCAGTAATTTTTAAATCTTTCATTTCTTTTAGGATATGATGTTTTAGAGGTATTATTGTAATTTCACATTTCAGTATTTACTATGAATAGTGCAAATATTTCCATTGATGCCCAAAGAGAGTGTTCCATTTCATTCATCATGTTCTCATGTTGAAGACTTCACAATTGATATTTGAACCCAGGCATGGTCAACCTTTGACATTCTAAGGTAACATTCTGACTTATTTACTAATGTGAAGAAGAGTTATATGTTACCTGCAGATCATTTCACATAAAACATTTAGGCAGTCTATCCTTTGGTATATCCTTTACAGTCTAGAAGTCTAGAACCTAGGCTCAATCAAACTCCAGATTCTGAACAAACCCTGGCTCACTGTGTGATCTTTAGCAAGTTACCAAACATCTCTGTACTTCAGTTGCTCCATCTGCAAAGTGTGGCTAATAACTTACTGACATCATAAAATCATTATCAGGATAATAACAATGCCTGGCACATATGTATTCAATGACTGTTGACTATTATTTGTATTATTATTAATATGCATACTCTGGACTAAGCCAAACAGATCGACTGTATGTACTTTTTCACAGGCTGAAGAGGGGAATCGGTGATGACTTGAAGAGGGAAGATAAAGGGAAATGTCCTACTCTCTTTTTCATCACTTTTTGCTGAGCTCCCTCAATTTCATCTCTACGATTGGTTTGCTCCACATAATCAAATAGGATTGAAATCTTGAATCATAGTGGCAAAATGGATCTGAATACAAATGAGGCACCCAAACCATAATAAAGGACTTTGTACTTGGTTGGTACAACTAGTTTGGCATATGGTCAAATATGGATATATTGGGATCCTCCCAGCCCCCCCCCCCCAAAAAAAAAATAATCTGACTCATAAAACTTCCAGTAATGGCAGAAATTATAATCACCATTCAGACAATTTATATGTTTAATATGTTCTCTGTTGATACTTTGGGTGGGCATCAGACTCATGAAATACAGGACACTCAAATCACTGCCAAATTAGACTATGCATAATAGCTAGAACCACAGTACGTTCGGAGCCTCTGCAAGTGAAGGCTGGCTATGCTGGTTACAGCTGACCAGCTGCACAGCAGAGGAGACCCAATCTCAACTCAGCTTGTAATGCAACATTAAATATTAATTTTTGTCTGTCAAAGCTACTGTGGGAGTTGATTTCAGGCTCATCTTTATTGCATGGTAGTCTGCTAAGCAATAAATAGCTGCTAAGATTGATTAATGGCCCCAGTGAAGTGAAGACATTTAACCAATCACCAAAGCTGTTTGCTACTATCACACTGTAAATCAATAATAATCATTTCTGTTGGAGAGAAAACTATCATGGCATTTCTTTTTTTAATATAAGAAATCTGATTTTTTTTTTTTGTTCTCTTTTGACCTCCAGAAGGCCTTCCTTAGAGAGCAATGTTACGATAGATAGCTAGCTGCTTCTTTTTGGAAAAGAATAATTAGATTGGACGATAAAGTTGAGTCTCAGTTGTCAACAAGATTAGGATTCAAAATCACATACACACAGTGACTATGAAAATCTCAGGTGTTGGAATAGATTGTCCTCACCTGAAGTATTCACATGGCATCTGGGCACTTAAAAGTTCTGCTCCCTTGTTTCATGTGTCAGGTGTAAATGCCCTGGGCTCCTGCTCTAGCAAATTTGCACATCAGTGGACATCTGTCAGGAACTTATTAACATTTTTAAAGAACGCACTATTTACATTTTATGTACATTGAATCCTTATAAAACCCTATGAAGTAGGAACTAATATAATTCCCACTTCCAGGTGAAGAGATTCAAAAGGTGAAAATAGTCAAAGAGGGCAAAGCCAAGTTTGGACTCAGGTGTACCTCACACCAAACTTTATGCTCTTAACTTTTATACCAGAAGATCCCAAACTTTGTCAGTTCATGGCATACTCACTGTCTCAGTAACTTTTCTCACTTTGCCCCTAAGCTAAAATGAATACCCAACAGTTCTACTGATTACTTGGCTAAATCCAAACAACTGAAGCAGTATTTGTGTCCTAATGACTTAATACCCCTTTTTGAAAAGTAATACCAATCAATTGAAAGAGAATAATAATTGTTTATTTCATTCTTCATCACAATTACTTACTACAGAGATATATTCATTAACTGGGCATTGTACAATTTCTCAAGTCTTGGAAGCAGATAGAACACTGCTACCCAGAATTCCTGTTATTTTACACACTGATTTTTAGATGGAACTTGTATTTGATCACAGTAACCACCAAAAACCCAACTTCACAAAGATATGATGTCAATAACATGATCTAATGCTGAAACTTCCAATTACCTTACTGTATAGCAGTTTGTGCAGTATTTGAGGTGTTTACCTCAAAACTTCAAAATAACTGAGACACCCTGTGAATTCACTGTGGTGCCCCAATGTGCCTTGGCACACAGTTTGGCAACCATGGCATTACACTAGCCTGGAAGTCAGCAGTACCCAAGTGTTCAAGTGCTGCTACTAGGTGGCTTAATAAACCTCTAAGAATTCTGGACGAGGTCAATAATGGAGCCCCTCCCTCCCTAGAGAACTATATTCTAGTCTCTGGTTATTATTCTTACCTATGTTAATTAGAAATAGATATGAAGCTATTCCAGTAACATTACACTTTCATAGAATGTCACTTCCTTGTGGTGTGATACTATAGTAGCAGACGTGAGTTCAAATTCTAGCTCTGCCTCTTACTGATTTTGTATTAATAATAATAATGGTTAGCATAATAATAGTTTTTATTTGTCACATACAATGATCCAGATGTAATGTAAAGCATTTCCACTAATGACCTAATTTAATTTTCATAACAACCTTGCTAGGTTAGCGTTAGTATGAACTCTATTTTGTAAGTGATGAAAGTGAGGCATACCATGATTTGCCTCAATGTTATATGAGTAGTAAGTCTCAGGAAAGTTACTTAATCTCTCTAAATTTTCCTATCCCGCCTTTAAAATTGAGGAAATAATGTCTGGCAGAATGAATATCGATTTTAGTATACTTTCAATTTTCAGTACAGAGAGGAAAATGGAAAAAAAAAATTCCTACATTTTCAAATATGAGGTCTTTTAGGTGGACCACTTTACCTTCTGATCACACACAATTAATATATAATAAAATTGTTGTCCCCTTAATAACTCCAAGGTTCCACTGACTTTTTTTTTAAGTGTTTTCCATAAGTGAGTATTTTTTACCCAAATCTAGGGGAGAAAGGGAGAGAAGGGCACTGGAGGATTGAATATTTATTCTAGAGAAGAAATTCCTTATTGAAATGTTGCCTTGGGGATATCTTAAGACTTAGCTAAGCCAGGGAACATGCTCTTGCCTTTACATTCCAAAACCTTGGCTACAGGTTATGGTTACGTGGGTCAGACAGAGTGATTACATTTGCTTGGTTCCCACATTGGCTGTCCTGTGACCTCTTGGACATGTACAGTTGGACGCTGAACTGATAAAAATTAACATATGCCATTTAACTTTTGACAGTCTCATTTTTGTACCTGGTTTTAACGTTTTTACTGCTACTGAAGTGGTATTGTTCCAGAGGCCTTCCCACACTTCGCCAAACTGACCAGATCCTAATCGCTTCAGAAGCTGTATAGAGTTGCGGTCTATCTCCCACTGGTCCACAGTTTTGTAAGACAAATCGAAAGGGGCTGGTACTTGTATCTGTTGCACAGAATAATTAAAATGCGTGTAAGAAAAAAGATTTCACAATGTTTTATTAAAAATAATAGTCTACTTACCTTTAAAAAGATAGTTTAAAAATACAGAAGATTGTAAATTTTATTCTAATTACTTTCAAATGGAAAGCAGTTGTGGCAAAATCTGTATCATTACCTCTTCAAGCTGATCTCTCCCCCAAATCCTGCTAACTGAGGTACCTTGTTGTCCATCTGTCCCACCCCTCACCCAGTGCCTTCCTTGTACAAACAGGTTTGACGTGATTTCTTTCTGCCTCTTTGCCTAGCTAAATCCTCCAATTTCAAGGCCAAATTGAAGTTCCCACCTCATCCACAATTACTTCCCAAACTCTCTGGCCTATAGCATTTACCATTATGCATCATATATTTTTACATAATTAATCTTTTCGTATTTTTTGAAATTCATTTATTTGTTCATTCATTCATTTACTTGTCTATTTAATAAATAGATATTTTTCAAGCACCAAGTAGGTTCCATTGTGTAAACAAAACAGGCAAGGCCTCTGCTCTCCTAGAGCTCATAGTCTATTTTATGATTTACCATTGGATATTTATCTTATCTCCTCCACCAAGTCATCAGCATTTTGAGTGCATATAAGGCTGCCTTTGCTTTTTTTTAATTTATTAGTTTCAGGTGTAGAAAACAACATAGAGATTAGACATTTACATACATCACAAAGTGAGAACCCAATAAGTCTATTACCCATCTGACACTGTACATAGTTATTACACTATTATTGACTATATTCCCTATGCCGTACTTTATATCCCTGTGACTATTTTTTTATTATAGTTGACATTCAATATTATTTTATATTAGTTTCAGATGTACAGTGTCATGGTTAGATATTTATATAATTTATGAAGTGATTTCCCCCCCATAAGTCTGGTACCCATCTGACACTATACATAGTTTTTACAATATTATTGACTATATTCCCCATACTGTACTTTATATCCCCGTGACTACTTTGTAACTACCAATTTGTACTTCTTAATCCCTTCACTTTTCTCACCCAACCCTCCAACCCCCCTCCCATGTAGTAACCAGCAGTTTGTTCTTTGTAGCTATGAGTTTGTTTCTGTTTTGTTTGTTCATTTATTTTGTTCTTTGCTTCTTTGTAAACCCTTTTCCTCGCCAGAATTCAACAATACCTGTTAAACAGTATGTATTTTGTAAGCTGTATCTTTGTATATAAGCTTTGAATATAAACTATTATCTTTGAAGCTGTTTTTTAGAATGAGCCTAGATACTCTTGTGGGGTCATTCCTGCACCAACTAAGATGTATATACTTATACCAAAATTGCCTAGTAACTTGGCAGGATTTAACTCAATAAAGTTTGCACATACTGGACAAAATTCTTCAGCTTCTACTTGTCCATATATTTCTGATCAGGCATCACCATGACACTTTCACCAATCATCCAGGTATGGTATAAACCACAGGGCTGGCTGTCCCACTGACAGTATACGAAACCTGAGCTCTGAGGAGGAGCTGAGGGTTTGCCTCACTACAGTATATAACTACTACATAATTTTAAGTACATTTAGGTAAAACATGCAAATAACTAAATAATGGCAGGTGTGGATAAATTATATGAATGATATCTCCTCCCACCAAAAAGGCCAGGCCAAAAAATCAAACTGTTAGAACAATTTGTTAAATGATACCTATATGCAGAGAACTGAACCTGGTAATTTTGTATTAATATTCTTTAATACAGATCTAAGGAAGAATTATATTCTGGCACTTATTTTTCCTCCAGCCATATCATTAAGTGCTCCAATGGCAGGATACCAGATTAATTTATCAGTGCAAAGGATGAATATTTTCTGTCTTTAGGGATTGCCTTAGGTCAGGGATTGGCAAACATTTTTCTGAAAAGAATGAGGTAGTAAGTATTTTAGGCTTTGTGGGCCATACAGTCTCTGTTGCAATTACTAAACTCTGCTATTACAGTGAAAAAGCAAAGCCAATTTGTAAATAAATGAGCATGTCTATGTTCCAAAAAGACTTACTTATAAAAATAAGTGTTAGACAACATTGGCTCATGGGCCTATACATGCCTTAGGTAATCAAATGACTTTTTCTTTTTCTTTCTGAACTGACATATCACATGAAAAATACTCCGATATCTGAAGGAAGAAAACTTAACTTTAAAAATAAATGAACATAGCTTTAAAGCATTTCACCTTTAAGCATGGTTTTCCCAGCTTGACACATAGGTCATCACTTGTCTTGGTGTAGTGGCTCACAAACTCATTCAGTGTTAAAAAGGTTCTTCTCCGAACAAGGAAAAATCCCCCTTCATCCAGTCTTCTGATTCTGTAGTGTTTCACAACCCTTTCATCTAAAACTGGAACACAAGATAAATCCTGTTAAACTTCTTGCAAAACCACACAAATTTACTTATTTTGTGGTGATACTTTCAACGCATGGAATAATATGTGCATTTATATGCATTCAACATTGTTTCAGAAAAGACTTTGGGAAATTTACAAAGGACAACAGCAGAGTAAAAAAGAAAGTGTTGGGAAATCATATTTGAAAGAAAATATAAGATAAAAATAAAGGAGTGAGGTTAGCACTAAAAAAAAAAACACCTATGCTTTGAAGCCTACTATACTTGACTAACACAAGCCATAAAATTGACCCTACCATTCTATCAATGCAAAGAAGGAAACATTATCAGTTTCAGAAATCACAGTGTTCATAAGATGAAATCACAAAAGTTGTTTAGAAACAGTTCAACTCTTCCACGTACAGAGACCAAGGAGAATTTCATCCCTTGAAATCCTATAATGTTGACACTGAAATAGAATAAACAGTGTCCTCAGTACTATCCTACAATAATATAAGAAATTCTGCAGGGCCATTCATTATACTGTCTCTCAATGCAGGCTGATGACAGAATGTTCCAGCACAGTTCAATAAAAACAACTCCACAGGACCTAACATGATGCAGTCCATATATACAATTTTCCAGCAGTTTTGCTTAATCCAAGAGTAAGTCCTATCGCATCTAGAGGAACAGACTGCCTGCCCTTTTTTAAGTTGCCTGACTTGTAGTGGATATTTTGTTTCTTTTGCCTCACACTAACCATTGTCCCTTCTTCTGGTAATGGCACCTCAATATGAAGAATCATGTTTCTCTAAGAGCACGTGGCCCAGAAGGACCTAGTACCAACCCTGAGCCAAGGAATGTACAATCAAAGCCAAGAAGACTGATTCCAGGACTTGTTAGAGAGCTCTAGAAAGACAGGAAGAATTTTGTTGTTATTGCTGTTGTTTTGTTTTTGTTTGTGTTTAACAGCTGGAAGTTTGGAGCTAACCCGCCTAGCCCCTCCTCCCCACCGCGCAAAATTCTTGTCCCTAGGCAAAGAGAGAGATTGAGAAGAATGATTGCTCCTTGGAATAGCAGAGTCTTGATAAGAAAAGTGAAGCTTAACCCATGGAGCCAGCCAAGCCTTACTTGTCAGCTACAAGAGTCACTTAATGTTTTGTTTTTGTTTGTTTGTTTTGCCTTAAACTAGTTTGAACCAGCTATTCTGTATTTGTATTCAAAATATTGACTGAAGCACTTCATAGCTACTCCTTCACTGCAAAATTATGGATAAGTACTGAGCAGAATTTACCAGGAGTACAGATATTCTGAATTCCTTGCTAAAATAGAAATGTATGTTTCAATAATCAGTAGAGCCAGAGCAATGCTTCATGAAAGTAAGAAGACTGAGAAGAAGACATCCCAGTCCCAGACTAGAGGTTTACTAAGGGCATGCCAATAGCTACGACAATATTTTCCTCAAAAAATAACTGGCACACACCAGAGTAACTATAAAGAAAAAAAGACAATATCAAGTATTGGCAAGAAAGTGGAGTACCTGGAATTCTCTCTTCCTACATGATGAAAGTATAATTTTTACAACCACTTTGGAAACCTGTTTGTCATGACCTACTAAAGTTAACCATAATCAGACTTACAACATAGTAAGTAATTCTACTCCAAAGGGGAATTCAACAAAAATGCACAATATATTCACCAAAACACATGTAAAAAATGGTTTCAGTGGCATTGTTTGAAAGAACTTAAACCTGAAAAAAAATCTATATGTCCATCAATTGTATAATGGACTAATAAATTGTTATAGATTTATTAGTCCAGTACGATACTATAAATATTTATAAATAAACAAACTATACACACAATAACATGAATGAATCTCATGAACACATTATTTAAAGACATAAAAACAAGAAAAACTATTGATATTAAGAGTCAGACTGGGGTGTTGGTAACATTCTATTTCTTGACTGGATACTGGTTACAGGGGCATGTTCACTTTATGAGTGTATAACAAACTAAACTCTTATGAATTATGCACTTTTATTATGTGTGTCATAAATCAGTTGTTTTTTTAAATATAGGGGGAAGGGAAGTTTATTTGTTCCAGTTCATTGACAAATGGAAGATCAAGTCTCCAAAGTGCTACCTCACAGTGCATGCTGAATTATTTCAGTGTGGCAAGTTATTCAGGTAAATGTTATATGTTTATATAATGAAATGGTACTCAGCCTTAAAAAAAGAAGGAAATTCTGTCATTTGCAACAAATAACATGAATGAAAAAGGAGGGCATTGCGCTAAGTGAAATAAGCCAGACAGAGAAAGACAACTACTGTAAGGTATCATTTATATGTAGATTATTAAAAAAAAAAAAATTGAACTTCTACAAACAGTGAGTAGAAAAGTCATTGCCAGGGGCTGGGGAGTGGGGAGAATAGGGAGTGGTTGGTAAAAGGGTACAAGCTATCAGCAGCTATAAGATGAATAAGGTCTGTGGAACCAACGTATAAGATGTACAGTTGATAATACTGTATATTATAACTGAAATTTCCTAAAAGAGTTGAACTTAAATATTCTCATCAAAACAAAAAGATAAATACAATAGATGTGATGGATATGTTAATTAACTCAATGGGGAAATTCACAATGTATACATACGTTAAATCATGTTGTACACTTTAAATGTCTTTACAATTGTATTTGCCAATTATACCTCAAAAAAACAGGAAAAAATAATGATCTCCACATACAGGAAAATGCTTTCAGTTCTTTATTTTAAAATACATTTAGCTCCTCCAAAAGCCATGTAAGTTTCTTAAATTACAATTTTTTAAGAATCTGGAATACATCCTTGTACTCCCTGATTTGTCGAGTTACCATTCCCTTTGACTATGAATTTGGGGCAAGGTTAATTGCCCTGTACAATCATCACTATGTAGAGGGGTTTTATTAAAATATAGAGGTAAGTTCAGAACAGATTATTGTATATGGATTAAAAGGCTGATAAAAAAATCAAAGAGAGCTATAAATAATATTAGCCCCAATTCATTTCTCCACAAAGTAATAAAAATATTGGAAGTGGAATGTAGCTAAATACAAGTATAAAGTACACCTGCAGTTTATATAAATTATTGGCCTGAAAATTCAATCCTCGCCATTTATCAAAAAGAAAAGTGCATAAATTATAACTGAAATGTCTAGCAAGCCAATAGGTCTATAATTGAAAATGATTAAAAGCAATTTTTAAAATTCCCCCTTTTGAAACAAGATGGTTCTAAATTGAAGTGGACTACATGGGAATTAAACATAAATTTAAAAATTCCTTTTTAGTGCACCACAAAATACCTAATAAGTTTCAAGGTAGAGACTAAAGTCAATAGATGACTGAAGGGTTAAAATATTCCTTGTGATTTTTCTTAATAAGGAATGCAAATCACAATGATTAATATTGATTATAAAGAAAGACTAAATAAATGTTTGCCAACTATTTGTAGATAAAGGTTTAAACTCTCAATTGTAAAAATCAATACTTTGCAATACATCCAGAGTTGTCAAGCACAATAAAAGTAATTTTGTTTAATTGGAAAGGCTATAGATGGGAAAATGGGTGACCCAGGTTACAATTTAACTAGTATGTGACCAAAACATGTGAATTTCACTGGGCCTTGGTTTCTTCATTATTAAAATAAAAGAGCAGCCTTTAAGAAATCTCCGAATTTCCAAATGTTTCCACCTTAGTGTTCAAACATTTCCAATGGCTGTTGTTTGCTCTCTCTGAGTTCTCATTTCTATTTTAGTCCTTTTCACAAAACTTAATTCTCACCTCAGAGCCTTCAACACCACTTGAATGCTTTTCCTTAAATCTTCTAGTAGCCAATCCCTTCCTTCAGGTCTCAATTTAAATCCTCAGAACCAGGCTTCCCCACCCACCCTATGAAATATACCTCTCCCTAGCTCCTTTGTATCACATCACCCTATTTAATGGTATTTATGTATTTATAATACCTTGTGATAGTATTTATCTCAGTAGAGGTAGTTTTGTGAAGGGCAGGGGCTATGTTGTCTTAATCCAATACCTACTCAGAGTTTGGCACAGAATAACAACTAACTTAACCATCTGCTCCCGTGTTTCCCCAAAAATAAGACCTAGCTGGACAATCAGCTCTAATGTATCTTTTGGAGCAAAAATTAATATAAGACCCGGTCTTATCTTACTATAATGTAAGACTCGGTCTTTAATATAACAATATAAAATAATATAATAATATAATAAAATGTAATATAATACCGGGTCTTATATGATATAATAAGACCCGGTCTTATATTACTTTTTGCTCCAAATAACGTACTAGTGCTGATTGTCCAGCTGGGTCTTACTTTCAGGGAAACACAGTAGATGAATGAATGATGTTTCCCTGAAAATAAGATCCAGCCGGACAATCAGCTCTAATGCATCTTTTGGAGCAAAAATTAATATAAGACCCAGTCTTATCTTACAATAATGTAAGATTCGATCTTTAATATAACATAACATAACATAATATAATATAATAAATATAATATAATATAATATAATATAATATAATATAATATAATATAATATAATATAATACCAGGTCTTATTATATCATATAAGACCCGGTCTTATATTACTTTTTGCTCCAAATGACGCATTAGAGCTGATTGTCCGGCTGGGTCTTATTTTCGGGGAAACACAGTAGATGAATGAATGATGTCATTAAGTCTTGGATTTGAAGTGCAATATAAACTTCTGAAATGTCTGCTGCAAAATCAAGTAGGTAATTCTACAAATACTTTCAAGACAAGACTTCCCTGGAATTTTATTTTTAAAGGGAGGAAAGCAAACTTAGCCTCAGGATATAAATACTATTCGAGTACAGTCATTCATATTTATATCTAATTTCTTGATTTTTTGCTCTATAACACAGAAATAACTACTCCATCTCTTACTGACATCAAGGATATTTATATGTGGTTCATTCAAGTTTTCAATCTCAACAAGATTGAAAGATATACATAATTTAAAAATTAGACCACAGACGCTACATCAGGGAAATTCAATGCATTATAGTCAGGATGAAGGTACTTTTAATATCGTATTCCTGAGTAATCAAATCCAAAATATATGAAAATATATGGTTGCTTTCTAAAAGTGGTTTTAATTTTTTAGTAGTGAGTCCACACATTTTCATTGACATTCCTAATAAAGATTGAATTCAGGAGGTCTCAGAACTAGGGAGAAATAAATTTTATATTTCTTTTCTGGCTCACTATAATCTTTCCAAACCTATTCCAAATTCTATAGACTGTAAATGAATGATAATGCTTGTGTCATTCTTATTGTGAATTATTATGAGTTCAAATTAGTTAAGCATTTTAGTAGTTCAACTGCAAAAAATATATATAAGGCTAACTATAAAATATAATGAAATCATCCATCATAAAACTTAGTAGTACCATGATTGAATGAATTGAGTTAAAAGGCCAGGTATCCTGAGTTTACATCTTGACTCTCATTTATACTGCTTGACCTAGGGGACAATGTTTCACCTGTCAACTGATTAATCTACCAGAACATGTCCAAGAATTAGGATATATTGCAGAGATATAGGTAAGCATGTATGAGGAGTACAATAAAGATTTGTTCAACTATTTATTCCCATAAACTTCTATAACAACCACAACACAAGTTTCCTAATTATTTGGCCACCTCTACATCCAGAGTAACTGATTTGGGGCGAATTTATGTGATATCGATGGAGTCTTATTATTTCAGTCCTATTTGCCAGGCCTAAATGCTTTTTTTAGTTGTTGACGGCAGACATAGAAACCCAGCTTTCTCCTAACGGAGAGATCTTATTTTACGTTGTCTTTCCTGGTAGAAAAGGGTTTGTCTGCCACTGTACAAAGGAGTGCTATGAGATTTCATCAAAAACCAATTTCAAAGAGTTCTGTCTCCACTCTACCACATGACTAACATATTATTCAGAACGTTAAGTTGTTGCTATGAAATCCAAGCTATTCCAAAATTAGGTTTTTAAAAGACAGAACTTCTAGAAATTAACTTTTGAATGAAATATAAACATAGAGTTTGTGCCTGCCTGTGCCTGGGACACACAAAGACAACCCATGAAGCTCTGTGAAAAATATCAGTGTAACAAGGATTTTGGCATTTTAGAGATAAACAAATGGTTGATTGAACAGGTTTTCATTTTTCATCTGGTCTTTTGGCATCATTTGGGCACAGCCTTATTTCTACTGACTGATAATAATCTATTCCCATACTGAGTAAAACAATATGACTTAGATGATTGAACAAAGGATTGAAAATCAAGAACTCACTTCCCTAATCTTATTCTGCCAGTGATTTGTTCTTTGACCTTAGGCAAGGAATTTCATTTCAGTTTCCTTATCTAGAGAATGAGAATAATGATCTTATCTATATACCCCCACAGGGATAGTTTGAGTGTCATTATTCACAAAGGATGATAGATACATCTAAATGTGCAATGTGTGAATACTACATTAGAATATCAGTATTATCAAATAACATTGTCAACAAAAGAGACCTACTTCCAAAGTAAAAATCTCCACTCTTTGAACAGTAATGGCTACATAACATAGTAGTAACCAAATATATAAAGTGAAGAACTGGCTTTTTTAATGCTCTGTGAAAGAACGCCTGCACTTGTAAACTCGTTTATTTTGTTTCTCTGTGGAAGGTTTGTTTGTACTTTTTAAAACTGTTACATAGATAATCATGATAACTCCTCTCATACCATTGCCTTAGAAATCATGTTAAGATGGGTCTACACCAATAAGTAAATAAGACTTAATTGAGTTATTATATTTATCCCCCATCAAACCAGAATTCAAGACACACACATTTTACACTGCATTTTGTTCTGAAGCAAATGGTAGGATTCCGATATGAGTAGTTTTAAAAGAAGAAAGTACATCTATCTTAAAATGTTAAAGTATGTCAGGTAGAAGAGTTTTTCTCTCCTTTTCTGGGGGAAAAAAAATAATCCACTAAAACAGAAATGAACAAACAGAACTCTTTTTATGCATACAACTCAAATATGGGGTCCCTAAGGGCACCTGCCTCCCTTCCAGGCATACTCAGTGTGCTATGGACACCAGTCAGTAAGTCTGACTATTAAACTGGCAGGCCGAGTTAAGTGAAGACCCGTTAAGAGAATGTCTACATTAGGTGAGTCAAAAAGCTTACTAAAAAAGCTCTTTGAGGAATCATCTGATAGTTGTTACTGATCCAGGAGACCAGCTGAGATATCTTTATAGTAAAAGACTGACTAATCAAACCCTTACACACAAAAAGCAACTATCTCTTTCACATTATAAAGCACAGGAATCATGAGCCTTAACCATATATCTGTCCAAATAATAATGCTATTTTTGAGAAAAATGTTGGTCTTATCCTCAAGATCCTCATGGTCTAACTTCCTACAAAAATAGACCAACTCCTATCAAAGCTAATTCTTAAATTTCCAGAACAGAATTTCAATTTTATTGTTTATGCATATGATATCTTAAGAAGATGAGTAGCTCTTTAATTAACAATACATAATTATAACATTCAATATTTTATCAGATAATTTAATTGAAAGCATCTACCACAGTTTCACATGAAAATAGCATTTGTAACATCTGATATTACATAGAAAGTCTCTGGGAAACAACTTGACTCTTCATTCCTCAGGAATCTTACTTCTCACTCAATATTATATCTGCAATAAATCACCAGGAATTTACATACTTGGCTTATATTATCTCGGTTTCCTACAGAAAATCCTTCACTGAGTTAAGATTTAATGTAATATGAAGGCTAATACTTCTACTTTTCAAAACTTACCCTAAGGAAATAATCCAAATGTTTACATACATTTATTTAGTTATATGCCTGCTTTGTTCCAGAAAGATTCAAAGGCTTGCATAAGTTATCAATATAAAAAAAAATTTAATATGTGGATGAAGAAAATAGTGCAAAAAGGAAAGGGGAGGATGATGACTCTCAGAGCCAGGCTGGAACGCTTTATGTAAGATATTCTTTAGATTCCAATCCATGTTTGTTAAATGAGGGCCGAAGATTCGGCTGTCTGCATTTCTGGCAGCTCACAGCCATGAGGGAAAGATATCAGATATCAAACTCCCTGAAGAAAAATAGTAATAAACTGTTACAAAAAAAAAAAAAAAAAAGACACACACACACACACACACAACTATTGCTGTTACTGAAATGGCAATACATTTCTCACATAGGTCCTCATAAAGAAAACACAGAAAATGCAATGAGCAGTATCATCAACATTTGTAGTAGTAACCACACCAACACATTGCAAAGGGCTGGTCCTTATAATGTCCATTAATGTAGGCTCATTTCCAACATAAAAGTCAATGAAAGCATTTGTATGGGAAACTAAACATAGTTCATCGTCCAAAATAGGAAAAGCAATATGTATGAGGATGTTCACTGCAGCATTTTCATAGCATTAAATGACTGTTAAATTGCAGTAAATCTGAAAATTGAGTTAAAAACATAATCATAAACATAATGTAGTAACAAGAAAAAACATATGTGTTAAGTGATATAAGTGGAACCCCCAGCTAAACTGACTGCTAAACTGATAATTATCTCCCATTAGAGGCTTAGCAAGATCTATCGCTCTGTTCTTTTTCATTGATTTTGTCCTTTTTATGTTTACTTTTGTACTGTTCCAGTAATGTAACCTAACCAAAAACATTTTGCAAAAGTAAATAAACACAATCACAAATGAAACGATAAATAATCAAGTGAAATGACACATCTATTAAACGTAAGAATTTCTAATGAAATGACCTGCCCAACAATGGAACAGGCGGGTTCTCTTGGGTTTCTCTTCCCCAGAGGTATGGCACTACTCTTAGGAGCTTCAAACTTTAAAAGATTCTTCAGAAAGAGCACTATTAGGCTAAACAATCTTTGCAAGTCCTACTATTTGTCAATGAAAAGACAGAGAAAAGATAATATAATATGTAAATGATCCGTAATTTTAAAGACAATTTAGTCTAAACCTCTCTCTCTCTCTCTCTCTCTCTTTCTCTCTCTCTCTCTCTCTCTCTCTCTAATTCAAGTTTATTGGGGTGACAACAGTTAGTAAAGTTACATAGGTTTCAAGTATACAATTCTATAACACATCATCTATATATCACATTGTGTGTTCACTATCCAGTCAGTTCTCTCGGGGTGGTAAATCCCTCTTTTACTGATGAGAAAAACAAAGCCTAGGGGTCTGAAATAAAGTGCTAGTTGTTTGCAGGGGGAATCCATGTCTAGCTATCTAGGGTAGGAACAGTAGAAACATTTAACCACTTATTTCCTTTTTTTAAAGAAAGTAATGCTTTACTAATTTCTCAGTAGAATGTCTTAGAACTCAAAGCTTTCTAAATGCCATCTTTCCCCTCCCTCTCAAAAATCCCTAAACCCACATGAAGCCCTCCCTGAATTCCTCTTTTCCTTCTCCCTACCCAGTTTCAGTAATTAGCAGACATGTTAAACAGAGCGAACAAGAAAATCATTGAGAAATGTAATAAATGATCATTAAAATACTGTGAAATCAATTTTTCTTGTGAAAATACAATGGATTTTTTGTGTATTAGCTAATTTATTTTCATAGCTAAATATTGTCCCCTTCCATTTCTTCACTGTTTTTACAAGACAACTATTATGCAAGACAACTATTGGTAATTTGCTCATTATTCATTTGCATTTCCAAAAGCAGATATCTCTCATTCTTGGAAATGTCTTCATATTGAATGAGGACCCATGATATAAGATATGTTCCTGCTTTTTATTTCAGAAAAGTATTAGATGAAGCTTACATAAGGCAGGCTCTGTCTGATTAGAATCAGTTTGGTTTGTCATGGCTCAGTGCAAATATAGTTCAGGTCATGTTCGGGTAAACATTTCAATAAAAACAAACCATCTCCTAATCACAGCCTGCACTTCAAAGGCTAGCCAACATCTTCCTAGTGTCTCTTACTAGTTCAGGGGTGAACTAGGTGAGCAACCGAATACTCAGCCTGACCCATCACTACTCCCAGAAAAATAATTCAAAGCACATGTTTTAATGCAAGGTGGACCAATGCCTGTGTCTTTCTCTGCAAAAGGTAGTGCTCTTTATGCAATAATAATAAAAACAATTGGATTTTTATTGAGCATCTACCTTAAGCAAGCACTATGCTAAGTGCTTTTTTATGTAATATTTTCTTTAATCCTCATAACAACGCTGTGGAATATGGGTATTATTTTCATCATTTTACAGAGGAGAAACTAAAATATATAGAGAAAGTCATTTGCCCCTAGATACAAAGCAGGTAAATATTAGTGCTATGATTCAACACCAGGCAATGAGACACTGAATCCCACAGTCTGAGTCCTTATTCCAAATGGCTCCCTCTATTGCCAGACAGCCAGTATTTTCAGGCAGCTCTCACAAGGCACTGACCGATTACAGCTGTGGAAGCAAGTAAACGTATTGCTACCATTTAATAATAAGATGATGATAACACGGCAGATAAGGTTCTATTTCCGCAACTGACACCTTTTAGAGGGAAACCATAGGTTGAGTGTTGAAACATTTGAATCCTTCTTGAAATATTTGAATCCTTCTAATACTATGACTCTACTTTTCTTACTGTTTCTCAGGTTCTCCACCTCCATCTGCTTCTTCCATATCGAGTCTGACCCGGGACATCATATAACCTCTTACAACCTGTTCTTGGTAGTATGCAGATATTCAGCTTCTGATGACTGTAATGAATATGTGATGACTCCCCAGTATCTCTCTGCAATGTGGCCCTCACTCTTGCCTTCGACGTCCCTGCAGGCACCTCAAATGGACCAAGTCAAAAATTTAATTCACATTCTCTTATTCCCCAAGTTTCCTCCCCAGCTTTTATCTATCTCAGTGAATGGCACTTCCATCCTGATTCCCAGACAGTAAAGCTAGAGATTTGGGGGTCACCCTCAATTACTCTCTCTTCCTGACATCTCATCTCTGAGCATTATGTCCTACCATATGTAGTCTCTATTCTCCCGTTGTGGAGGGCCACCTCAGTTTCTCTCTCCTGGATTATTGCACTAAGCTCATATGCTGCTTTTCCTGTCTCTAGCATCATGTCCAGAGCCATCAGAGTAGTCTCTTAAAATGTAAATCTAAACTTGTTATTCTCCATTTTAAAGTTCTTCAAGTGTTTGCCGTTGCCTAGAGTTCAGATGCCTTAACAGAATTCTTTGCAGCATCCTACCCTCAAGGCTTACACGCAAGGCTTATCTGTAGTTTCCTGACTGCACCATGCTTTTCCTGTTTCTGAGATTTGCACAAACTGTTAACTTCAACTAGAATGCCATTCTGTTTATGTATTACTTGCAGATTCAATTTTCAAGGCCCAGCTCCAGTATCTCTCCTCCATTAGGCCTCCTGGCCTAAGCAAGCAGAGCAGCTCACTGGGGCCTTAGTATCCCGCTGTACAACTTCTACTATTGAATTCATTCCATAGTATTGTTCCTATATATTTACACTGTACCTCTCCTACTGGATTTTGAGCCCTTTGATTGCATTTATTCATATGAGACATAAGGTCAATAAATCATTTTCTCTTGGCCTCAGCCATGGCTTCCAATAGACGAAACATCCTTCCCCATCCCACTGACTTAGGACGTGGCTATGTGACTTGCTTTGAAGTGGGATTGAACATAACATTTGGCACATCCTAGCAGAGCTTTAAATAGTTTGATCTTCCCCCAGGCCTTATCTTCTGCTGTCCACCATGAGAGTGCCATACCCAGGACAGTGGCTGCTCCTTTGGCTTGAGTCCTAGGGTGGAAGATTCATGGAGAAAAAACGATGCCTGCTATCCCAGACAGATCCCAGCAGAGCACAACCAACTAATAGCCCTCAGGTAACATGAGTATACCACTGAGATTTAGGGGCAAAAACTGACTAATAGATGACATTGTAAAGAAAGCAGCATGACTTCTGAATAATATTTGAAAGGTGTCAAAGGATCCAATTTTGAAGCTAGCTATGCTCACACCTAATTGCATTACCTTGAACAAGTAACTTAATCTTATCTGGCCTCCAATTCACACAATTATAAAATGAGTGTTTTGATGAGATGATCTGAAAATCCTTTCTAGTTCAAATTCTCTAATTCTACTATTCTAGCAAGGTGCTTTACAGAAATATAGTCATCCTAACATTCGAATGTAGAAGAGAAAAATTCTGATTTCTACTTTGTGAAAGAGAAAACTAAGACACAAACATTTAGATGAAAGCTGCAAATTCTGGAGACTCAACACTGTGACAAAGGCACATCCAGAGAAACAAACATGGTGGGTTATAAGTGGAGTAAAGTGCTTGACTCTTGGGATTCTGTTCTATTCATTGGGCATTCTTCCTATCCCTGATAGCAGCTTCATTAGTGTACCTAAACCTTGTTTTTTTGATACCCAAATGACCAAAATAAGCAAAACAAAATGCTGAAGCTACACCAAAAATCTCAAAGAGAAAAGACCAAACCAGTTTCTTCTTTCTTCCATCACACACTGCAATTACCGTAGTTTCATAAAGTCCCTTCGTTATGCCATGACCCCAAGCTAGGATCATAGGACAAGCTCTCTAAAGGCTCATTACTGCTCAGGTTTTAATACTAATGACAATCGCTTATTTTGTTTCCAGCAGTGTTCTAAGTTAAGCAAGTCCTTGAATAATGTGGTTTCATTAAATGTCGTTTCATCATAACATTGATGAGATGCTGTAGCAATTTAACTCTTGTTTATATCAAGTACTCTATGGTAAAATTGTTTTCATTACATGTCGTTTTGCTTGAAGTTGCAGAGCCTACTGATGATAAGTGAGGACTCACTATACTTTTCACGTATTCATTCATCTAATCCAAACACCACCACCAAGAGGTAGATACTATTTTTAATGTTCATTTCGTGGAAGGAGAAACTGAGGCACGTGGAAGCTAAGTGATTCATCCAAAGTCACACTGGTAGTAAAAGGAAGAACCCAGACCCAAGCAACCAGGCTTCGGAGTTCATTATTGTAAACTGCAGTACCATTGATGGGAGAATCCAACTGAAGCTCTGAAGACCTCATCTCCCAAACTAGATAATCTTAGCATAAAATTCTACTTCTAGCTTTTTTTCAAATTCCAACATAAGAAAGCAACTCTCATTTCTACTTTAACCCATCATTATTCTGTATAGAAAAACAAAGTGTTTTCCTTGATTTCAATTATTTGCTTACTCTTGTAAAAACTAAAGTAATCCAATAAATAGATATGTTTCCTATATGAGTGTGTCTTTTCTAATTAGTGGACATCTCCCCTCCACTGCCAATTAGAATGTGCATTTCATGAGTATAGAAACAGTCTTGTTTGCCAAGGTACCCCAGCCCTCTCAATGCTAACTGTACATGGTAGGTATTAAATAAGTATTTGAGGATGAATGAATGAATGAAGTTCTTTAAGGCCTGGGTCATCATTTTGTTCAGGATTATACACATAAAAGATATAAAGAAAATGATGCTTACTAAAATTGCATGAAAACAAGAATATAATTTTTGCCTTTTTCATTCTTTTATGCTTTTGCCTCCTCTATATTTTACTTCTAGCAAAACACTTTTAAAAGTATCTGCAGGTGATAAGGAGATAACTCTGCAGAGAGAGGGAATTTAAAGAAGTCCCTACCTTGCTGAAACAAATATGAAAATAAATTTAGTCCCTGCCACGCATAGGCTTTTAAGACAACAGAATATTTTCTCAGATTGTAGTTCCTGTGCCAAGTGTCTAATAACTTAATGCAAAGCACGTTTCTGAAGTGTATTAGAAATGACTTCATGATTGATGCGATGCTGAAAAATAGTTATAAAGTAGCTAATATGCATATATCGGCTTAAATACATAGTTTAAAATTAGAGCTACTAATTTATTAAATTGAAATGCATTTATTTCATTCACTTTTTACATCATGAATACATTTTGTGTAACAAACACCACATAGAAACTAGATACCTAAATCATTAATATTTAAATCCTGGTCAATTTTTTGACATTAATAAAGTTACTGCCGAGTGTGGTTTCATTTATAGCACAACTTTCTAGAGCTCTTTTAAAATCATAAACTTGTTTTCAACTAAAATCAGATATTCGTCCTCTTCCTATAAATTAATAAATTGATCATGAAAACAAAACAAAGACCTGTATTGTTTCCATAATGGCATGTTGTTTCCTGAGGAACCACAAGAGGGAGCACATGTTTGATTGAAGCCCTCCAGTGGCCAGCAGTTGTAAAGAGAGGGGAGCGGAAAATTAAAACCAGCATGGTGTTTTGGTTTTAAAATAAAGGTACACAGATAGTATTCAGCGTTGCAGACAATGTCCTTGTTTATATAAATACCATATGAAATTTACTGGTTAGGCTTAGTTTTACAGTATTTTTTTAAATAACACATTTTTGCCACTTGGAGTAACAAAAAGAAATTGTTTAGATAATTTATTTGATTTAAGAATCAGACAGCCTTGAGATGCAAACGTTTATTTACTTATTATTTCCCTGAAGTATAAACTGGACTAAATTGCTCAAGGCCAGTGGAAAGGATGAGGAATTGGAAGGCCTGTGGGTCACTGACTTTTCATTTCCAGGGCCAAGATGTGTTAATTTTCTGTTCAATCCAAAACTCAGCACCAGGCCTTCTCAAATGTTCTTCTTTCTTCCTTTGTCTCCCTCTATCTTCCACCGCTCAACTCTTATTTTAATCCTTTCCATTTTTCCCAGTTTGAAATTATTAAACTTATATGTTATCTGGGTCCAAGACACAGAGAGACATGGGTTCAAATCTCAGCTCTGTCAGTGTATTGCTATCCAAAAATATACCCCATATTAAATTTATTATATTTATAGTATGTACAACGCAGTATTTTCTTGGTTATTCAAATATATTGGTGGTAATAGATGAACAATTTACAGATCTCCATTTTATTTGTTAAAGGGTTCCAACATGCATCACAGAAAAATAAATCCTCATTTTTAATCTAAGGAGCATCATCTGCTTTTTCAAAGTAAGAAAGGTTCTTAAGAATAGACATTATCTGAACAGAAAAATAAATTTTGTGCACACCATTTTCCATTTACTTTTACTCAATATTAAGTATGGTGTTAACTGTTGTCTCATTTCCCTGGAATGATTCCCTTATTAATCTCTTCCAGAAAATAGTTGTTTTCTTTCTGAGTTTTTAAAGCACTCTGCATATATGTGCTTTACATGCACTATAAGCAATTGCTTGTCATAGTGTAAACTAGTAGTTGTCCATACAATGATGCCACAACAAATAAAAGCTCTGCGATGAATGGGTGAATGAGTGAATAAGTGCAGAGTGAATAAATGAATGGTTAAAAAATAGTTCAAAATATTCCTTCCAACATTTTTGAAAATCACCTTTCTATATAAAGAGAAGGTGAAGCGAGGGGGGAAAAAATCAGTAGCAAACTATTAAAACAATTTAACCTTCAGTAAACAAATATTTATTTTAAAAAAAAAGTCTTCATGCCAGACACTGTGCTAAGTTCTGAGTACCTTGCTCAATGAAAGTGAAAACGAAGGTTAGGAAGACAGGATGTACAAGGCATGTTCATAATAGCTGGTGTTCATCTTGCAGGAAGCACAGTTTGACTTACGGGAGAATGAAAGATTAAGCGGGAAAATGAGTTTACAGGGCTATGAAGGGCTGAAATGTCAAGATAGATAAGAATTTATGTGGTTTGCAAAGGAAAGTTATTAAAGACCTTTGACTCTTCTAGATAAGAGACTAATGAGATACAATAACCAAATGCAATGCACAATCCTTTATTATATCAAAAAGCAAATAAACAGAGTTAGCAAGGACATTTGGAGAGATTTGAGTAGGCACTCTATGTAGATAGTATTATTGTATCAGTGTGAGATTTCTTGGATGTAATAATGGCATGTGGTAATGTCGGATAGTGTCATTATTCCTGGGACTTACATACTAATCCTAAATTTTTAAGGTGAAGTGATATATGTGCAACTCCAACATATATGTATATGTATGTCTATATAGAGAGGTACATACAGACATATAAATGATGGAGAGAGAAAGTAAATGTCACAAATTGTTAACAATTGGTGAATTTAGGTGAAGGTACAAAGTTATCTTTTCAATTTTAACAATAACGTTAGGGGAGAAAAGAAGAAAGATTCTCAAAATGTTTATATTGAGTTTGGGTATTTAATCATGTGGAGAAGAATTCTGAGACCACCTCACTTTTCATTCTTTTGTAATTTTTTTTTCCTGGATGCTCACAGACTTTTCCATTTATCCTTGATATTAAAGTATTTTGAAAAGATACCTTAGGTATGCATCTTATTTTTTCTATGGTTCTATGATCAAGCAGTTTGGGAAACTCTGGGTTGACAAGCTAAATTTCTTTGTTCTGGGACTTCTGAGACTGTAATGTGCTTTGTCAAATCAGGGTAGAGAGAATGTAATGTGAGGTCTTCAAATGCATTTAACTCCTGAAATCTCTGTTCTATGAAACACTTTGACTTATCAAAAAATTTATGTTATAGAACATAAGTCAGGAAATTTTGTTATACAGTATCCAGAATCTCATGACTTCTTTTTCATTCATTATATTCATTAAATGAAAAGAAACTTGGCATCTAGGAAGAAACATACGCACTGTCCTCCTCTCCATCCACTTGGATGAGTGTCCATTTCCCTCTCTTAACTTAGCACACACACCACAGGGCTGCTGACACACCAAACCTCTAAACACACTGCCAGTGTCTAGCCAATGTTCAGCCCCCACCCCTGGCTTTGCTGGAGGAAGGTGGGGGTCATCTCCTACACCTGTGGCATGCCTGCTTACAGTAAGAAAAAGAATTCAGTTCTTTGTAATTGTTATAGACTGAATGCTTGTTTCTCCCTCAAATTTGTTTGTTGAAGCCCTAATCCCCAATGTGATAGAATCAGAAGATGGGCCTTTGGGAGGTTATTAGGTTTATGTGAGGTCATGAGGGTGGAATCCTCATAATGAGATTAGCGCCGTTGTCTAAGAAGAGGAAGAGACCAGAGTGACACTTCAGTTTCTCTCTATCTATCTATCTACCTCTCTCTCACTCTCTCTTTCTCTCCCCTCCCCCTCCCCCCCAAAAAAACACATGGCAGCCATCTGCAAACCAGGAAGAAAGCCTTCATCAGACATTGAATCTGCTGGCACCTTGATCTTGGACTATCCAGCCTCCAGAACTGTGAGAAATACATGTTTGCTATTTTAAGCCACCCAGCCTTTGGTATTTTGTCATAGCAACCCAAACTGACAAGGACAGTGATGCTAAATTGTTTGTTTAACCAGAAGAATGTGTGAAAAACACAATCACAAGTTCGTATTTACTTCTTTCTATACGGTTAACTTCACCCAGTTTGCAACACAGTATCATCACCTGTCATCTTCTTCCCTTACAACATGTACTGTGCTGCAAGCTGCTGTCCCACATGGATGTAGAAAAGGAATGGGTTACACATGGATGCCTAAGGAAGGCTCAAATCACTGAGCCGGTGCCACACAGGAGACAGTGGCTGTCTGGCTTCCTGGTAGCTGTACTCTGCCTCGCTGAGACAGGGGCACGCGCCAGTCACAGGTCCAAGCACCCTCCCATCTGCTTCCTGACTAGTCCTGATCTAACATGGAAGTCAAAGTCAGCTCCAGCCACTTACTTAGTCCTATTCAGTTCACCTACATTTGCTCTGAAAGTAGGGGAATATTTACCCAGAGTCTTAAAAATACTCTGGTTCTCTGTCTCTAATGTATGTTCTTGAATAGAAAGTAGGGAGATGCTAACTCAAATAATTGTTACTTAGCACTATCTTCATCTAGAAGGACAACATGGGACAAAAGTAAATAAAGATCAATTTAATTCAGCAGCCAATAAAAAAAGAAAAAAATAACAGAATGGAACATGTCGTAAATTCCAAAAAGGTAGCAATTTCACTGACCTCCACATGACTTATCAACTTCCCACTTATTTATTTAATATCTGGAATTGATTATTATAAAGTTACATTCAAAGGGCAATAATATGCATCATTTATTTGTTGTGCTATTCTCCAAATAGCACAAAATACTCATACAGAAAAAAAAATTTAATAGCTAAACGAGGTAAGCAAAACCAGGAAAGAAAATTTAGAGGAGTCAATTTGTGGTGTTCATAGACAAGTAAGAAAACAACAAACAAACAAAAATCAGAATACAACCCCCTAAAGAGTACTATGGCTTCTAGAAATGCTAGTCATGGATTTTCAACAAGATAGTAGATTTCTCCATGAGCCAGTGCCTAAGGAAAACGGGTTTTTTTGCCTGTGGATCTGTGTGAATACAGACACAAACACAGAAATAGGTACTATATAATATAAGGTTAATTTAACTTTATAGGATATTTAAAATGTCTGAAATATAATTTATCAGTAGTTATGTTAAGAAAAGGCAGTATATACCGTAACTCATGAAAAAAGCCACTTGCAATGATATTTGCAATTCGTAGGCAATGATATTTGCAATTAAGCTGAACACAACTAAATTATGACTTTAATTAAAAGGCATTTTGTAAGATGGCACCAACATGTTTAAAATTTAATACATTTTATATGAGATACTAGAGTTATTAACATAAAAATTTCTTTCTGCAGCATGTGCATTTTTTTAAAAGCAAAATATTTTTAACCAACATAAAAATGCTTCCAGACTCCACAGAAGTTCATTGTCTAATAAATTCAAGGAGCAGTGTTTTCCAGCCATTCAATACTTGCCCCTACTTGGGATATACAATCGTGTTTATACTCATGATTAATAGTAATAGAGCTATCACACTCTTGTGGCCACGATGTCCACATTAATTTTAAATGAAGAATGAATGGATGGCTTAGGGGACTGATAATGAGACATACATCCTTTTGCCATTGGGCCAGTATCAGATTAGAATAAGTCAACAGATCTCAAAAAACTGGAGGGCAATAATGGTATCTCAGTCATCAGTGGAGAGTGAGTTTGGGTCTGAACCCTGTGCCAAGAAGACAGATAGAGGACCGCACTGCGAGTGATGCCCTTCTCCAATTTTGTCTACTCTACAAAAGTTTTATTACCTGGACACAACTAACCTGTCAAGGTGAGAAATTCTCTTTCTAAAACAAGTCTGAAACACAGAAAATCAGAGAACTGCATGGTCCAGACTTCAGAGGTTTAAGAAAGTGATGATGGCCTTGCTTATCTTTGCTCCTGCTGGAATACAGGGTAAAGAGATGAGTGTTTGAGCATCTATTTTCTTTATAACTATACTGGAAACTATGGAGATAGAGAAGAAGCATGAAACAAAAGTAATAAAAGTATGTTTCTTCTGCTCAAGGAGTTTATAATCTAGTTTGAGAAGTGCAATTTACCTATGGTGAGAGAGTTACTCATAAATATAAATGAATCTTTGAATAGTTAAGTTCAATATGAAGGATACACACAAGGTCTACATGAACAGTCACACATCTTCCCTAAATAAGCTGCTGTTGTTCTTATTACTTTTTTCATTGCTTTCAGAATTAATTCATAAAACATGCAGAAATATTTATAAAGTTATAAAGTCCATGATATTGCTCAGGTGAATTGTCCAGGTTATTCAGAAGTTGCTTCAGATAATTCTGGCCATTTTCAAATATCAAAGCTGCTCTTAATAAACACATAATTGCCCCAGCTAAGGTCCTTTAACATAAAGTGGTATCTTTTCTATAAAGACAGTTCTACCATTTGTGTACTACTTTGAGCAATGGCAATCTATTACTTTGAAGGATAAACATTTACTTGTTTTGAAAAATTCTAGTATGTTTATTTAAAAATTAAATTATGCTACTACAGAGGCATATCTTATATTCTCAAGAAGGGGCTTCATAGCAATCACAAAGTATTATTATAAAAGTCCTACATATTCTATGGGACCTGCATGTTCACTGTAGTGGTCATTTATCATAGTAAATACTCTGCTCAAAACCAGCAGAAACAAGTCAAAAACAAATTTCTCATTCATTCTCCACACTGCTATGAAAGGTCACACCAGATCACTTTCTGCCTAAGACATTCTTCTGTAGATAAAATAAGGTCCAAATTCCTCCACCTGATATGCAAGGCCCTGAACAGTCTAACTCCCACTTTCCTTTCCAGGCTCATTTTCTGCTATTCCTCCCCTCTTTCACCCCTGCTACACACACACACACACACACACACACACACACACATGCACACACACACGCACGCACACACACACGCACACACACCCCTGCGCTACCCTCCACTCTAGAAAACACCAGACGTAGTCACAGCTCAGTGCACTTACCTTACCAGAAATAATCGTTCCCACATTGCTACCTCGTAACACAAATTGGTACAGAACCCAGGTGCTCCCTGCTCTGTGAAACCTTCCTGACTACCTCTCAGAGACCTGGCCTCTGCCCTTTCCTGTCTCACAGCAAAACAGCTGTATTATAATCCCCCTGCCAACTGAGGTCAGGGACTGGGCCTGGCTGACTTGGCTGCTCTTCACCTAGCAAAGGCCTGGTGCATAGTAGGCACCTTGAACGTTTGTTGAAGAAATAAACAAAGGCATAAATAAATGATGTTGATTCCTAGGTGTATCACCCTGAATATTGCTGATGGGCATTTTTGCCTCATGTCCTCAATGTAGTGATTTTTCAACTACCTTCAATGTATCATCACTTTCTCTTGAGAGAGTTTCACTGAGGATGAATGCAGAATTCCCTCTACTACTCTGGAGGTTTTTAAATGCAGAGTTGTCTAAAGTAAACTGATAATGTGCAATGCAGAATCTCTTCTGAAAAATTCAACTGCAGCTCAGTTCCAGTCCTCAGAGTCCTTTTTCCTTAAAGTGTACTTTAAGCAACAATGCAAATGCTTATAGAACACCAAACAATTAATATTAATGGTAACAACAATAATAATTTCCTTTAAAGTAATTGACTGAAGTCAAGAAATAGCTAAACCAGTTGACATGCAGTCATAATTTTATATTTTTCATCAGAAAAACAATTCACTACCAATGACAAATTACAGTAGGGCCACTAAATCTACTGTCATGCATCTAATGAAGACAGATTCTGTGGCTGCCACATATAATATGTAATATCCAAAAGGGCTGCTGTAATTCACAGCTAATTAGTGTCTTGTGTTATGAGAGGTGTCATGGCCCTAACTTTCTCTCCAGATCTACTCAGACCTCACAAGAGCCGACAGCCATGCGAGGATCACAACAAGCCAATTAGCACCCACCCAAACTTTGGTCTGCTGCTTCTGGAGCCCCTCCTCCCAACCTCCATAAATCATGCTCCCTCATGAAGCTTTTTTTCTGACAGCTGCAAGCCATTGCCGCCCAAGGAATAAAGACAATACTTCTAAGGAAAAGTCATGTGGGAAAAACAGAGATAGAAAAGGGATGTTATTTGCCTTCCTTCAGCAGCACAGCAGTCAGCAAAATTGAAGCTCATCAATTCTGACTGATTAAGGAGACAACCGCACTAAGAAATAAAGCCATGAGGGGTATATCTGAAGATCCTTAATGGTAATCAACTGTCAGCAATTGGGTTTTGTTTGTTTGTTTGTTTGTTTTAATGTAGATATACTGAAAACCTTTTTCTTTCCATTTTTCTCCTGGACAGCCCTCCTTCTGGCTAATAAGAAAAATTTCCTTTCAGTGGAACTTAATGGTCTGCATTTACTTTGTCCCCCAGTGAATACACAGAAATCAGATAATTTGTTTGAATGACTCTAAATTGTTTGACTTCATTAAAAAGGATCTATAATGGTATGCTGGTCTCCAAGTAGTGCCTACAAAGCTACTAAATCCATAAGTAAGTGCTAGAGTATTCTCTCAGCACATAACAGCCAATATCCTTGTAAATTTCTTCTAAGCCTGTAAAGCTGTTTTGTTCCATAATGTTCTACTTAGAGAGTTTTCAGAATAGTCATGGTAGCCTGGGCATTATTCAAAGATATGACTCAGGTAATTCTACTTAGTTTGTTTTCCTCATGGAAATATTACTCTTCTATATTTTAATGCTAATCTAAAACATTGAACCTCACTTTTGGCTAAATAACGACTATCTAATTTGATATGTAACTAGGTAGGGTGGAGATGAAACCACACAATTCTGGAATACCGTATTGATTTGGTGCCAGAATAGGCAGGAACTGAAGGATAAACCTTTTGAAAAACATGTCTCAACACCACTGCCCTTTAATCACTTCAGTTCCAATCCATGTGTCCTGATATCTCAGCCCATCAGGTGTAAGGAAGAAAAATGGGTACTACCGTGTTTCCCCGAAAATAAGACCTAGCCAGATCATCAGGTCTAATGTGTCTTTGGAGCAATAATTAATATAAGACCCGATATTATATTATATTATATTATATTATATTATATTATATTATATCCGGTATTATATACATTATGTTATATTATATTATATTTTACCCGGTATTATATTTTATTATATTATACTCTGTATTATACCCAGAATTATATTATATTACATTATAACTATATTATATTATATTATATTATATTATATTATATTATATTATAACTATATTATATATTATATATATTATTATATATATAATATATAACTATATTATATGTATATTATTATAACTATATTATAACTATATAAGACCCAGTCTTATATTAAAATAAGACTGGGTCTTATATTAATTTTTGTTCCAAAAGACGCGTTAAAGCTGATAGTCTGGGTAGGTCTTATTTTTAGGGAAACACGGTAAAAACACACAGTCTGGCCTGAGTTCAGGTCAGGTCAAAGTTCCCAGTACATGTGGGCTCAGGGCCTGTTTTAGTATTGTGCCATGCAGACTGTCCTCACTTCCAGCTCAGTGAGCAGGCAGATACAATAAGGTGCACGGATGTCATGTTTAATAAACATTTACTGCAGGACAACAGGAATAAAGGAAGGCAAACTCTCTTCTCCCAAAAGGTTTACCTCTAGTTGCAGAAAGAAAAAAAAATATGTGCTTAAAAAGGGACAGTAACAAATGATTAGACAACACAGAGATCAGAGAAGGGCAGGAAGAAGGTCTAACATGAGAGACTGGAGTAGAGTCTTTAAGAAAGGACATTCTGCAGCATTGGATCATACACTGAGAAGCATAGAGTCATGCATGCCCCTGTCCCTCTTAAAGATAATACTCAAGTCCCCTGTGCTTCTTCTCTAGAGTAGTGTAAAGTAAATATGCACTTGACTCTTAGCTGGAAAACTACACTTGACAAAACATTACATGTCATGGAGTTAATTAAATGTATTTGCATTCGGCATTTCAACTCATTTTCTATTTACCAGGCAAAGACAAATGAAATGCAGAAAAGAACATGTATTATGGCAAGATCAAGTTTGACAACAGTGTAGCTTTTGCTTCTTGTTTATTATTTCCCATCAAGGATAGGATCCTTGATAATGCAAGTGAGAAAACACAGCCCATATGCTATTTTTATTTCTAGGGTGCATGTATTTGAAACTTTTATAGACTTCTAGGCATAGATAGAAATTTCTTGCTAATTTTTATATTACTCTGGAGTAGCTCAGTAGATACAATTTTGGTGCTATTGTCAAGATAAGAAATAAGGCAAATTTAAAATTAACATGTCCATATTCACACAGTAGGTTCATGACTACAGACTCTCAAATCTGTACTTAAATCATACAAAACAATACCCATACCTGAAAGGGAGAACTCTCCTTTCTGGCTTTCACTTTCTCTGATTAGAAAGGCACCCGTCTGATTTCCTGAATATAATAGTTGTTTTTCTGCATCTGCTCTCTTGATTGTGCCAAAGAACCACCTAAAAAGAGAGAGATGTAAACTTTAATTAACCAATCAACATTCATTTTTTAAGGAGCAGGAAGTTTGGCAAGAAAACATTCTAACATCAAAAATGTTTTATATTCACTGGTGAAATCATTACATATATAAATAGTAGCATTTGACACTAAAGATAATTTTTCAGGATGTCTGTAACTTCCACGAGAAGTCTTAAAAAAAATCACAGAACAGAAATGTGGCTGCTGCCATCTCCACATCCCTTGTCACACTTGTATTCTGTCTGAGAAGTCCTATGTCCTTCTTCTGCCAAATCCAAAGCCTCTAGGATGGGTCCACCACATAAAGCTGCTGCATTTCATGCTCTAAAATTACTCATCATAACCATCTAACTGTTCACGGCCTCACCTAACACCTCCTAGGTCTTAAGAGGCAAACATTGCAATCGAAGGATTCATATATTTCACATTAAAGTGTGAACGATTAAAAATGTATTTCTCTGGATATTAATTCCCTTCTTCCCCACCTCCATCACTGCCCAACCCCATGATAATATGGATGATTTTTCATGCTTAGGGGTAACTTATTACTATAAAGGCAACTTGTACCAGTGGAAAGATTATGTGAAAAAGATACTTCTGCCAGGGAAGTATCTTCTTAGTGCCACCTCTACTTAGCTTTACCCCCTTATTCTTTCAGATAATAAATAAACATTCCAGAAACATAAGAATCAAATAGTGAACACACAGATTTGTGAATGGGATTAACCAAACCCAACAAATGATTATGAACTTTAATGTCAGAGCCAGTCTAAGATGTATATCAAGTAAGTAGGCACCAATGGGATAAGGGGAAGATGAGAAAGCCCACTTTTCACTAATGACACCTCACGATCCAGTCATAAAGTTGATCTTTGTCATTAAAGATTGTAGGTAAAACATTGATCTTTTCAAATCATCTTTAAAAATGTAAACTCTTCAAGAAAGGAAATGCTGGCTCGAGAGAAGAAATACAAGCTGGGTTAGGAATTGCAGGCTGGGAGAGGAAATACATGCCATGAAAAAAATGGTTCCAATTGGTTTGGCAGGCCATGTGCATTGGGGAATATGAGTAACACAGTTGGAAGGAGGAGGGAGAAGGAGTTGAAAAGAAGAAGAGACATTAAATATAAATATCACGTACTAACAAATGCAAGGTGTTTGTTTACCATTTCCCCAATCATCTAACTGCAGTTGCATATTAACTGTTATCAGTCAGGATATGCCAGGTTATGTTGGAGTAATGAATAACTGCGAAAACATCAGTGATTTAAGACAATTAAGATTTGTTTTTCGCTCAGCTCCATGTCCATTGAAGATCACCTTGGGTTCTGTTCTATATCCATCTCTGTGTCTACCAGAGAATTTCCCTCTCCATGCTTCCATGATTGCCAAGGCAGGACTGAAAACTATGGCAAATCCCTGGAGCTTCTATTTAAAGCCTCTACTCAGGAATGAACCCATTGGCAAGTAAGTCATGTTGTTATGCCTAAGTGCAAAGACAGGAGAGAGTACAATCCCACCATTTCCTCGAAGTCAGAGAACTAGAAATACTTGGGAGATTACACTAATGACTACCATATTGGTTAATATGGTTAATATCAAGGGCCAAACTTATGTCCATAGACTACTGTTTATTCAACTGAAATTATGAAAGGCATGGAAACATTCTGAGGTAATCATGTAATGAATTTATAGAAAAATAGAAATGCAAGTTTTCTACCACAGCAAAATAAGTCAATAGAATATTGGAGCATAATAAAATATTTAGACAGACTCAAACATGTGAATTAGTGATGAAAGGATAAATTATTCAATAAATGATGCTGGTACTATTAATAATCTATATAAAAAATGAATTGATGCTACCTACAGCATACACAATAATTCTACATAAACACCTAATGAAAAATGCAAACTTTAAGACATTCTGAGGATATTGGAAAAGTTTTCTTAGACAAGACAAAAAGAAAATACATACAAACCACAATTACACCACAATTAAAAACTTCTGCAACAATAATATTGCCAAGAAATAAAATTAAAATACAAGCCACAGACCTGGAGAAAATATTTGCAAAGTATATAGCCAAGAATAGGATTAGTATTCAGATCGTATAGAGACCTGTAATCAATAAGAAAAAGACAACACAGTAGAAAAATTGGCATACGACATAATTAGACAGTTCACAGAAAAGGAAAACCCAGTAACTAATAAAAAATAAAGAAAAGAAGCACTGTTTCTATCTGTGCGGGTAATTAGGAATATTAGGTATATTAAATATAAAAACAAGAAAATACAATTTCACATTTTTCAGTCTGAACAAAATTAAACCTCACATTCTCAAAATTAAAAACTCTCATTAAAGTATTGGGGAAAATGTGAAACAAGAACCTTAATACAATACCAATGGCAATATAATTTGGCATAACTTATTCAGAGAGCAATTTCTCAATATCTTGTAAGGTGAATCTTTGTATACTACTTAATTTCACTTTTAGACTGTATGCTAAAGAAGATGTGCTACAAGAACAATCACTGAAGAATTTTAGCATTGAAAAATTGAAAATGACCAAATATCCATCATAGGATAATAGATAAACTTATTTATGAATATAAAATGGAATACTATGCATCAGTTAAAAATAAATTGTTGAAGGGCAAAATGTAGTTGAATGATATATACCATTATAATGAATTTATATCAAGTTTAAGCAAACCCATAAAAACACCATATATTTTTATGGATGCATGAATGCTTAGCGAAAGCTAAGTGAAATACTCAGGCATTTTTTTAGACTCCATTTCCAGAAACAGCAAGATTTCTTCACACAAATATTTCAAACAAAGAAGCAACAGAGATCAAATATATTGACAAATCCCATGCATTTTCCTGATTCCAAGTGCATTGAGTTTGCATCAAGACTAAAATGTTTGATGAAAATGTAAATATGTAAAACTTTACCAGAATAACAATTTATCTAGCAGATTAAATTCATAGAAGTATGATTATATCTCCTATATCTCATTAATCTCAAGAAAAAATATTCCATTATATAAGTTTTATGCACATACATTTGTATTTTGGATAATCAACTCTATAAATGATATATTTTCTCTGCCCAATTTTTTGTATAAGCAAGCAGTTTTTGTAAATCAAATGATTAAAGATATAGTAATTTTACTACATTTGTCAAGAAGACCTCTACAGTAATTTTTTAAAAATCCTTTCTGACTCACCAATTCTGAATTCTTATATAATAGATTGATACAATGAATTTACAAGGCAAATCACACCAGTACTGAATGCATAGTAACAATAAAATGCATGTAAATATGACTAGATGCATTAGCTCGGTAAATACCTGGAATTTAAGTTGGCTGAACTCCCATCAGGAAGTGAAGACTCTTAATAAAAAATTGTTTTCTGGATGTAGTGGCCTTCTAATGCAATCCTTCTACTCCAAGATGACATGACTGCCATAGATTGCAATCACAAGAGTAGGTGCTGCCGTAGGGACTAATTCTACTCTGTGGTTTTAGCCACTGGCAAAACTGTCCTTCTTCTCAATTCTGCCTTTTAGAGCCCCTGCTGTCCCCATTCAGGAAGGGCAGGCACATCCTAGCTCTGGTGGACCACCACAGCCGTTTTCAACGCTCTCTTTAACCTGTAGTTCGCGTGTGCAGTAAACAGTGAGTGCCGAGAAGGGATCAGGGTATCCTGGTAGGTAGAAAGCATCAGGGAGAGTCATGTCCATCTCTAATCCTTGAAGTGTGGTCCCTAGACCAGGAGCATCAGCGTCACATGGATACTTGTTAGAAATTAAAAGTCGGAGGCTTCACTCCATACCTACTGAGTCGGAAATTCGGGGGTTGGGGCCCTGCAATCTGGGTTTTAATAAATTCCCAGGTGAATCTGAAGCACACTAAAGTTTGAGAACTACTGATGTACAGAAATAGTCAAGAAATTAGAAATCAAGTATGCAAGACAGCTGAGAATAATTAGGTTTGGCACTTACATGCGAAAAATTATCCAGTACAATGACACCATACACACATACATTGTATTGATACTTAATGAAAATAATCTTTATTGCTATATCATACCTGCCATGAAAGAGATCTTAGCTAAGAATAACCAAAAAGGAGAGGAGGCCCATAATAACCTATAACTTTGGAAAAATAAATGCTTCAATTAGATTAAAACAGAGCAAGGTGTATGTAACTGAAGTCTAAGATTTGATTTATTTTGCAAACATTCATTAAGTATCTATAGTGTATAAATTCTGTGGCACTGACATAGAACGATCTACAAGACATACTGTTGGATGAAAAAGGGTAAATTACAGAGTAATAGTAACATTATAATTTTATTTATATTTTAAAAACCAACAAACTAAAAATTATATGTGCTTATTTCTCTGCAGGTTAGCGAGACATGATGGAATGTTGACAAAGGACTTTCACTTTTTACTCTGCATTCTTCTCTATAATTTATATATTTACAATAAGATATAGTTTTATATCATGTTATAATTTATTTAAATATAAACAAATTATTAGAAGCCAGTCAGGAATATGCTACAAAAATCTACATACTATAAAGACCTAGACTAGAAACTTTGGCAGTTAGAATTGACAGATACAAGAAAATCTCAAGGGAGTATGGGACAGGTGATAATGGATGAGCAGTGAAACAGATGGAATATCAAACACGACACCAAGGTAACAAATCTGGATGACTGAAGGACAAAACAAGCAGCAACACAATAGAAGGCAGAGTATAATAATGGTTAAGGGCAACCTACAGCATCTTATTGGCCAAGTTATTTAACCACCCTATGCATGTATTTCCTCATTCGTTAGTAGGCATAATAATTATTATCCTTTTTTTTTTGAGATTAGGAAAAATAAAACATGTGATATGCTTGATGCCTGGCCACATTTAGGCTCAATGAAGAGCACCTGTTTTAAAAGAACTAACTTAAGGAAGAAATGATACATTTGGTTTTCAACATGTTGGATTTGAGGTCATGATGGAATATGAGTGAATGTGTTCACATGATCTCATTTCTCTGTGTTTGTATTGAAAGTTTCCTCACAAGTGACTTTTCTGTCCTGCCGCCCATTGCTGCCACCAGGTGGCAGTAGGCCATTTTACTAATCCGAAAAGGCTAGTATAGAGTAATTCACTGGAGGTTCTTTACAAAAAAAGACAAAAATGAGTCTTAAAAAAACCAACAAGAACAACAAAAAGCAGAATTTATGCAGTGCTACTGAATATCAACATTTAAATAATATAGATACCAATCAAAGTCAGAGAAATCAACATAATTTCAGGCCCTCCACCATCTGGACACTAGCCATTTCTGCAACATTACCTTCACTACGTCAACTCTCTGCTCCAGCGAAACTCATACTCTAACCACTATTTCTAGTGGCATTACTTAAACTTGCCTACCCAGAATACCCTCTGGTTTGGCATGTAGCATACAAAAACTAGTGCTGCATTTAATTTTTTTTTTAATTTTAGATTATTTCCTGTGTTCACTTGAAGCTGCAGACTTCCCCAGCACAAAGACAGAGTCTGACAAGGCCACCATGCCTTTTGGAACAGTTAAATAATTGTTTAAAACAATTAATACATTGTACCTCGAAGTAGGTATTGCATATAGTCTTTTGGTTTCTATTGAATGTTGAACGTTAGATAATGTCAGTGTTTTCTGGTAATCTTTTATTTGTGCTTGCCACACAGCTTGGAGTGTAAAGTGCTTAAGGGAAAAGCCTTATCTGTTCTTGTCCAGTTGCAGCACAGATTCCAATGTCAATTGGCCTCAGACCACAGATTCCAATCTGGCCACTCTCTTCTCCCAAAGAGAACACTTGGCTATGAATGTAAAGATCATAAATGAAACTGACTTTTTTCTGTCCTCAAAAAAAGAAAAAAACCATATCATGGCTTCACACATGTAAAGTATGTGTGATAAAGTGACACTATCACATTCAGTATCTGAGGTAGAACCTGCAGTCACATAGAAACCAGGAAGCTCCTTGCTTGTGTCATTTGATAAAGTGTTTTTTGTTGCTGTTGTGTACCTTTATAGTCATCATAAAGGGGAATTTTGAAGGAACTTCCTTAGAGAGGAAGTTAGATTAACTACAATGATGCGTATTTGTGAAAGAATCTGATTATAACCTGGGGAAATACCTTACTTCATAAATACCACAAATGTGCATTCTGATTCTTTATATGAATAAGCTTTTGAGTACTAGTATGTCTTTTCAATAGTTATATGGGACATTAATTTCAGAGGTAACAGCCCACTTACTTTCCTACTCCCCCCAAAATAGTTTTCTCTTTTTGTGAATTATTTCCTTTCTCACCCCTAGAAGGTAAAAAATAAAAGCAATTTTTAAATTCACTTAATTCTAAAGAATTTTAATTCCCAGTGTCATAAATGATATTATCTCACCTCACTTTATTTAGGCACTGAGTAGTCTTTAAAAATCTACAGAATAACTTGTTCTTTGGGAATTACCTTCATGGAAAAGCAAGTCCAAACACTGAGTCTAGTCAGCTAGTAGTCCATGTCTGCACCCTGTTCCAGATGAGTTAATAATTTCATACTTTGGACTATGCAGCCCACTCTGCATTTCCCAGATCCAGGTTTTTCTTATAAAAATAATAAAAGGGAGCATCTATCATTTGTTTTTGTTTGTTTGTTGTTCTTTGCCTCTACCAGAGGTGATATTTAAAATACTTTGTGAATGACACAGCACATGTATCCACCATCGAATAAGCATCAGCAAAACATGGTACTTATGTCTATGTTTCAGCTGTGGTACCGATCACTTTAACACTATATGATGCCCTATGTCATCACTTTATTAAATCCTTTATCCCAAGAAAAAAAAAAAGCAAATATCTTAAAGGTATATTTCTTTTCTTTTTTCTTTCTTTTTTTTTTTTAACATCCTAAAGGTATCCTAACCTTCTTATTACCCTACAGGGTAATATTGATATAGTTGTCCATGTGCTTTCTATGCTGAAATATGTCAGTAACATTTATTTCATGTCGCGTCCAGCACGACATAAGCTGTGGGAAGCTAGAAGGAAGGTGCAGGGCTAAGAAAAGATAGTGGTCAAGAATAGGGTGCAAACAGGACATGGGACTCAAGCCTCAAGGACTGAGACCCGAATCGGGCCAACGCATAGCTTTTATTGGTTAACGTCTAAGGAAGTAAAAGATTGTTAATCTCAAGATCTGTATGTTATGTAGCTTGCTGGCTGTCTTTCCGAAAGTTCCCATTGTGTTCCAGCTTTTACTTTGCCTTCACACATGCACAACTCCAAGGAATCCATTGAAGGGGAGGGACCGATATAATTCCATGGGGTCTCAGTTTGCTGAGACTTCCCCTCAAAGGAGCTTTCCCGATATCTCTCCATCGGGCCTCAGTTTGCTGAGGCACTCCCTTGTGAAATCCTGAGAAGAGCGCGGGGAAACAAACGGTTTGGCAGCTGTAAGGCAACAATTTCATACTAACTATAAGGAGAAAAGATGAAAAAGCCAAAGAGCAAAAGAAGGGTATATTGCTTTTCCTTTAAGAATCTTAGAGTACCAAAGGAGGAATAAAAGACCATTTTAACTGAGTAATAAGTCAAAAGAGAGTGATCAAACAAAAAGAGCATTTAACTGGCAAGGATGTGCAGAGAAATGAACAACCAGCAGTGTGTCAGAGATGGAGAAACCTCTGAAAATACATTTTGTAAAACACAAAATGTAAAGAAAATACATTTTGAATATGGATTTGGGAATGATGAGAAATACAAAGAAATCCAGGACAAGGGCAGTGAAGAACCACAGCACATTGGTTTGGTGGGCAACAGTGTGGAGGAGGGTCCATTAGATGGAGAAGCAAGGAAATAGAGTTCTTTGATGTTTATAGGTAATTCTCTGTGGAAACTACTAACTCCATGGAAGAAGCAGATCCTTTGGCAAAATTTGAAAAGTACTCTAGGAGGATGTTAAGAAATTCCATTTAAGATTTAACTAAATAGAGAGTTTTAAATTCTGGACTCATCAGCAAAAATCACAGGAAAATTTGACGTGTTCTTTAAAAATTGTTTAATGAACACATTTTAGAGGTGAAGGTGTGGAGGGTGAAAGCAAGAAAGAATTCTTCTGTAGGAAGAACACAGAATTTTGGAGCTGGAAAGAAATTTTTATGAGGGTCCCTGAGTAAATCTCTGAAACTTATTGTAAATGTGTTTTCACGAATACATGCATTTTTCTGGGAAAAGGATCTGGTGTTTCATTAAACTCTCAATAATGCCTGTGACAGAAACTACTCGTCTCCTTCAATAAGGCTGAGTATTTGTACCAGGTTCACACAACAGCTGGTGACAAAGTTGTAACCATAGCCTACCACCATAAAATTCACTCATTCGTTTTTCATTCATCAGTTACTTATTGAGGACCTACAACATACCAGGCAGAGTTCTCGTTGGCAGAAGTACAGCAGTGAATGTCCTACCTTTGTGGAGTTCACATAATAATGGGGAAAGACAGACAACAAGCAAAATAAATGAATAATTATACACTGTTCGAAGGTGATAAGTGCAAAAGAGAAAAAAAATGAAGCAAAGTAAGGTGGGGGAGAGTGCATTTTTAAAATCACTCTTAGTAGGCAATGACATGTGGCAGGCAGAATTCCAGAGGGTTTTCCTATATGCTCCTAAAGTCAAACTAATCAGGAGAATAAATAGAGCTGTGGAGAAAAATTGGATAGAAGCTTTAAGAGGAGTACATGAGTGAGATTCATAATCCATGCTAGGATTGAAGCCAATATCCAGATTTCTCAACTGGTTGGCCAAGATCTATTAGCATTTTTTTCTAATTAAAAAATAAACAATGCCCATCAACTTCACTGGTTTTTATCACGGATGTTTATGAAAATGCAAAACAACAGAAGCTACAAAGCATCCTCCAAGGTAGGGGATATGGCTCTTTAGCCAAAGAAAAGTGAGCAATCTGTTTAACAGGAAGGATACTGTTTTATGAAAAATAACTATACATACAATAGAAATACTATTTCTGATTATAATAGAATAATTTAGGTAGGATTTCTTCATAGGTATCTCTTAAAGCCATGTAAAAATAAAAATGTTTAAATGAAATTGCTGTTCACATTTGGCAAACACAGTGAAGAACAAAATCTCTGCTGTCTAATCTTAATCCATATATGGCGCAGAGACACACACCTATATGTGTATGTATTGGGTTCTGTGTGTGTGAAGATGCCATCACATATGTGCACTAGTGTCCCTGCCTTTTTAGGGGTTTGAATGAAGCGGAGTCTCCAGGCAGACAAGTGGTGAGACAGAGTCTACTATAGGTCAGAATGGACACATCCATTCTCTTTGTCTTTTCTGTTTTTTATTTAAATAACTTGACCCTGTGCACCCAGCTATCCATTAAACATTGCTATCATTAATAATTACTAGTAATCACTCCAGCATTAATAACTGAAAGTTGTTTATAACCCACATAAATGCCACCCACTGGACTTGGAAATGGTCGAAGCTGAACGCTTCTACAAAGCAGCTCATTCTTGTCAAAAGACAAGGCAGAAGCAGTGCCAGAAAATACACCTTTTGTTTTCAGTGTCAACAAGCTATTTGTCAGGAAACAAAAGGAAGGCTCTGCCAGCTCTGGTGAATTTTTCTGAAACCTGAAAGCTAGTTTTCTGCTTGTTTTTACTTAGGATTAGAGGAAAAGGCAGTTGCGTGAGTATACTGCAGTCTCGCTACTTGGAACTGTTCCGGGGAAAGGTTGTCTGAGAGTAGGGAAAGTGTTCCTCTCCCCCTCCCCCCACCCCGGTCACCCCCACCCCCATCCCCAATTCCAACCCCCACACATATACACACACAACTTCCTCCAGGGCCTCAGTCCTCAAACTCCAGTTTGCCTAAACCTGCCCAAGAAGAGTGTGTACCAGGAAATACTCCCAGGTCTGAGGTGGAGCTGCAGAAGCTGCAGGTTCCCAAGTGCAGCACAGAAATCTGAGGCAGGGAACCTAGCACTCTGTTTTGAAAAGCACAGCCCTATTTTTTTAAGGGGAGGAACTTTCTATCACCTTTGCTATCACCCGTCCCAAACCTTTGTTCTCCCCAGTCCACCCTGTCCACACTGGACCCCGCTCTTTTATTTTCAACCCATCCAAAACCTTATCCATTCAGTCCAAATTTTGTGTAAAATTCGTGAAGAGTAAAGATTTAGTGTAGAAAACAAGTTCAAAGCCATATCAGAAAACTGTGCTCATAGAAATGTAATATACTTTCCCCAAAGAGGGAATTTCCCAAACCATCTGTTCCCTCAGGTCCAGGGCTCCCTGCCAGGCTGCCAGGGCTCCTCTTTTCTCTCTTTTGCCTCCTAACCAGACTTTTACGACAAAATCTCCCCTGCTTTTGTATGCAAGCCAGTTTGGTTCTCTACCCTACCTTCACTCCCAACGGTTCTTGGCCTCCTCCTGTGTACTCCAACAGAAGTGAAATTGTTCTGCTCAATAAAGGTCCTTCCACTCCAGGTTTTGATTCATAACGGCAAAAACAGCCAGAGCTTTGAAAATAGAATTTTCTGTAGCACATCAAAGCCTTAGGCAGAGTAGCTCTCATACATTGTCCATAGCAGAGAGTAGCAACAGAATTATGCGTACATTTGCTGTCAAGTAAAGGCCACATGGAGGATAAGGGTGAAAAGGCAGAGTTTCTTCCAGTTATATTTATACTTTAAATAATGCAGTTTTATTAAAACTTTAATCTCTTGAACTAGGTTAAAATTGTTGTTCTCTCAAAGTGTCTTCATAAGAGGATAGACTCTAATGATACACAACGCAAATATTATTTGCAAACAGCATGTAAATTATTTGCATACATGTATGTGTTCTAAAAAACTGAAATATACACTGCCTGATGGCCACCTTACTAACTAGCAAATTACAATTAAATAAGGTTTCATTTCATAGTTTTGGTGATACAAAAACTTTTCCAGGTACCAAGACACCTTGCTAGCTTTTTCACCTGGGATTCACTGAAGAAAGAACTCAGAAAAATATACAAAGTATATAAACTCTGACCTGTCAGTTGTGATCCCCCAAAAAGACTTTTAAATCTCATAGATTTTAGAAGTCCTACTGTTGGAATGAGAGCACAGGACAGGAACACTCTAGAGCCTTGAAATTGAGACTACAAGTGGACCTGAGGAGCAGGTTTTTGCAAGCGTGAGTGTTGATAGATTTACTACATGAGAGCTTCCCTCCCACTTAACTCCTACTTGTCCCTGGATTGCCATTCCAAGGTCTTGTGCTAGGAAATCCTTGTCCAAACCAGGTAAGTTGGAACACCATGTTCCTTTCCCTCACACCTCTTTCCTCAGTTTCCTTTTTTTGGTACTATTTGATTAATGCTACTTCCCCACTATACTTGTAAACTCAAGGGAACAAACTCAATCTTTTTGCTCATCACAGCAATTCTCAAAGCCTAGCACAGCACCTGGTATTAACTACACTCTCAGTAATTACCTTTGAATGAATACATAAATGAATGAATAAATTATTATTTGGAGATGTGAGAGTCTTACAGTTAATGGTTAAAGCCAACCAAATAACTTCAAAAAAACAGGAAAAGAACATAGAGAGAATTGTCTGAAAGTTTGGAACAGAGAGCAAAAGAATGTCAGATTTTTATCAGTCATGAATATCCTCACAGCCAATCAGATGATCAATCCTCTGAGGAAGGTGGCAGTAACAGCAATCACATAAGAGTAACATTTGGATTCCACTTGATAATTCAGTGCCCTTACCTACATTATGGCACTTATTCTCATGGAAAATCATGGGGTAGTCAAGCAGGTGCTTCAATATCCCCATTGTGTAGAGGAAGAAATTAGAGTTGAGAGAAATTGCATGACTTGCTCAAGTCATGGAGATAATAAGCAGTGCCAATGTGTTGGCAGATGTGCAAAGTAATTCCATGTGACTTCTCTAAGATTGTGTAGAATATTAAGTAGGAAATATGGACTTGTTCTCAAATCATAATTCCACTCCATGGAGTAGGTCAGAGATATAAAGAAACCATTGCATAAGGAAGAAACCCAGGTTGAAAATATCATAAATAGGTGTCAAAATTTTCCACCTAAATTCATGGAAAACTGCCCCACAATGTGACCTTAATAAAAAGTAAGATGTTTGGGGGCACATGCCTTTCATTGTGAGTAGATAAGCTCTCTTTTATGATATCTCTCAGAGAGAATGCTAAACAGTGTAAACCATTGGTTTTAACTAGTGTAACAAGTCATGTATTTTCATTTCTGATTTTTAAACTTCTCTTCAACTTCACTGATATTCTAGAAAGAAAAAAAAATCATATGAGGAGATTTACCCATTATTCTCTTTGATATTCTGCCTGAAAAAATAATATGTACAGTACAAAGGATTGATCACTTTGAATAGTTATGACTTATTAAGAGCCAAAGTTCAGGTTCTAAAAATGTTCCCACAGAATATATTCTTATAAAGTTAAATAGTAATTCCTGTTTGTTGTTTAGAGGTAGGCTTGGTTGCATAAGAATCAAATTTTGAAATGGAAACCCAAATAAGATTTAAATAAATATTTAAATAAGTAAAACTATCTTAAAATTATAGATGACAATAAAAATAATGAATTATAAAGCTGATAGGAGCTTTTTTAAACTATTAGAAAAAAATTAATCACACATTTCAAAAGTAAAAAAAAGTTATCAGTTAGTCTTTCTATAGAAAATGGTATTACAAAATCACTATCATATTAAGAATCAAAGAAAATGAAGTCAAAAATGTAGTGGAACAATTTATAGAAAAGGCAGCTCATTAATATTTTACTACTATTATAATGTTTATTATTTGTCAGCTTCCTTAAATAATTTGCAGTGTTTGTCTGCTGTTCCAGATAAATATTCCCCTTCTTAATAAATTTTGTCCACACAGTTCAGTTTTTTTATTTGTTTTCTTAAAAAGAACCTCCCCCCCACAAAAAAAAAAAAAAAAGAGAACCTCCCCCTCCAAACTATATTATCTATAGGCCAAGAAACATAGATCCACCTTTCTTCAGATATATTTTATTGGACTGGAATACTCAATGAAAAGATACAATTTGCCCATCTCCTTGAGTCTTCATACATGCACTCATATTAGACATTTTTAAAGTTTGCATTGTAGAAATTTTCTAACATATTCCAAAGTGGAGAGAATAGTATAATGACCCACTTTTATCCAACAACCAGCTTCATTAATCATCAATATTTTTCTAACCTTATTTCTTGTGGCATATACTTAAATAATCTGAATACAAATGGTTTCCAAAAATTTGTTTGGACAATTGGAGTGAACAAAAACAACTACTAAAATTTCAATGGTTTCATGGTAGTTTTTAAAAAGTGATATTTTATGATCGATTAACTTTTAAAATCACGTTATTCTTGTTCTTTAGAAACAAAAAGAATGGATTTTTAAATGTTTTAAAAACTGAGAAACGTCAAAAATGAAAAATGTTGAAATAAATCAACATTTATGGAGGTCTGCTATGAGATGTAGGAATAATAATAAAAAAAAGACAAGACTATGCTTGCTCACAAGTTTACATCATAATTGGAAAAACACATGTACACCGGTATAAAAAGAAAAAAAAGAGTCAAAAAGTATCAGCTACCTAAACAAACTATACATTATTTTGATGTCGGATAATTGGAGAAATATACTTTAAAAGAAATGGGTTATGAGGAAATGCTTCATAATTGACATGTATAGTCAATATGTCAATGGTGCAGACAAAATCTCACATAAATTACTGAGACGGCAAAGACTATGAAAAAAGACCTATCAGTATAATTGCCTGAAATATGTAGCTATACTTCCACCTTCAAATTAAAGTGCTATTTTTAGGAGTTTGGTTTGACAAGTAAAGAATAAGGATTTTATGCCTTGTGATATCGCTGTGCTGCCTACAATCTCCCTGTCCACTGCATGTAATTAATTGAAATTAAATTTACAGCGATGATTATGTTACTTTAAATACATCTCACCCAAACTAACACAAGGAAAAATAGAAAAATCTTAATAACCTGCAATTGTTAAAGAAATTGTATTTATAATTTAAAACCTTCTCACAAAGAAATCTCCATGTCCCCAAGACTTCAGAGGTGAATTCTACCAAAATTTAAGGAAGAAATAATATCAGTCTTACAAACTCTTTCAAAAAATACAAGAATAAAGAATATTTTACAATTTAATTAATGAGGTCAAATTACCCTGATTATAACCAAAGATATTTCAAAAAATAAAAACTACAAATACATATCTCTCATGAGCATGGATGCAAAAATCCTGAAAATATATTAGTAAATCAAATCTAAAAAACTATAAAGTAAAAAATATACTACAACAAAGTGGGGTTTATCCCAGGAAGAAAGCTGATTTCTATTTAAAAATTAATGTAATTGACCACATTAATGGACTAAAATTAAAAACTACATAATTAGCCCAATAAAGGCAGAAAAAGCTTTTGAAAAATTCAACATCTATTGGTAATTAAAAGCAAAAACACTTAGCAAATTTGAATAGAAGAAAATTTCCTCAATCTGAAAAAGAACAACAAAGAAAAACCTTCCTCTATCATACTCAAAGGTGAAATAAGAACAGAACAAAGATACAAGCAGTATACACCTTGAAGGAGACAGAGTTTACAGTTAGATTCCAGGCAACTTAACTGATGACTAAAACAGAAAGCCAATAATTCTCAGAATGTGACAGAATCTAGAGTAGTTACAACAACGTCCTATATTCAACTAAAAATTAGCAATATTGCTAAGAAACAGAAAAGTGTGATCCATACTCGGGGGGAAAAAATGCAGTCAATAGAAACTAACTCCAGGTAGGCCCAGATGTTGTGTTTGAAAACAGGCTAAAGACTTGAACAGACAGACACTTCACATTCACAACAGGAGATATTAGCTTAGCCAACAAATAGGAAAAGGTGTTCAACATCATTCGTCATTAAGGAAATGCAAATTAAAACCACAGTGAGATATTGTAAAATGACTAAATTAAAGAATGAGAATAGCAAACATTAGCAAAATATGAAGGAGTTCTCATATCTTGTTGTAAGAGTGTAAAAAGTACAAGCCCTTTGCAGAACTATTTGGCAATATTTGATAAAGTTAAACACACATTTACCCTATGACACAGCAATCAGCAATTCCACTGGTGGGTGTTTACTTAAAAAATGAAAACATATGTTCTCAAATAGACTTACACAAAAATGTTGTTAGCAGCTTTACTTGTCATTGGCAATGCTGGGAAACAGCCCTAATGTCCATCAACAGGCGAATGAAAAAATCAACGTGGTATACTCATATAATGAACTAGTACTCAGCACTAAAATTCAAACAACATGCTTGAGTCCCAAAACCATTATGATGAGCAAAAGAAGACACAAAAAAGTAAATTGCTTCTTATTGCATTTGTATGAAGTGCCAGAATAAACAAAACCAAGCTCTGGCAATAGAAATCACAAGTGTTTGTCCAGGGACAGAGGAAAGAGGGATGTCTGAAAGGATTATGAGGGAAATTTCTCAGGTGGTGGGAATGTTCTACATCTTAACTGTTGTGTTGTTTATACGGGTGTATGCATTTATCAAACTTCATTGAAATGTAAGCTTAAGATTTGTGCATTTTACTGTATATAAACTGTACTTCATACAATTTTAAAAGAATTATACTATGTCATTTTTATAACCCAAATATTTCCTTAGTCAGACTTGAAAATACCTGGATTACATTTGCGAAAAAGATTCAATTGCAAAGTTTGACCTCAGAAATCCCCCTATCATAAAGATGATGCCTGTGCTGCCATGGGCACCTCAGAATGTTCCTCCCCCACTCCTCCCCATATTAGGGCAGTGTGAATATAACTGCCCTTGTTCCTGCTTCCTTAGGATCCTATTCTCAGCGAAGAGGTGGTTATGGAAATGTGAGTCACTTAAGGATATTAATGTCTGCTTCTCTGGTAAGATACCTATCTTTTTAAAAAGATCTTTTGGAGAGAGCTTTAACTCAAAGGACAGCAAATATTTCAGACTCCATGGATAGGAGAAACTGGAATTAGTGAGACCCCAGAGAATCTTTCAAATGATACCACATCAACTGCCACTGCTTCTTTGTTTACAAAAGTATAGACATATTCACAATTTTCAGAGGAAAAGCTGAGGTGCACAGCCTGGAGTCAAAAAAGTAAATATCTAATCTGCAATATATTATGCAACATTATACTTTGGTCACCTCTTTTTTTTTGAGAAAGGAAATATTAAGACTGGAAAGTAAACAAAAATGTATTGTTTGTTTCACTTTTATTAGAAAAATGACTATAAACTTCATCTTAAAATATATATAGAATCTACACTATATTTAACTATTAAAAATTATTTCAAATTTCAGTTATAATAGGATACTCCTACCTGTACTGGTGAAATCATTATGAATTTATGCCTGAATCATAAACATATTTTTAAAGTAAGGAAGTCCTTTCTAGAAATAATAAAGCTTGAAGCCACACCCTTGTATTTTCGACTTTTAAAAGACCAAACTTACTAGAAAACCCAAACACCAAAGGTATCTGTTTATGTCCTTCTTTGTTATAATCTATTTCTCAACAAGGTCCTTACTATTACAAATCTTCTGAGTGTTATAACCCTTTGTTAGTAATGTGAGTCATCTACCATCGATACCATAATCCAGGATGGTAAACACTCTTAGAAGAACAAACTACAGTTCTCTGTTTCTGCTTAACTCCAAAGTCTGCCCTTCATCCACAGTAAATGAGTGTGTTTCACATGTTGCATGACCTCTGGCCTCAATTTCCTCCTTGATATTTCTATTGGATGACCCTCATTCTGGTATTCTACCAATAACTCTGTAAGACACAGAGAACAGGGATTCTGTCTTTCCACACTCTTCCTTGCTTTATGACAGTACCTACAGAAGAGGCATTCTTTATAATGCTAGAGCCATTAAAAATATGTTTTAAAGAGTCCAGCTATATAGACTATGACTAATTCATCCAAGTACTCATTTACATAGTTTTTAACTTGGAAATCAAGAATACTGATTTCAGTTGACATGAGTACAGCAAGTAACTCCCTAACAAAAATGTACTGATGTAAAAATAAACAAGGAGAAAATCTTCAGGGTTTAGGGCTAGGCAAAGAGATATTCAACTTTTCACCGAAAGTATGATTCATAATAGGAAAACATGATAAATTGAACCTCAGCAAAAATAAAAACTTTTGCTTTATGAGAGATCCTACTCAGCAATGAAAAGGAACAAACTATACTGACACATGCAACAACCTGAATGAATTGCCAGGGAATTACACAAAGTGGGGGAAAAGGGAGCCAATCTCAAAATGGATGATTCCATTTATATAACATTCTTGAAACAAAATTAAAGAAACAGAGATTAGTAGTTGTCCAGGGTCAGTGCCAGGAGCTGGAGGAGCCAGGGTGGGGGGGGGGGCGGGTGAGAAGCAGGGCAGTGGTTAACTATAAAAAAATAAGAAGAGGGAGACTTGTGGTGATAGAACTTTCTGTATCTTGACTGTATCAATACCATATCCTGGTTCAGAATTGCAGTGGAGTATAGCACAACCACTGTGCACCAGTTTTCCACTAAAATGTTTGAATTAGTGAGACAATGAACAAGACATACTAATTAGTAAGGAAATTTTAAGTAACTGAAGTAGAGATGAGTCTAGAGTAATTCTTGAGTGATACCATGTTTCCCTGAAAATAAGACCTCGCCGGACAATCAGCTCTAATGTATGTTTTGGAGCAAAAATTAATATAAGACGCGGTCTTATTTCACTATAATATAAGACCAGGTATAATATAATATATAATATAATATAATACCAGGTCTTATATTAATTTTTGCTCCAAAAGACGTATTAGAGCTGATTGTCCAGCTAGGTCTTATTTTCGGGGAAACAGGGTAGTGCCCAGAAATTTGATGTTGCTGTTGTTGTTGTCTCCACATCCATGGCCAAAGTATAACAGGGACAAATAGAAGGGCCAAAGTAGATCAAACATCAGCTACCATAAGAACTTGGTAGATGATAGATGATGATAGATGATAGATATAGATAGACAGATAGATAGACAGACAGACAGACAGACAGACAGACAGATAGGCAGACTATTAGGTTTGTTTTTACTGATGAAAAAGTGTTAGAAATGTGGCTAAGGCATCCTTCAAGGAGTCAAGGTCTTTGGGATTAAAGTTAGAGAGAGCTGTCAGCTCTTCCCACATGAGAAATCAAGAACAAAAGGTTCTGAGAGATCAAAAGGTGAGTAATTAAAGAGATAATTCTCACAAATGATTTACCAGAAAAAAAGAAGTGCAGAATAAAAGTGAATGATGCCATTAATTGAGACCTGGAAAAATGGAGTAAGACGTGTCAAAAAGGGGCAAGAAATAAAGATCTGGAGTAGAGAAGAGATGATTCGGACATCATAATAAATTTCAAAAAGTATTGGCTGCTGGTCATCATGTTTGCTTTATGAAGAACAATGTGCTCCCATGGGAATAGGATCAGGCCTTAAAGAGTTGACCATGGACCATCCTAAACTGTTAGATGTGTTGAAGATAATAATTACTATTTCACATGGTAATTGCAGGGACTAATTAGAGAACATATTTAAATCATCAAGCAGTATTCAAACCCTCCTACTCTTTAAGATAACTTCCTTCCATCATATAATAGAACAAAAGAAAACATACCCAAATAAAGACCCTCAACAGAAAAGAGACAAGGAGACAGAATTTTTGAAGTGCCAAATGGGATGATAAATAATATTTATAATAATTAATATTATATAAGCAAATGAATATAAATCAGCCAAAAAATCCCAATGGGTCATAGAATTTAAGATTGGTTTAAAAAATCAAATCTAACTGTATATTTATTTCTTGGGGCACCAAAGATAGAAAGAAACAGAAATTATAAAAGTAGAATATTAAATAAATATGTATCTATGACTTTTTAATCTAGAAAAAAATATTAAAAGTAGAGTTTAGAGTTTTTTAAAAAACATCAAAATAAAGAAGGTCATTATAATTGATAGCAGTCAGAATTAAAAATTAAAATGGTAATATATATAAAATGGGAAAATCAAAATAATATAAAGCAAGAACTATTTGAAATTAAAACTGAAAACAGGAGATAGCTCTGTTATAGGTCTAACAGATACAATTTAAAAATGCTAATGGCTTAAAAAAAGAATACAATTTAAAAGAATATAATAAAAGACATTAGGAGAAAACCTCAAAATGAAATAAGAACTTTGAGGTTTCTTTAAATGCTAATGTACAGGAATGAGGCAGGATAGTTAGTGAATGCTGGTTAAAAGGGAATTTTCAGAGATAGGTTCAGGGCTCAAGAGAGAAGCCAGACAATATCTACAGGAAAGGAAAACTGGAAATCCTTATAATATCTATAAAAAGTGTCCAAGGCAGGGACTGTTCAGTGTCATGTCATGAGAAGATGGTCGACTAAGGCACAAAGCCATTCTAGCCACAAGTTGCTTGAATAAAATTTAATGGTACAGATATTATGAATGAACAGAATCCACAAATAGTACCACCTGGGGAATGCCTTTGGCTGAGTTACTAGGTTCATTGGAAGTAAGTTAACAATATCATAGAGTGGCCAGGAACACCACACCAAAAGAAATAGCATTTTATGGGACACCTGAGAGATCATGCTCTCGCCCTCTGCCACTCCTCCACCTTTGGACTTAAGAGAAATTCTCTGAGAGTGGCTAAACTGTGCAGTGGCAGGCTTATGAGTCTTGTGCTATGTCTGTACTACGATGAGACAGGGAAAACCAACTCCGTACCACACAAATCTAAATTATATCTATTTACGAAGGGTCTGTAGCTCATAATAAAACTGATTATGGTAGGCTACCAAAAAATTCAGTAAATTTAAGAGGAAGAATTTACACAATGCTTTTTGAGATCGTCAGAAAGTAAGACCTGGAATTAATAAAGTTAGCTTAAAGAAAACAACAAAAATACAAAATAATTGGGAAAACAAAAACTTTTCCTAAGAAAAATTAGGTTAAAAGGACATTAAGAATGTAATATTGTATTTTGATTTCTAGAATGATGCCAAATGGAAGAATTCCCAGAGAACAAAAGTGGTGACTACAATATCTGGAGTTGCATTCCAGCCCTGACGCTTAACTGCTTCTCGGTCTCTTTGTCTACATTTGAGCAAAGAATTGAAGGAAGGTAAAGAGCAAACACAACAGACATCCAGTGGAAGAATATTCTAGTCATATGGAAGAGGAAGTACAGAGTCCCTGAGGAAAGACCATGCCTACTGTGCCCTGGAACATGAAGGAGACCAGTACAGCTAGAGCAGAATGTGTGAACTTTCTGTACAGAAAGTTCCACATCTAAACTTCCAGCTCCATGAGAGCAGAAACTGTATCTTTCATCTCTACTTCCAATAATTAGCATGAGGCTTAACATTGTAGGAATACCTACATAAATGTGCATTGCCTAAATAAATAATCAAAAACTATATTGATAAATGAATTATGGAATGTTATGAGTTGAATTATGTCCCCCTAAATTTCGTATGTTGAAGTCCCAACTGTTTGTATCTCAAAATGAGACCTTATTTGCAAATAGGATCATTTCAGATGTGATTAGTTAAGAGAGCGTGCTGCACTAGAATGGGCCCCTAATCCAATATGACTAATGTGCTTATAAAAATCAGAAATTTGGAGACTCAGACACACACACCAGGAGAATGCCACGTAAACATGATGGCAGACCCGGGTGGTGCATCTACAAGCCAAACCAAAGATTGCCCCAAACTACCAGAAGCTAAAAGAGAGACATAGAAGATAAATTTTCTCTCATAACTCTCAGAATGGAGCAATCTGCCAAGATATTGATCTCAGACTTCTAGCCTTGAGAACTGTCGGAAAATAAATTTCTATTGTTTAAATTTCTGTAGTATTTTGTCACAGCAGCCCTAGCAAATTAATACACTGAATGAGTGTTTTCTTTTGATAGAGCCTATACACAATGTTAAAGGGGAAAAAAAATTCAATTTTTAAATGGTCAAAAGACTGAAAATTCATTACAGGAAAATATAACTAGTAAAGAGACAATTTGTTAGTATAGAAAAAATTTTAAAAAAACAATTGTCATTTCCTTTTAGAAAAGTGATGGCAGTCAGTAGTGACAATGGTTTTGTGAGAATATAACCATTCTATACAGTATCAGTGGACTTCTTTTGAAAAACATTTGGCAATAAGCATTAAGAGCCTTAAAACTATTTATTATCTTTGACTCAGTAATTCAGATTCTGGGAATCTATCCTAAAGAAATTATACAAAATATGGAAAAATCTTTACGTAGGAAGATATTCATTGCTATGCTATTCAAAACACTATAAAAATAAAAAGTGAGGGGGAAATTTAAGTGCTAACTATTAAGAAAAAGGTTAAATAAATTATGGTGTCTTCACTGACAAGAATACTATGGAAATTAGAAAAATTAACATAAAGACGATAGGATCATAAAGTGCATAGAAGTAAAAAAGCAAAATATATACACTGATTAGTTTCATACAGAAGATATATGCATACAAAAACCAAAATGATATTTTTATATTTGTACATTTGTTGCACATGTATATCACTGGGAAACGTTTTAAATAATATGCAAGAATATCAATATGATTAAGTGCCAAAAATACATAAGAAAACTTCAGAGAAGGGAAAAATCACATCTAGCTGCAGTGGTTGAGAAAAGATGTAATGTAGCAAGTGGATTTTAACTGGACCCTTAATGAGTTTCTGTTTGTCTGTTTGTCTTGTTCTTTTGTTGCTTTCAGTTTTATATTCCCCATACGTGTGAGTGAAATCATGTTAGTCTTGACTTTTTCTGTCTAATTTATTTCGCTTAGCATGATAATCTCAAGATCCATCCATGTTGTCAGAAATAGCAATATTTCAGTTTAGTGGTTACCAGAGAATAAAGGGGTAAAGGGAGGTAAAGGAGGCAAAAGAGGGTGAAATATATGGTGACAGAAGGAGAACTGACTCTGGGTGGTGAATATACAATGCAATACATAGATGATGCATTATAGAATTGTACACTTTAAACCTACGTCATTTTATTACCCAATGTTTCCCCAATAAATTTAATAAAGATAAAAAAGATTTATCATAAAGCTATCAATAAATAAATAAATACATAAATAAATAAACAAACAAACTGGATCCTTAATTTGAGGTCGGAAACAAGAAAAGCATATTCAGAACAATGCCTTTAATTGATGTTTTAACCTCTATATCAGCCCAATTTGGAAAAGTAAGGAATCCACTCAGTGGATATATAAACATCTAAGCTAATCAGAATTAGGGTCCATACAGTCCCACAAAGTCATGTGACCTCTATCTCCATCATCAAAATAACATTAAGAGCCACAAGTAGCAGATTCAGTTTAGGTTTTTTTCTATTTGATCTTTGGAAAAGGAAACCGCCACAAAAATACATCATGATTATCCTTAACCAATTTATGTACAAATTCTAACACAATGGATTGGAAATAAAATTCATTTTAAGAAATGTCATGATGATGCACATGAAAAATGTCCCAAAATCTCTGATATAAGTTCCTAAAAGATGTTCACTGTGACTTCTGATAGATTGTTTAGTACAAGATGTCAATCTAACAAAGTAGTAAATAGAATACTCTAAAATCTACCAATATTTCCATTCTTTCCAGACAGTGATTTATCATTATTACATTTAAACAGAGCTTCACTATAATTCTGAAATTATAACTAAATTGAGTTACAACAAGATATATATGAGATAAGTTAACAGGAAAATTCCAAAAATATGTTTACTTCCTTATGGAAGGAGAATAGAAAGAATGTTGGGGGAGGGAGAATTAAAAAGAATGCCTTATTGAATTCTATAGTGTATGGGTTCAGGGACCAGGTCTCACTCCTCAGACTTGCCCACAATGAGTCTGAGGAGTGAGACACAGCAGACAATAAATTTCTTTTGGAGAAAATCAACAGAGGTAAAAATCATAAAATTAAAGACTTTTAATAATAGATAATATTACGTAAAAATTATAAACTTTATATTGCAAAAATACCATAATCAAAGTCAAAAGGCAAGCTACAAACTGAAAAAAAAACATTATTTGTAACATTCATGAGCAAAAAAAGGGTTGCTGTTCTTACAGTGTTCTCTTACATATGAGTAAGAAAAGATCCAAGAAAAAAAAGGGGGCAAAACTGGAATGCCAATTCACAAAAGGAAAATTTTAAATGACCAATTAATAAACTAAATATGTTTAATTCTACTAATTTTTATAAATGCAAATTAGCATGATGATACTATTTTTCACCTAATAGAAATGCAAAGGTAGAAAGGAAAAATAATCCTAAATCCTGGTTCAGGTATATGGTGATGGAATGAAGGTTTACATATTATACTATATAATAGATTTCATTTTTCTTTTTAAAAAAATCCATACAAACACATATATACATATATAAATAATTCCTCCATGATATAAATAATTCCTATACTATATATGTACATATATATACAATTTATATATGTGTACATATATAGTATAGGAATTATATATGTATACATATATATGTGTATATATATATATATATATATAGAGAGAGAGAGAGAGAGAGAGAGAGAGAGAGAGAGAGAGAGAGAGAGAGAAGACATATGGAACAAGAGAAAAATTTCTAAAATAAGATGTCATTAAAAATATGGACAGTTACTATCTCTGGATGTTCAGATGAGAGGGAATTTTTCTTCACATTTTTCAATGTCATCTGAAACATTTTGTAGTGAGCATTTATTAGTTCTCATAATGATAAAAAGTAAACCATGTCCATTTTGAAAAAATAAAATGCTAACATAAGCAAAATCAATAACAGGAGGCAGTCTGCTCCTCCCAGAACCACACCTCCAATCCACGGCGTACCCTGGGGTGGTACTTCTCTCAACCCTGCTGACCTAGACCATGGAACCAGACACCAACGCCACAAAATTTCCGAGGAAGGAGTAATATCTACAGAACAAGTATAGCAGAAATCTCAAGATTCGTGTAGTAGGCATAATAAAGTTGTTTAATAATGCAGCATTCAGAAAGAAATCTTTAATAAGCATGAGATATATTGATGAATGTGCCTAATCTACTAAGCATTATTACACCTCATGTTGAAAACACTTTTTATTGTTAATGTTGGTTAGTATTAGAAGTCCTGTTCATTACAACTAAAATGTCAAGTAGCATTACAGCAAACATATTCATTTGTATTTCATCTCTGTGTTTAATTTCTTAGGGGAAGGAGAAACATATTTGAGATACAGAGGGTAATTTTACATGACAACATACAATTGACTCATTTTGTGTGTGTTTAGAGCTATTTTTAGGTAGAAGAAAAAAAACAAATGCAATGTCAAGGATTTTGAAATGCTTAAGACTGACATCTAGATACCTCCTTATTAATAACAGACTTTTGTTGGTGTTATTACAAGAGACTTTTTGTTCAACTCCAGATTTTCCCTTCTTGCACTCAGCATCCTTGGGCAAGAAAGACTGTGTTCTCAAGACCACACAATAGAACATATATGGCCACTTATTAATGAGAATCAGTTTGAAATGACAGACACAGATGAAACATCAGCACAAGCTGATTAAAAGGCCATTCTTCACTTCCACAGCCTAAGTGAAAATAATAGTCTTTCCCATACTGCCAATAGACCTGAAACTGGCTATGCTCCAACATTCTTAGGATGAATGTACATATTCATACACGGACCAGGAAGGATATTTTCCCCCTTAATACCAAAATAAACCTTTTAGGGGTAATTTGGCCACACCCTGTAGATGACGATTCAGGGAAGAGCAAGGTATATCTCTGAGACCACCTGCAAAGTTCTTCAGTTTTTTTAATTCTATTCAAGCAAGTTCTTTTTCTCCCTATTTCTTACACATTCATTGAGCAATAATAATTCAAATTCCAGGCTCTACACAAAATTTTACGAAGTCATTTTAAGCTAGACCTACATTTCCCCTGTCCCCCCAAAAATTCTGTGGCAGAAGTAGTAGAAGCCAAGAGCAAGAAGTGAGGAATGAAGTCAGAGAGATAACAGTAGAGCTGAGATCATGGTGAGAAGACTTGGGAGTTAACTCTAAGTGAGAGAAGAAGCTGATGGGGAATTTTGAGCAGAGAAGTAACTTTAATTTTTTGGCATTTCAATCGAGTCATTCTGCCTGCTGAATTGAAGACAGACTATATTTAGGGCAACAGTCAAACCAGAGAGACCAATTAGGAAACTATCACACTAAACCAGATTGAAAGATCAAGATGAGTTGGACCAGATGGTGGCAGGGACTGGTGAGAAATGGTTAATTTGTGGATATATGTGGAAGGTGAAGGCAAAATGATGTGCTGATTGACTGGAAGTGAGGTACGGAAGAAAAATGGGAGTCAGAGTGATTCCAAGATATTTGGCCAGAGTAAATGGAAGCAGAGTTGCTATTGACAGAGCTGGGGAAGATTCTGCAAGACAGGTGTGGGAGAAATGTAGGAGCTCGGTTTTAGAAGTGCTTTCCGTATTTGGAATTTAGAAACTTCCATTTGGATATAGTGACATGAAGCGTATCATTGACCATACATGAATATATATGCCTCGAGTTGAACAAGAGGATCAAGATAGTGAGGGCAGATAGAAAAGCAGAGCAAGGTTAAGGACTGGGCATTCCAACCTTTAGTGGTGAGGGAGAAGAGAAGGAACCAGCAAAAATTATCTCAATCTGTGGAGTAGGAGGAAAACAGGTGAATGGCTGTCCTGGGGATCGATTAAAGGGAGTATATTAAAGATGGTGGAATTATCAAGTGTGTTAAATAGTGTTGATAACTAAAATGAAGACTAAGAACTGACCAATGGATTTTGTACTGTGGAGTTTCCTTCGTGACCTTTGATAAAAGCAGCTTCCTGGAATCGTAAGCTTGGATCAGCAAAATCCAGACTGTGGAAAATTCTGCAGTCAAAGGAAATAAATTTCAAGGAAATAAACACAGAGGAAGAGTCCATGTTAAAAAAAGATTAAAAGAGACAAATCAACTATTGGTAATGTATGGACTTTATTTAGATTCACAAACAAATCACAAAGCAAATCCACAAAAATTTGGATTCAAACAAGCAAAGCACTAAGAAATGTTTATAAGACTATGGGAAGTTTCACGCTGACTGGATATTTGATAATATTAGGGCTCTTATATTTTTTAGGAGTGATCATAATAATTGTTTATTTGTTTGATAAAAATATTTTGCCTTTTAAAGAGACTTTAAAAAGAATTTACAGATAGAATTGTGTAACGGTTAGGTTTTGCTTCAAAATAAGCTAGTGGTGGGGTGAAGGTAGGGATAGGAAGAAGGAGGATAAGGATGAAATGAAATTGCCGTGTGTTGGTAATTAATTATTGAAGCTAAGTGATGGTACATGGGGGGACTGGTTTCTATACTTTTGTAAATGTTTGAAATTTTCCATAGTAAAAAATAAAAATAAAAATGAGAGAAAGAGAGAGTGAGAGAGAAAGAAGAATAAAACAGGATCCCAGTACAGGTAACTTTTTCAATAGAAAAGGAGATTACTATGCAATAGGCAGAGGGGAAGATGAGTTGTTTTAAGAGTTAAGAATGTTGATTTTATTTGTTTTTCTGTTACATGGCTTTCCAAGAAGAAATTAGTTCTGAAAATAATTTAAGTATTTATAAGTAGAATTTAAATTATAATGATGAACTTAAGAGAGATCAAGAATTTTTATAAGAAATCAATATCCATATGTTCAATTTCAGTTCAACCCACAGAATGCTTAAGAAACAGACACAGTCTAAACTTGCTAATTTTTTTCCAATATGAACATAACCATTGCTCACTCCTACCCATCCATCAAAAACATATTTTCAGAAACCTTCTACCAAATAACTTTAATTGAAAACTCTCTTTCAAAATTATATTCTGTTAAAATATTTGATTAGCAAAGCATTGTGCGTGATAGTTAATAAATTTGGATTAAATGTAACAAATGCCTGAATCAAAAAGGAAGAAGCAAAGAAAACTGTCATATAATTCATGTAGCTACTTCTTGAAATCAAACTTTCCAACTCATTGACCTCTTAATAGAATTATAAAATGCTTTCCGTAATTCTCCACTGTACTATTTTTTTTTCTCAATATTGATGGCTAAGCTAACAGGTACAAAGTTTCTGTGTTGCAACAACTACCCAGGAACAAGTAGTGAGCAGGTGAATATCTGTTTCTATGGTTTCTATTTACAGTGGAGAAGAACTTTCACAGTGACTGACACTTTCCTTTAAGCATTGCTTTCTCCTCTCTTATTCCTCTCCTTATTCTCCATCTTGTCCTCATTCCATCTATTTCCTTTCTCTTCATTTGGCTCTCTTTCAATGGTCATTACCTCTAAGTTCCATTAAAGATTATTTAATTTCAGTTTTCCATTCTAGGGAAAGTATCTGAACAGAAAAAGAGCACACAGTATATCTATCTGCTCTTTTTTAGTAAGTTTGTCTGACCAAATATTTTGTTTCTGAAAATAGATCAACAATTTAAGAGGAAATGACAAAGTTTCCTTCTTTGCTTGGACAAAGCCTCTTTCCACACAAATCCTTGAGTAATAGGGATCATTTGCTACTCTCTGTCAGCAGGAGCTGAGATCCACTAGATAAGGCAAACTTCAGGAATGCAGTGAAACTTGCCAATTACTTGGATTGCCCTCAGCAAATATACTGACTTTCTGCTGAATCGAACTAAACCATTTATTACTTGTACTCTGATTTCTTTACAATGGCACAAAATTATAGCAACCAAAAGTTGCTAAATATATCCAACGGATAAAAACATAGGTTTGAAAAACAAGTTAGGATCATTTTTCTCATAATACTCCCTGTGCAAAACTAAAGAACTAAGTGTGTTCAGTGATCTCTGTCAGTTGCAACAATGCAGTCAGAATGCTAAAACAAAAAGCTTTTTGAAATATTTATCTTCCCAGAAGTGTTGAGCAAAGATTCCTGAGAGATGTTCTTCCTTTGCATTTGTAGACTAGCTTCTGTTAAGTTACTTTCAAAGTCAAATAAACTGAAAGTATGCATTTGAAAAGAAAAAAAAAGAAAAAATATTTCGTCCATTTAATAAATGACATAACTTTATAAACATCAGGCTACTTAAGTCCAAATGTCAATGTACAGATTAAGTGAGTGAATTAAGTGGGCTCCCTCCTAGAAAAAGTCAACAACGTAACCATAACCATGCAGAAGCTTAAGTAAACCTTTTTTGACATATGTTCAGCTATTTTTTTAACTGGTCAAAAAGTGATTTCAAATCTACCTGTAAACATGCCATCAGAATAAAAGTTGTTTTTATTTTTACTAACATAGTGTTTCTTATGATTTTAAATCAGCAAATAACGAATCCTACAGGTTTGCCCTAGTAAAGAATGTCAGACACACCTGAACGTGTCATTAACTTTCTTCAGGACACTTTCTGAATTACTGGGAGCCAAGCAAGGCTATTAACTTCCTCTAATCCCCTACAGAAGTCTTTTGTTTTACCACCTTGCCTGTATAGTCAATTCCCATTAGCGAATGTAAAACACTTCTTGTATGTATCACTATTCAGTTGCTTTAACCCAATTTGCCCACTGTATAGGAGATCAATTGATTTTTAGGTCCTAAGGTCACTTTCTTGGTTTCACTCTGTATAATACATATGTGTATTTTTGTGTGTCATTTTCTTTTAACATCGTGAAATATAATCAACTCCAAAGTGTAATATATCAGTTAGATGGTAGAAAGAAGGGAAAATGAGGAAAGAAAAGGGTTTAACTCACTTTCAGTAACAATACTTAGCATTTTATTTTCTTCACCGTGGACCCAATAGGAAAGCCTAACTTAAAAAGTTGCAAGACATGGAAACAACCAAAATGTCCTTCGATAGATGAATGGATAAAGAAGTTGTGGTATATATACACAATGGAATACTATTTGGCGGTAAGAAAAGATGATATAGGAACATTTGTGACAACATGGATGGATCTTGAGAGTGTGATGCTGAGCGAAATAAGTCAGACAGAAAAAGCAGAGAACCATGTGATTTCACTGATATGTGGTATATAAATCAAAAACAACAAAAGAACAAGACAAACAAATGAGAAACAGAAACTCATAGACACAGATAATAGTTTAGTGGTTACCAGAGCGTAAGGGGGTTGGGGGGTGGGAGATGAGGGTAAGGGGGATCAAATATATGGTGATGGAAGGAGAACTGACTCTGGGTGGTGAACATACAATGGGATTTATAGATGATGTAATACAGAATTGTACACCTGAAATCTATGTAATTTTACTAACAATTGTCACCCAATAAATTTAAAAAATAAATTTTAAAAAAAAGTTGCATCTGGTTATAGTCTCCTTAACATACGCTTGTGTAACACAAATGCAAAAGCTTCAGGGAAATTTTTTTTAATACAGTTAAAATAATATAAGCCAAGAATCATGAACTTCCCTACATGTCCACATTTTTCTGACTTATTTCCATTCTTAGCATAGTATCCTTATCTAGTCTGGCCGGAACTACAAACAAAGTCATGCTATTAACCATCTGCTCATCAATCCCCATTCTTAATCTCTCTAATTTCTAACATATTCTCACGATATTTGTTTTCCTTAAATATTAGTGTGGTTTTTTTTTTCTTATGGGATCTTCTGTTTATTCCTTACATCATTTTATTTTGATGTTTATTAAAAATTCATCAGCCTTTTAAAATCGCATTTTCACCATGTGTCTCCTCCTTCCCTTTTGTCTAGTTTTCTCAGCTCCTTGTATGTTGCCCCTCTAATACACATGGGTGTCACACAGGGTAGAAGCCCCTATTAAGGGTACTTTCCTGCCTCACTCTACAAATCAAGAGATAACCATGATGAATCTGAAGTAGCTGCACGAACACACTGACTGCCATCCTGGAAACAAAGAGAAAAGGGCAAGGAGGTTGTGTCAAATTCTCCAGCAGAGAATGATGTGTGCCCAGTTGAAATTGAAAAGAAATGAAACAAACAAGGGAGAGAGTTCCAACCAGTGTTAGAGATAGGAAAGCAAAGGGGGAGCAAGATAAGGGAGTGGCTAGGTAGGTTTTTGGCCAGTTGTCATTATTGTACTCAATCTGTCATGTTTAGCTTAAAATTAAGTTTCTTAACCAAGCTCAGAAGACAGTTTTTAAAATGTTTTCTTTTAATTAGTACACAGATTAAGACATAAATCTTTTTTTCTTTATTAAGTTAAGGCTCTAAAGCATAAAACATACCTAAGTTGATAATTATTATGTATGTATTAAGAAGGTTATAATAACAGACCCCTATAAAACTTAATATACATATACTATAGAAGGAATTAAAAAGGAGGATTCAAGAAAAGAGAGAAAAGAACAAAAATAAGCCAGACTTAAGGTAAATTATGGTTATTGAGAAGAAGCATTAATTAACTAGACTCTGAGCTTCCTGGTAGCTAAGAACAAAAAAAGTGATGTGTAATAAATTTTTATTAACTGCTATAAGGAAGTAAATTAATTTTTCAAGAGAAACAAACAAACTTTGCCTGTGCTAATTTTACAACACAGTTTCTTACACTTTTTAAACATGATTCTTTTTAGAACATCATAAAATCTATAACCCCTTATCCTAAAAAATGCATAGATATACACCAAACAGATTTTATGTACAATTTCAGAGGGTTCGTGGATGGTCTCAAGACTATCTCTGGAACCTCTAGGAGTTCATGGTCTACAGGATAAGGATCCTTGTCATTAGAATTTGGGGGAGGGGTGGCTTAAAAATCCTAGTGGATAATGAGAACAGATATTGCAAAAGCTGTATCTTTTTATGTCTTTCTTATTTATGTTAAGAAGATGATATTCAGTGAAAATACTTTTGTGAGGAAATAGAGTCATGAACTACGTATGTTCAGTCACACTGTCTATATTTGACCTTTTGACCAGTAGATTTGCTACCCTTTATTTTTCATGACATAAGTGACTTCTAATCATATCTTTAACTGTTCTGCAGACATGTAGAATATACAATTCTCAAATGAGTAAATCAAATAGCTCTGTTTATCATTCCCTTACTTTATTTTATATTTTACTAACATACATGCCTAAGCATTATTTGGTTTTCCTTATTTGTAGACGTTATAAAATAGAATCATAGCATATAAAATTTTCTTTTCAACATTATGCTCCCAAATTTACCCAGGCTGTCGCACGCCACTCAATTCACCATTTTCACTATTATATAATATTTCTATGAATAAATAAACCACAATTTATCCCTCTCTTATTAATGGACATTTAGATTGATTCTAGTCTTTTGCTATTAGAAATTGAGTTTCTATCAATACTTTCTAGGGAAAAGGTTTTACTCTGGGGACTGGGCAGGGGAGAAAATTATAGGCCCATTATTAGTAATAGTTTAGGTCATGGTCTAGCTGATTATATTGGTGTTCCTTAATCATCATGCTTTAAAACTTACCTTAAAGTTGCAGATATTCTTTTGTATTTATCAAACACATTTGTTTAAAAAATAAAGTTAAAAGAAGCCATTGATAAACGAGAATATTTTATAATATTAAAATGTTTGGAAAATGCACAATTATGCTTTAAAAGATATCAGGAGTTTCACTGCATCAAAATTATCATACGTGAAAGATCAACTGTTTGTATTCTATGATTTCTACTGGTGACTATGCAACTATTTTGTCTTCTACCATTTTACCAGGACCTACTTTCCATTTTCATAAACTTCTGTAAATTAGGCTTTTGGTAAGAGATAGCACAGAGTTCAAAGTGGATTCAGCATTAAAACCAGTATCTGCCCGTTTTCCTATAAACTATCACATAACACATATACAAGATATTGAGTCAATTTTATACTGTTTTTATCTGAAACAGCACTATATTCACTGTATTATAGTAGCCTGAAGCTTAACAAAGAATTATCCTATTACTACTGTATACAGTGGAAGACAATCTGGGTTTACCTAACCCACTCCCAATCTGTCTTCTAGGGAAATGCAAAGATGACCATGTATTCCTTTTTGTATATAAAATATTACTGGAATAGGTAGACCTGAGTGCATTCTTTTTATATGGTAAAATAGTACTACTACACCATAGAAAAGAAGTATTAAAAATGTAAGTGCCATGTATATAATTAAGTATTGAAATATTTTTAGGAACCGTTAAAGTGACTCAGTATTTCCAAGTAAGTTGTGATCATGATGCCTCCTTAATGTACTGCCATGTACCTCCCTTTTACAGACAAACTTCTTGAATAGTACATGTAGTTGTTGACTCTACTTTAAGACCTCGGACTGAGCTCAATTGTCCTCCATAACCCCAAAACTTTGGAGTAAAGCACCCAAAAGAAAACCTCATTAATTTTTCCAACAATTTTGGGAAGGTCAAACTGACTGTGTTAAAAAAGAACATTCAACCTATTCTCACTCCACCCCAACTTCCAAATGCCAAATATCCAAACCCACCAGAGAACGTTGGAAAAATACCAACTTTGATACCCTAGAGAGGATGAAAACTTCCATAAATCCCAACCAAACAGACATAGTCTTAGGACCCTACACACTCTGCTCAGAGATGGAGGGTTCCACTGCCTCTTTTGATTTTGCTTTCCCTCAGTTCTGACTCTCAGGATGAACCCAAGTCCCATATGTAGAACCTTATCATACAATACTTTTTCTATGGCTCAATCCAGCCTGAAACTCCCCATTCAAAGTCCCAACAGAGTGTGAAGTTCCTCATTATGAGTCTCTCTCTTTACTGCATGCCATCATCCATAATTACTTTATGATACTGCTTTTTAGTGTTACCAGTAAACTTCCAGCAATCTGTTGGCCTTTACCTCTTCCTCATTACTCTGACCTTTCTTTAGTGTTTGACCCAAAACCTCTTCCTTGACCATCTATCTTCTTATTTTGAAAAAGATGCTCTTTGTTTTTATTCTACTTTTATGAATTATTCTCATTGTTTCCTTCAGGGGAGCTTCTTTCCTGTATGAGTTAGGCTTTGCTTCATAACAGCTACTTAGTTAACTCATAAATCTAAAGGTGAGCAATTTGGGATGGATTCCACTGGTCTTAGCTGGGCTAAGAGGTTCAGCTGATGAGTCAACTGGGACAAACAGGGCCTTTCTTCCCACGGTCTCTCATCCTCCAGGAAATTTGCTTCAGTTTTTTTGTTTGTTTTCATGTTTGTTTGTTTGTTTTATGGTAGTTGTATAACTTCAAGAGCAGTAACAAAGCTAGCCCCAATATGCAAGCACTTTTCAATCTCTTTTTTGGTCACATTTGTCATTGTCCCACTAGCCAAAGCAAGTCACTTGGATAAACTGAGAGTTTGTGTGGGAGGAGATTTCCAAAGAATATGGATGCAAGGTGTGAACAAACCAGGCCATTACTACAATCTTCGAGCATACACTGTACTTACCTAAACTATGTGCATTTCTAAAGAATTGATCTTTGGCCCCTTCTCCTATTTCTTAGACTTTCACTCTATGGTTCTTATAATCCTTGTGAAGTCTACAATACTCTGCAGTTCTTATATTCCTGTGACATGTACAGCACCTCTGTGTGAATGCCTTCAAAAGTCCATCTTTACAAAATAGACTTGTCTCTTTGCCCTGCTTTTTGTATTTCTAAATTTCTCCTGGACATGTTCATTGAGATAACTTACTAGTACTTCAAATTCAACATACCAAAAAACTGAATATGTTTTCTTTCTGTTTCAACCATACCCCTCCCCAATAAAAGTTACTTAATGAAATGTATATTTCTTTTAATATTTCACCTGGCCTCAAATCACATATTTTTATAATCCTCTCTTTCTCTTACATCTAATTTGTAGTTTTCCCTCTACTATTTACCAGATAAAAATGTTCTTGGATTTATTTAAATTTCAGTTTCAATATTTCATCCTAAAAATAATAAGAAAAAACTTGCCCTACAGGGCTATTATAAAGATTAAACTAGCTCATATATACAATTTTGTGTGCTTAGCACATTGAAGGTACTTAAAAATGTTATTTCCCTTCCCCTAAGTCATCTTAACTTTTCATTCATGAGATTGTTCTTATCCCCACTCTTCTTTTCTATTTTCATTTATTTATTTTTAAAAACCACCATAAATTGAAATTAAACCCTTATAACCTCATGCCAAAGACCTTTGGAACAACTTCCCTACTCTTGCCTACCTTCTTGCTTCTCCAATCCATTCCCACATTATCACAGTCTTTTCCAAGCTGTGTTTTCCATTTATTTCCTATCAAACAAAATCTAAACTCTTTAACCTGGCACACATAGTCTTTTCCAAATACTCATCCCAACCTCTTTTTCCAGATTTATTTCTCATCGCTCTCTCCATGAATGCTTCAACTAAGCCATACAACTTACCATTCCCTGAATATACTTTCACTTCCCTCCCTCCATATTCGGCAACTTGTACTGAATTGTCCCATCAATAAGCATTGAGTAAAACTGAATAAGACAGCATGTTTAACTACAGGAAATTTACTATTTCCAGAGGAAATAGATAGTCTTACCCCCTGAGATTATAAATTCTCTGGTGCAGAAACACTATCTTGAACGATTTTCCAGGTATGATACAGGAAACATAAGTACCCTTTCCTCAAAGATATGACTTTTCTCAAAGTCTCAAATGAAAGATAGAAGTTTTACAACTAGCTATTACATGATAAAACACAGGCTCCGGGGGCAGGCTGGAAGCAAGCAAATCTCAGATCCATCGTTTGTTAGTTGTGTAGCTTTAAGTAGTTTACTTAAACTCTCCTAGCTTCTCATCTGTAAATAGAAATAATAAAACAACCTTCATAAGGTTGTAATATATAAGGTAATGCAAGTGAAGTTATTTACGTGGTACGTATCGCAAGGGTAAGCCCCCAGTAAACATCAGTCATTATTACCTGTTGCTCTACTAACAACAAATACAAAATCATGAGAAAAACAATGCATGAATTCTTCCTATGAAGGTTAGAAAAAGCTTCTTGGAAGCTTTTTTGGGGGGGGGGGGTGTCATGTGAGCTGAACCCTGAAAAAAATGTGTGATTTTCTCCAAACAAGTACTGATCTATTCTCCCTTTGGACATACTCATCCATGTATTTGTTTTAACATTCATATATTAAACAAAATTTTTTTTAAGTATATGCTTCATGATACAGAGTTTATGCTCCTCTTACAGCATTTATCAACATCTGCCTTATGGTAGCTGAGAAAGAGAAAAAGCAGCCGCCGACATCCAGGAGTTGGCCTGGCACTTATGACTAGGCCTCAGTGTTCTCCTGTTGAACATAAACAATCTCACAAAACGTCAACATCAGACAAGGCCACTTTGTGACCATGATGGATCAAGAAAAAAAACAAGATTAGATCACTCTTAATCATGTTTGAACACTACTAAAAACATGGACATTGTCTAATCACAAAAATAAACAAACACCCACCTATCTTGGTTAACACAAGTGACTGTTGTTTCTTTACCAATTATAGCTTTACTCTCAAGTTACTCTTCCCTTCTTCTCAAAAAGATTTAAGATACCCAGTCATACAATTATCCCCACTTCCTGAAAGCAATTAATCCAGAGCAAAGTCCCCTAAATCATATAATGCATCCTTTCTAATACGTTCTTACTGAGATGCTCCACCAATTGTCTTCCTTCCCTGCAATGAATAATAAACCTCTACAGTATGTTCCTGGTGGTCTTCGGCTGAAGGGCATCAACATATATTCTTGGTTCACTAGTCTTACCTCCAAGGATTGTAAAATTCTCTAGAGAAGCACTGTCTTATTCATTTTGGTATCTTTCATCATATAAAAACATTGTCTTTAATAAAGCATATATACTTAAAATGTTTATTGAATGAATCCCATAGATTCTATCTTGTTCAATGACTAGAAATACTGAAAAGATTTTGGAGAAGGTATCTTGAGTCTTACTTCACAGAAATGACACAGGCACCCTCCAGCACAGTTCTGGGACTTATGGGAAAATTGTACCTACCTCCTATAATAGGAATCTTGGTATATAGTAATTGATTAATATTCAGAAATGGCAAAAAGATGTATGTGAGATCAGAATAGCATTGGAGTGGCTTTAAATCTATCAAAAATACAAGTTTTTCATAGGAACCATAGGGGATTATTATTCTGAATCAACCAAAGCATGCTGACAATGTGGTGTGCAACATTTGTGTCAATGGAAAAATGTATTCTGATATAAGACTCTAAATGCCTTTCAAATTTGATATCTAATACAAAGTTCAAAAGTTCTTAGTAATAGCATTTCTTGAGTTGCAAGTTCTTAATAATAGCAGTTCTTGCATTTTCATTTTACCCTTAAAAAAACACGGAATTGATGAAAAAAATATCTCTAATTGAGAAATTTAATCTGAATTTAAAAATTGTACAAAATACGGCATATGAATAAAAAAAGAAATAAAAACATTAAAGAATCTGACACTAAATTCAAATTTTAAATAGGAAAATGTATAACTGAAAAACGTGATAGAAAAAAATGACACCATGATAAAAAAAAATCTTACACAATAGTCTTTTATCGCATTTGAATTAGCCAAATAAGCAAGAAGGTGGGAAATATAGATCAAATGATCTACATTTGTATCTATGCATTTTAGCGAAATTCTTGTCACATTAATCTTCAGAGAAACATCCACATAAACTAACACTAACTTTGCAGGCTTCAGGAAGAGAGCAATAAGGAGGTCATTCAAGCCGCTATTCATCTGCACAACTACCTTCCCCAGAAAAACTAGTCCAATCTTTCCAGTGCTGAGAAGTGCTAAGAACCCCCACTAAAAATGGGAGCCAGAGAACGCTGCACAGAAATTAGCAATTAATTAGTAAGAAAATTAGGGAAAGAACATATAATTATTTTGTTTGGTAATGTTTTAGAGTATAATAGTGAAAATCTACTAATATTCTTCAGTAAAAGAGTCAAACTATCATCATGCACAAACTGAAAAATATTTCATACATAATAATTTGAAATTATGTATGTTGAGCACAAAAACTGAAATTACAAGTCTGACCCCACAACATTAATTTTGCAAACTGGCTTTTAGTTTTCTGTTCATTTAAAAGCTTACACCAGTAATTCCTTTACCTTAATATAACCACGATATAGTTTAATATGTATAAATGTGATTTTTAGATACCATCTCAATGAGATTCACCATAGGGGTTCCTGGCTTGATATTCATTCTACATTACAAAGAATATTTGAATCTGTCTGTGACCCTTAAGTATTTTTCCCCAGGGGTGGACTACAGCCACTGATTTCTGGGAGCCTATAAATTATGCTGTTATGACTATGAGTCTAAACAAAAATTAAGGCATGAAGAATTCACTGAGAAAAGAACGCAAACGGCCTATGCCTCTAATGAGGAAACTCAATGGGTAAAAAAGCAACTCCAAGAGGAACAGTTGAAGAAAAGAGGTTGCTCTGTCAGATGCTCTTTAAAATACCTGAGATTTGTAAATAAGCAATCATTAATTTAATTATTCATTTACCCAACCAATATTGATGAGTGTTCATTATGCATAGGAACCACACTAAGCTCTGGGGCCAAACGCAATGATGCCCCTTCCCACCTCCCACATGCAGAGTTTATAGTCTTGCAGAAAATAAATAAGCAATAATGACAAAGGAGGTTAAAGGCTGAAATTATAATATAATATAATATAATATAATATAATATAATATAATATAATATAATAATGTCAGGAAAGGCTGCCTGGCAGATAGGAACAAACAAGGTGACGCCTGAAGAATGAGTGAGAGATGGTCAGGAAAAGAAGATAAAGGATTGGTTTGCAGGCCAATCAGGTGAACAGCCAACCCATGTGAAGCCCAAGACCACAGGTGAAGGAAAGTATGGAAAAAAGACTGAAAGATGCTCAACATGTGAGCTGAGGCTGGACTGGGGGTGTACAAAGTATGATCCATTTGGACAGATATAAAGGAGGAACTGCCCAACTAAATACTAAGCAACATTTATTAAGCCCTCACTATGTGTCAGGTTCTCTATGGTGCATGCTTTCTGTACAAGTAATCTCATTTATGTCACATAAAGATCCTATGGAATAGTTGTCATTTTTATCCCTATTTTACAGATAAGAAATGAAGGCAAAGGAGTCAAATAATTTGCTCAAGTTTAGCTAAGTCTTGACAAAGCCGGATTTAAATCCAGATCAGCTGGACCCATAGCTTGTGTCCTTAAACACATCCAGGCTAGATCAAAAAGGGGACCAGCATTATATTTCAATTAAAACTCTACCACTAATGAAACTGGACTGCTATTTGTCACCATGTACCAAAATTAATTCAAAATGGATCAAAGACTTAAGCATAAGACCTGACACAATAAACTGCATAGAAGAAAACATAGGTACTAAACTTATGGATCTTGGGTTCAAAGAGCATTTTATGAATTTGACTCCAAAGGCAATGGAAGTAAAAGCTAAAATAAACGAATGGGACTATATGAAACTTAAAAGCTTCTGCACAGCAAAAGAAACCATTGACAAAATAAAGAGGCCACCAACTGAATGGGAGAAGATTTTGCAAACAGTGCCTCCGATAAGGGGCTAGTATCCAGAATATACAAGGAACTCATGCAACTCAACAACAAAAAAACAAACAACCCAATTGAAAAATGGGCAGAGGACTTGAAGAGACATTTCTCCAAAGAGGACATACAAATGGCAAATAGACATATGAAAAAATGCTCAACATCACTAATCATCAGAGAAATGCAAATCAAAACCACAATGAGATATCACCTCACCCCAGTCAGAATGGCCATCATCAACAAGACAAATAGTAACAAATGTTGGAGAGGCTGTGGAGAAAAAGGAACCCTCATACACTGTTGGTGGGAATGCAGACTGGTGCAGCCATTATGGAAGGCGGTGTGGAGGTTCCTCAAAAAATTACGAATAGAATTGCCATATGACCCAGCAATCCCTCTCCTGGGTATCTACCCAAAAAATCTGAAAACATTTAGAGATAAAGACACGTGTGCTCCAATGTTCATTGCAGCTTTGTTTACAGTGGCCAAGACATGGAAACAACCAAAATGTCCTTCGATAGATGAATGGATGAAGAAGTTGTGGTATATATACACAATGGAATACTATTCGTAAGAAAAGATGATATAGGAACATTTGTGACAACATGGATGGATCTTGAGAGTGTAATGCTGAGCGAAATAAGTCAGACAGAAAAAGCAGAGAACCATGTGATTTCACTGATATGTGGTATATAAACCAAAACAACAAAAGAACAAGACAAACAAATGAGAAACAGAAACTCATAGACACAGACAATGGTTTGGTGGTTGCCAGAGGGTAAGGGGGGTGGGGGGTGGGGGGTGGGAGATGAGGGTAAGGGGGATCAAATATATGGTGATGGAAGGAGAACTGACTCTGGGTGATGAACACACAATGGGATTTATAGATGATGTAATACAGAATTGTACACCTGAAATCTATGTAATTTTACTAACAATTGTCACCTCAATAAATTTAATAAAATAAAATAAAAACTCTACCACTAATATTTGGACCTAATTAAAATATCTACCAGAAGAACACAAAGATTGCTCTGACTTTTATTTACCATATAGATTCTCAATGTGATCTTGGCAATTGGAAAATTCAAAGGGAATTTTCTGAACTTATAACCAGATAGATTTTATTGAGGCAAAGTCTTGTTTATTTTTTTCTTGGTAGCCTCAAGACATAGTAGACAGGATATAGTAGTTGCTTAACAAAAGTTAGTGTTGCTGCAATTCTATTTTAAAATGGTGGTGTAAGAGAATTTTCTTTCTGAGAATATACCAGTTTATTTCTTCATGCCACTTTCTTCAAGCCAGACAATGGCAAGGACCTTAAATTAGATAAAATCTTGACAGAACTATAGTCTGACGCATTAAAAAGTATAATTAGGAAAATATGCCTTAAACTACATGGAGAGAAATTCCATTGCATTTATACTTCATAAAATTTGAAAACTTTTATTCCATAAGCATAAACTACCAAGAAAATTACAAATTATAAATTATTCTTTCTTTTTCAATGCAGCCCATGAAATGGTAATAGGAGAATAACTGGAAATAATCAACCTTTACGTGGCAATAAGAGAAGGAGAAAAAGTTTTTCACAAAATACTTTTGATCCTAGTCCAATTTAGAATAAAGGTGTGTGGACATCACCGAAAGCACACTTAAACAATTAGGCAAAGAACTTTTTAAACTCTTTGTATATAAATGATGTTAGAAGTAAATTATACAATTATAGATCATTTTCCTTTTTATCAATATGTTGCATTACTTGAACTTTTTTACAACAAAAACAATGGAATTTAAAGCCATTGTTCTAGGCTCCAAGATTTATATGTGATTTCCATACCATTATTTTCTAGCTGAACTTTGTCTCTAAAAACACTGTGAATAAAAAATTAAAAGAGTGTTCTGAGTAATTAGACCATAAGAGTAAGGATTTGAGGGATTCCATGTTGAAGATATGGAAGAAAAATATTCCTCTATAAATCTAAGAATTCAAATTGAAAATAAAATAAATACAACATTCTTTGTAGAGAGTAAGTAAATCATTATGAATAGGTTTTTTCAATTTCTAGTAAGGAGATTGAATAAAAAATCTCCCAACAAATAAAAGCCAGATAGCTTCACTGCCGAATTTTACCAGACATTTAAAGAATTGACACCAAACCTTCTCAAACTCTTCCAAAATATTAAATATCAATATCAATACCCAAACCAGAAAAAGACAGTACTAGAAAAAGAAACTAACATGTGAGGTTAATATCCCTGATGAATATAGATGCAAAAATTCTCAAAAAAGTGTTAGCAAACCAAAATAAGCAGCGCATTAAGAAAATCATACACCAGACATGATTAAGTGGGATTTATCCCTGGGATGCCCCACTGGTTCAACATTTGCAAATCAATCAATGTGATATACCACATTAACAAAATGAAAGAAAAGAATCACATGATCATCTCAGTAGATGCCGAAAAAGCATTTGACAAAATACAATATCTATTCATAATAAAAACTCTTCACAAACTAGGTATAGAGGGAACATGTCTCAATATAATAAAGACCATATATGACAAATGCACTGCTAACAGAATTGTCAATGGTGAAAGGTTGAAAGCTTTCTCTCTAAGATCAAGAACACAAGGGTGCCCATTCTCACCACTCTTATTCAACATAGTATTAGAAGTGTAGTTAAAGCAATCAGACAAGAAAAAAAAATAATAGAAAGTCTCAAAATTAGAAAGGAAAAAGTAAAAACTGAATCTATTTGCATATGACATGATTTTATATAGAGAACATCCTAATGACACAACCAAAACCCTGTTAGACCTAATCAATGAACTCAGTAAAGCTGCAGAATACAAAATTAACATACAAAAATCAGTAGTGTTTTTATACACTAACAATGAATTTTTTCAAAAAGAAAGAAATCAATCCCATTTACAATAACATCAAAAACAATCAATTTAATTAAGAAGGTAAAAGACCTCTACTCTGAAAACTACAAGGCATTGACAATAAAAATCGAAGAAGATCAAATAAATGAAATGTCATTTCATGTCCAATGGCATTATTTTTTTAACAAAGTAGAAAAAGGACTCCTAAAATTTATATGGAACCACAAATAGTCAAAGAAATCCTGAGAATGAAGAACACCTCCTGATTTCATGCTATACTATAAAGATGTAATCATCAAAACAGTATAATACTGGCAGAAAAATAGACCAAAACAGACAAATAGACCAGTGAAACAGAATCGAGGGCTCAGAAATAAACCCAAGAGTATACAGTCAACTAATACATAACAAGAAGACAATAGAGAAAAGACAATCTTTTCAATAAATGGTGCTGGGATAATTGGATATTCACATTAAAAGAATGAAATGGAACCCGTATCTTATACTCATTCTCACAAGAATTAATTCAAAATGAATTAAAGACTTAAATGTGAGATCTGAAACCATGAAACTCTTAGAAGAAAACATAAGAATAAAGTTCTTTGACATGAGTCTTGGTAATATCTTTTGGAAATCACACCTAAATCACAAGCAACAAAATTAAAAATAAACAAGTGGGACTAGATCAAACTATTAGGTTGGTACAAAAGTAATTGCAGTTTTTGCAATTATTTTTAACTTTTAAGCCACAATTACTTTTGGACCAACCTAATAAAAAGCTTCTGTGCAGCAAGAAAAACCATCAACAAAATAAAAAGACAACCTATGGAATGAGAAAAAGAATTTGCAAACCATATCTCTGATAAGGGGTTAATATTCAAAATCTATAAAGAACTCATACTACTCAACAGCCAAAAAAAAGGCACAATTTTTAAAAATGGACAAAGGACTTGAATAGACATGTCTCCAAAGAAGATATATGAGAGTCTAACAGGTATATGAAAAGATGCTCAACATCACTAGTCATTAGAGAAATACAAATTAAAACCACAATGCGATATCATCTTATGCCAATTAGAAAGGCCATCATCAAAACAACAAGAAATAACAAATGCTAGCATGGATGTAGAGAAAAGAGGACCCTTGTGCACTGTTGGTGGGATTATAAATTAGTACAGCCCTTATGGAAAACAGTACAGAGGATCCTCAAAGAATTAAAAATAGACCTACTATATGATCCAGCAATTCAACCTTCTGGGAATATATCCAAAGGAAACAAAAACACTAACTTGAAAAGATATCTGTACCCCCATGTTCATAGCATCATTGTTTATATTAATAATAGCCAGGACATGAAAACAACCTAAGTATTCATTGATCAATGAATGAATAAACAAGCTGTAGTACATATATACAATAGAATATTATTCAGCCCTTAAAAAGCGGAAATCTTACCATTTATGACATGGATGGATCTTAAGGGCATTATGCTAAGTGAAATAAGTCAGACAGAGAAAAGTAAATACTGTATGATCTCATTTATATGTGAAATGGAACCTTAAAATAAAAAATATCCCAAGCTCATAGAAAAAGAGCTCAGACTTGTTACTAGCGATGGAAAAAGTACAAACTTCCAGTTACAAAATAAATAAGCACTAGGGATGAAATGTGTAACATGATGTAGAGCTAACAGTACTGTAGAAGTGTGATATATAGGAAAGGTGTTAAGAGAGTAAATACTATGAGTTCTCATCACAAGGAGAAATTGTTTTCCTTTATTTTCTTTGCATTGTACTATATGAGAAGATGGATGTTAACTGAACCTATTCTGGTAATCATTTCACAATATATGTAAATCAAACCATCATATGGTATGCTTTAAACATATACAGTGATGTATGTCAATTATTTCTCAATAAAACTGGAAAATAAACAAATAATAACCTTTCTGAGCCTGAAGAAAGAAGGTGGGGAGAGGAGAATATGTTTACTATATTGCTTAATGCAAGATATTCAGAAAAGGCAAAACAATTATACGTGGAAAAATAATCAATTATTACATTGGTTTATCTTTAATAATAATCTAGTTTTTTTTTTAGCATCTCTACTTCCTAGTATTAAAAGCAAATAAATAAACAAACCAAACACTAATACTTTCAACTGTTTGCCCTGGCACTAATAACTCCAGAAGTATTATTGTTTTCTTATTAATGAAGATTAAGACTAAAGATATAAACAGATGAATATTAATATTCATTGCATTAAACTAGTCTAATTAGGAATTAGATGACTCAACTTTCGTTGTTCTCCCATTGCTTCTCATCTCACACATATGAATATAAACAATAGTCTTTACTTAATGCCATATACTGAGTTCATTATAAAATAAACTACATTAACTGTCACAGTATTCATAAGGGAAAAAATGAAGCATAAGTTTGAAAAACTCAGTGAAGAAAGATACTAAAAAAGATGCTTTTGTACAATTTCCAGGTATTAAGACATGATGTGGACAACTTGGACACCCTCACTCAGAAGACTGTTGAGTTAAAATCACTGGTACTGAAATGGAGTGGAATTCTAGAGACCACAGCTACCTACACTAAAAGTATTGAAGCAGTTTAGCTATTTGGTGGCAAGAACCCTCATTGGTAACCTGGGTTCACAGGTGTACACTTAAATTGAAACAAGTGGCCCGTGCTGACCAGGAGACACAGAAGCAGTGTCTGATCAGCATCAAGTTTTTATTCCAGTGAATGTGAAGACTCAAGGGAAGCCCACTATAGAGATCTAGGACAGTAATGACACCTGGGAACACTGTTGAGAACCAATTCCAAGGAGAAAGGTCATTAAGTTATGCGCAGATGGAGAAAAGTATTCTTGGCTGCAGATAGCCCCTGAGAATCAAAAAATAACCAAAATATTTCAGTTGCTTTGTTTTCTGTTTGTTAAGAGAATCTAAATAAGTAAGGACACTGTGCTTGAGCCACAGAACATTATCATTTTTGAATTGCTTGCCTTGTTTCAGTATCTGCTTTCTTCAAGTATGTCAAGTATGAATGTAGCTGAACCACTACATATGAACCATGAGAGCTGATGTTCCCAGATAATCAGGGAATCTAGAGGTCTAGGCAACTCCAGAGACCTTACAGATGAGGAAAGAGAGGCCCTAAACTATAAAATAAATTAAATATATTTAAAAGTAGTATAGATTATGAGTTCAAGGCACTAGTATTATTATAGTATTTATTATAATAGGATATATGTGCTACATTGAATGTAAAACATACATAATACTATACATCACATGGAAATCATAGTGAAAACATACATGTTCATAAGTAAGCACTCAATAAATAAGCAAAGGTATTTCCTATAGATTGTTACAGAAAATAAATGTTCACACAGGTGATTTTCTCATTTGAGAACTTATCGATTCTACTTGTCAAAAGTCTTAATTTTAATTCAGTTCTAATTAGACATAAAATAAGACCCTTCTTTACATTTATAGGTTCTTAGTGTTGGAAAGAAGCACCAAACATCCTTTCATATTTGGATTTGAGTTTGGAAAGCAGCAACAATGCTCCATGGCTGTTCCTTACCATTTTATTCCCTGGGCCAGTAAGGGATGCTGCAGCTCACATAAAAAGAAGAAATACATGAGAAAATGAGTAAACCCCAATGGTTCCTCTACTTAGGATCCATCCTATAAAATGATTCCTGAGAGACAATGCCAGTCTTTGCTTTCATTGGACACAGGCAAGAGAGTTCAGTCCCCCGCTTACTTTTCAACCCACCAGATCCCAAGTATCCACTGTCAAGACCATGCTTTATCTAATTTACATTCAACAACCACTAATATAACCTTCCCCTCCCCCACTCACCACAACACTACTGTCTGGCACTTGCATAGATAGATGGATGAACAGACAGAAGAGCAGATGAACTGATGGGTGGAATAAGTACATAAAGAAGTGAATAAGTACATAAAATTTTCCTCTTTGGTTCCACTATAATTCATACGATTTATTCAAATATCTGGGCAAAGTCTTTATTTCCTCCTCTGGGGAAATACTATCATTATTTTTCTTGCTGAAATGTACTAAATATTTGTAGCTGGTGAGTTTCCAATCATAATAAAAACCAAAAGATACCACAATTTGGGTAGCATAACTCTGTATCTGGGACTCAAAGAAAAATGTCTAGTTATGAAAATGTAGTGAGAAATTAGCATCTTCTAAATGTTACCTTCTATGTTTGTTAGACCTGTGTGTGACTAACAGAATGAGATCCAAGATTAGAGTTAGAGCTGGAGTTAATGCTTTAAATGTTCAGAGTGAGAGAGACTTTAGATCTAAAAGTGTGGTTTAAGGGAGATCTATGATATACCTGCATATGAAATGCAGTTCTGTTGTTAAAGTGAAGCATGACTTATTTTACAGCCAAAGAAAAGGTAGAGTATTAAAGGCAGCATTTGCTGATGTTAATGAAAACACACCCAGGGCCTGTGGGTACACATACTGAAATAGAAATCATTTCAACAACAGCAACCTGCCTGGCTCACTCTCACTTAGCAGGGGAGGTGTGTTTCAATTAGAAGGTTCTTGCCAGTACTTCCTCATACTTTCTAGGCAGCTCTTTGGAAATTAGAGGCTTATAGGTAGGTAGGAAGGAAAACTCATTACGTGCCCTCCAAGAGTTGAGAAATAAAGTGTGGGTTTGTACTACTCACGGCTCTGCCTGTAGGCTCCTGTCCTCAGCCACATAGTTAGAAGGAATATAGCCCTGCAGCTGCTGGCCAGAGCCAACTCTTTTCTCCAAGTGCCTGGCAAACCACCAGCCTTCTTGGGAGGAGTCCAGGATTTGGAGCTTGTCGCCCACACAGAAGCTCAGGTCCTCTGCAGTCCGAGCCTGGTAATCAAATAGGGCCACAAAGTAGTGGCCATGGCTTCTCTTGGGCTCATGATCAGGGGAGCAGTAGGTCCCTGGGTTTTCAATCACCTCCGGCTTGTCTGCCTCCTTGAACAAGCAGGGGAGACAGGGCCGCAAGTGTGCCCAGAGCCTCCGGAAAACATTGCCCATGCTGCCCTGTTGGAGAGGGCTTCTCCCTCTCCCCTTTGTCTCTGCAGATCCACTTTCTCTTCCTCCACCAGGCAACTTTGAAATCAGCACCAATTCACCAGGCTTTCAAGAGTGGGCAAAGTGCCGTTTCACAACAGTCCAGCAGACCTGGCTGCTTTCAGAGACTCACCGGCTTGCTTTCTGTGGCTGTAGCTGCTGTCCCAGAGCAAAACCGAGTGAGAGCTGGGCAGCAGCTCTGTGGCAAAATGCCTTTTCTTCTTGTCTGCTTAGGAATCCCACAACAAAAATAAAATTAAGAGGGCTTTATTTAGACAAAAGTCTGAGAACAGAGAAGAGTCACCTTGCTGTATGTCCCAAGGAAAAGTTAACAAGAGAAAGATGGAAAGTCCAGGTAAGATCTCTGCTTCTTGCCTTTACCAGGAACTCTCTCCCAGCCTCAGGTCTGTCTCTACTGTTTGACCAGCCCTGGCCCCCACTGCTCTTTCCTTTTTGCTAATGAATGTCCAATCAGTGGAGGCTATTGCCTTTAATATCCTGGGCTATGATCAGGCTGTAATAATTTCACCTTACTTCCTGGTTTCTTTTTGTCTGTGATCTAAGTGACATTCCTGTCCTCTTTACCTCTCCCTTCTCCCGCACCCAGGAGAGAACAGCGCCCTCATCAGGGAGCCAGACTCTTAAAGCATGTGCCAAAATCCCTACTCCTGGACAAACAGGCCAGCCCAGGGAGCTTTTTGTCCTGCTATGTTCCCAGCGCAGAAATTAAGGGCAGAGGTACCCCTATACCACCCCTTAAAAATGAGGATTGTTTTTTGCACCACTAGGGGAAATCAAAAAGGCAAATTAAAGTGTTTAAGTATTTGTTGCTGGACAAAGGGAAATTTAGGAAAGGACCATTGAGTCCCTACCTTTTTTCATCACCATGAATAGATTTTAATAGCTTCAACATCTATTTACAATCTGGAAAGTATGAAAGCAGCTGACTAAAACGCTGAGAACCCAAAACACTGCCTTTTCCCACAGAGACATTTAATTTCCCATTTCTCGTGTACTATTTCTGAAACACACATGCAAACACAGACGAGGTGACCAGTGGAGAGAAAGTGTGGAAGGTCTGTGCATGTGCTGCTATGGAGGCTTTTTCTGTTAAACTCTGACTTCCAGTTCTACACTACTTCCTACTGACTTTGTTGACAGGAGCTCAGGACCTAATGAAGCTGAGACCAGGACAGCGATCCCCGCAGGCAATGGGCTTTGATCTACTTCCCCTACTTTAGGGCACCTGTCTCACATGTGTGTCCTGGATCCCAAGAATACCTGGGCAATGAGTTTGGATGGATCAACACACTGCCATTTCCACTAGCAGAGAGCACTGCAAACTTGTTTATGATGTGCCACTTATTTTTGTATATTTATTTAAAAGTTTCTCTCTTAAAACAATCTCTTTAAACACTGGCAAGAGCATTGAACCTGGCTAACCTAGCCCCAGAACAATCTCAAAATTCCTGTTCTTTGTCAAACAGCAGGCATTTTTAGTAATCAGAAAAATCCAACTCAAGGAAAAAAGAAAAGGAAAGAAAGACAACCAGAGAACCATGGCCCCACCTGCCATTACTTAATACTAAACGCAGGGATTGATGGTGGACAGATCATTTGGTTAGAACAAGATCTCACGTCACGCTCCCAGGTTTCTCCAATTTTCTTCAGAGTCAGAGAAGAGGTACCAATTTGGCAAGAATAGAAAAGCAAAAAGCTGAGCCAGATTTGTTTGTTTCATTTCTTTGTTTGTTTGTCACATGGTACTAAAATATAATTCCATATGTAAAACAGAGGAGAAAAATAGCCATTATATAATATTGCGATGCCATAAGAAGATTTTGTTCCAAAGAGAATATTAATTGTAAAAGTGTAAGATTCTATTAATGCCTCTAAACAGAGGCATAGATGCTCAAGTTTTTCCAGAGACATCTACATGATCTAGAAATGAAATAAGGTTTAGACGCAACTAAAGAGATGTATTCGAAACCAATTTGGAAGTAGAGTTTGAGACTTCAAAATTTGAAGGTTCTAAATTCAAATACGCCTTCATTATGGTTATGACAAGGCATTCTGGAAAAAGACGAAGTAGCAGACCTGCACAGCACACTCACTGAACTAGTGAATAAAATTGAAAAAGCAACCGATCACTGAAAGGTGTCAGGCAAGCAGTGGCCTGAGAAAGCTGAGTCAATGAGTGGGGACAGAAAGAGTTTCCTTGTGTCGATGATAATACCAGAATTCTGCAGTCACCCAAGCTTGAAGCCTTGCAGTCATCTTTTATTCTTTCCCTGGTTTCTGTGAGCTAATCAATCACCAAATTCTGCTCAGTCTTCCTTTTCATTTAGTCCTTTTTTTTTTTTTTTTGTATTCTTTCTGAATGACAGCTGGGTACTGGACAAAAAATAAATAAAAAATAAATAGAATATTCTTCACTAAATTATCCCAGAGACCTCCTACCTAGTCTCCCTTCCTCCAGCTTATCCCCTTTCTCTGACTCATTTTGCACAGTGCTTAGTTTTTATAATAGTAATAATGCCAGAGGTGATATGAGTAAGAGTAGCTATCAGTTTGGGGGGTGGGGGGTCAGGCATAGTGCTAAAAATGTTACAAATGATACATCATTTAATTCTCAGAAAACAAAAACAACAATACTTATGAGGAAGGTAATATTTTTTTTCAATCTTAGAGAAGAAGAGAGGTTAGGTAACTTGCCCAAAGTCACACAGCCACCAAGTGGCTGACCCATATGTAACAACCCTGGTTTCCGTCTGACTCCAGAGCCACAGAGCCTCAGTCTCCATGACTCTGAAAAAAAGCTAATGTCATTCTCTTATGTAAAATCCTTCAGGGAACCTCCAACATGTTTTGAATAAAACCTAAATTCTTCAGGAGGACCCACAAGGCCCTGCTAATGTCTCTAACCTCACAGCCCTTCACTCCTACACCCATGTCCCGTGATGCAGGTTCACTAAGTAACCAGCCACTCCTGAGGCCAGAGGCCCTCTCCTTTGCACCTTTGCTTCTTCCTCTACCTGCTCCCCCCGTGACTTCCTTGTAATTTTCCAGTGACTTCTTTGTGATTTTTCCAGGCTGGGTTCAAGTGGTACCTTCTCTGCCATAATAGATTAGAGGTCATCTGCTCTGTGCACCCCCAAAACCTGGCACACACTTCTACTTGTTTGCCTGTTGAATTCCACTTGGTTCCCTTACTTGTTTGATTTCCCTCAGGAGAATACAATTTCTGTGGATGGAAAGGGGGTTCTGTAGAGAAACTGACTAGTCCAGTGACAGAAAGTAGCCTCACAAGATGATCTAATCTTAAATCCCTAATTAGGCAGGTCTTGGTGGGTAGTCATGCCCCAGGCATAAATCTTTCTTGGCAAAAGGTTGATCTTTGCCTTAAGCAAGCCCTGTCCATTGTTCTTGTGCATCTAGGTTTGTATAACTTTGACTCATCCCCTTTCTCAGACACCTTGGAGGTATATCCACCCCCCAAAGGAGCACATCATCTGTTACTATTCTGTATGCAATCCCTACCTTGATTTCTCCCATCTTCATGTAAACCCTCCTCAATCCCAAATGCATAAAAGAAACCATATTGTCATTCTCCAGAGCATTTGAGTTCTTGTTGCCTGGCATATGTTGTCAGTTTGGCTCAAATGCTTGCAAAAAAATTCTCAGATTTGGATGCTCCTGTGTCGACATTTCCTTCTCAGAATTTTCAGTGAAGAATGAATGTCCAGTATGTAAGTAATAAATAATCTGTAAGTATTTGTGAAAAAAGGAAGGAAGGGAGGGAGGGAGGGAGGGAGGGAGGGAGGGAGGGAGGGAGGGAGGGAAGGAGGGAGGGAGAGAGACATGGATGAGGAAGGAAAGCAAAGGAAAGGAAAGGAAAGGAAAGGAAAGGAAAGGAAAGGAAAGGAAAGGAAAGGAAAGGAAAGGAAAGGAAAAGAGCCATTGAAGTGAGATAAACACTTATGCAAGATTTCACAATTGAGAGCAAAAGTTCTGTAGTGTGAAAAGTGCTGGGAGCACAGAGGAGTGACTTTCTAGCTATTGCCTCTCTCATTCCCCTTCTTTCCTGTCTTACTGTTTCCTGAATGTTGAATTCCTCAGCCAGCCTCCTAAAGTAGTTTTCCTGCCTACCATTCTTATATCAAACTGCCATCACTTTAATCTTAAATCACTCTCCTGCATAACTTTCAACAGATCCTCATTGCCTGGAAGATATGGCTTGGAATTTAAGACTAAAGAATTTGTATTTTCTCTGATCTTTATCGGATGTACCCTTTCAACAATCTCCTTCCATTACTGCCTTCCATTAGCCCTCCCACTCAGCCAAATTGGTTTACTGTGTCTCCCAATAGGTCTTGTCCATTTCCACAACTGAAACTATCTCCTTTGCATTCTTTTAGTTGGTGTTTCTTTCCCTCCGAACAGACTCCTCCCTGCATTTCGAGGTCTGAATAAAAATCCACATCTCCTTTAGGCCTTCCTTGTCCATGTCTGCCAAAATAATTTTTCTCTTCCTTGAAATTCTCTAGCTCCTGCAACCCCCAAATCCAACACATGCACAAACAACCTTACATAAATTTAACTGTGCTCCTATATCTGATTTGTTGAATAATGCAACAGAAAACTCTATAGCTGTTATTCAGTTTTATATCAGAACAAATTAATGATCTCCAACTCTTGCTAAGCCCTTAGTACTGCTCATATTCTTTTATACGCCAGTCCAGTCAGCTGCCATTCTCTTCATTTTCTCATAGCACTATTTCAAGTCATCCACCATTCTCCTCAGCATCTCTGTGGATATCCCCATTCTCTGATAATGACCTTGTCACAGAAATTCCAAATCTATTTGACATCAACCAATTCAATTTATTTTTTTGCATCAGAAAATGTATCCACATCTGCAAATCCTTGCACTTTCTTTCCAGGACAAACTCTCTACTTGCCTACCCAGTGTCCAGTTTCTCCTTCCTTTCTAATAGAACCTTACTTTTACAGAAGCAAAAAGCTAGAGACTACATTCCTCAGTCCTCCTTATAACTAGAAGTGGTAGGTACTCCTGGGACACTAGTTTCTTTTATTTTTTCTCTTTATATTTTTTAAGGTCCCCATATGGTCCACAACGTCTGTTGGAGGTCCAGCAATCTCAACTCAGTTCTGAGCAAGTGGAAAGACAAAAGAGAGAAGGGAAAGAGTAGACCTCCCAGCTGAGATGGGCTCCTTTAAGGAGCTTTCCTTAAACCCCACTCAATGACTTCTGCTTACTTTTGTATTGGCCACTTCTAGATGTTAGGAGGGCTGAGAAATGTACTCCCTAGCTTTTTGCCTCAGAGTTGTTTGCAATATGAAAAACAAATTATCTTCTATCTATGTAAGGTATAATTATTTTTACTTTTTATTGTATGTACCTAAGACTTATCTTAATTGATATGTATTTTTTGTTGTTGTTTTGCAGAACAGTGTGTTTCTCCAGGGCCCATCAGCTCCAAGTCATTCTCCTTCAATCTAGTTGTGGAGGGTGAAGCTCAGCTCCAAGTCCAGTCGTCGTTTTCAATCTTTAGTTGCAGGGGGCGCAGCCCACCATCCCCTGTGGGAATTGAACCAGCAACCTTGTTGTTGAGAGCTCACGCTCTAACGAACTGAGCCATCTGGACCACCCCTCTGGCAGCTCAGCTGAGCAGCAGCTCGTTGTCTTCGATTTACCATGTTTCCCTGAAAATAAGACCTAGCCGGACCATCTGCTCTAATGTGTCTTTTGGAGCAAAAATTAATATAAGATCCAGTCTTATTTTAATATAAGACCAGGTCTTATATAATATAATATCCAGTCTTATATTACATAAGACTGGGTCTTATATTAATTTTTGCTCCAAAAGATGTGCTAGAGCTGATGGTCCAGCTAGGTCTTATTTTGGGGGAAACACAGTAGTTGTGGATGGGGCACCTCACTGGCCCACGTGGGAATTGAACCAGCAACCCTGTTGTTCAGAGCTTACACTCTAACCAACTGAGCCATCCGGCTGCCCCTTAACTGATGTTTTAAATGACAGAATAGGTGGTTAAATCTGATGTCTGTGCTCTTGACATTATTCCCTTGTGGGATTTGATTCCATCGGTCTGTCTCTCAGGAATTAAAAAGAAAAGAAGGGAGAAAAAAGAAAGAGAAAAGGCGAAAAAGAAAAATACTATTAAATCCTTTATCCCATGTAGGTACCACCCATGTCACCCTTGTCTCTCTCCTCTTTAAAGTAGCCACATTTCTCAGAGAAATAATGAATGCTTCCTCTTTCCCATTCTTCTCTTCCTTTTTCACTCATAGACTTCCATCTGGCTTCGTCACATGCCACGTCTCTGAAGGCAGTCCACCTAATGTCACCAATACCTTGCCATTTGCCAAATCAAATCATTCCTTTCTCATTCTCATTCCACTGGACTGATCTTCACTAGTCACAAAGGGTTTTCCTAAGCCTTCCACAATGCTGCCCTCTTGATTTTCTCTTTTATCTGACAATCCTTCTCAGTATCTTGCAGGTTGGTCTTCCTCTTCCAATCCCTCAGTGCTGATGTCAACGAGGAATCTTCACTAGAACCCTTGGCTGGGTTCTTTTCTTCATATACCACTGAATGGCCATGGCCTCTGTATCTTTGGCTTCAACTGCTGATAACTCTCAAATCACCACCTCCACCCCAGACTGATCTGCTGAGATCCCAACCTCTATAGTCATGACCTATATAGAATGTCCCACAAACACCTCAATTCCAAATTCAGTAGATCCAAATCTTTATGAGTCTCACAAAAATCTTTCCTTTTTTTTTTTGTATTCTCTGCCTAAGTCAAAATCATATCAAATAAGAACCTTAAAAAGCACCCTAAACTCCTCTTTCTTCCTTATCCCCTATAGATGATCGGTGAACAAATTCTCTGAATTCAAACTGTTTAATATTTGCTCTCTTTATCTGCTTCCTCTCCACCCCACTGATACTGCCTTAAGTCAGGACATCTTTGGATGTTTCCAACTCTTTAACAATCTCCAAACTGTTGCTCTCCCTCTCTTCAGTCCTATACGCCCATCCTCCACTCTGTAGACAGAGTAATCTTACTGGAGTACAAACCTGTTCATATTGCACCCTTTCAACAATGCTTTAATAAAAAGAATATAGTGGAAGTAATCAGTCCACCTGATATCTAACATATAACTACAGTAATCAAGGCTGTGTAGTATTATCAGAGGAATAGACATGTAGATCAATGGAGCAGAATATACAAGCCAGAAATAGACCTACACAATATGCTCAACTGATTCTGGACAAAGGTGGAAAAGCAATTCAATTGAGGAAAGATAGCCTTGTCAACAAACAATGCTGGGGCCATTGGACATCCACAGACAAAAAAAAAAAAAAAAAAGAACCTCAACCAAGTCTCATACCTTACACAAAAATTAACACAAAATGTATCATGGACTTGAATGTAAATGTACTACTATAAAACATTTAAAATATATATAAGATAAACTTCAGGATCCAGGGTTAAGCAAAGACTTCTTAGATGTAGCACCCAAAGCACTAGCCACAAAATGCAAATTGATAAATTGAACTTCATCAAAATTGAAAATTTTGTTTTGTGAAAGAGCCTGTTAAGAAAATGAAAACACAAGCTACAGACTGGGAGAAAATATAAAGTATTTGGAACTCACATCTCACAAAAGATTAATAGCAGGAATATACAAAGAACTTTCCAAAATCAACAGTAATAAAACAAACAATCCAATTTGAAATTGGGCAAATGACATGAACAGACATTTCACTAAAGTAGATATACAGATGGAAAACAAGCACACGAAAAGATGTTCAACATCATTAGCCATCAGGAAAGGCAAATTAAAACCATAATGAGATACCACTGCACACCTATAAGGACGCTAAGATAAAAAAATAACAACACCAAATGAGGATGGTAAGGATGTAGAGAATCTAGATAACTTATACATTGCTGGTGGGAAGGTAAAAATGGTACAGTTACTCTAGATACGTTTGGCAATTTCTTAAAAAAACAAATATGTGACTATCATACAAAGCAACTATTGGGCAATTATCCCTGAGAAATGAAAATGTATGTTCACACAAAAACTTGTATACAAATGTTTACAGCAGCTTTATTCTTAATAGCTCCAAACAGAAAACAATGAAGATGTCCTCCAATGGGTGAACGGTTAAACAAACTATAACACATACATAAATGGAATATTTTTCAATAACTAAATGAACAAACTATTTATATACGTAACAGTCTGGATAATCTCCAGGAAATTATGTTGAGTAAAAAAAGTTGATCCCAAAAGGTTACTTATTGTGTGATTCCATTTACGTAACAACATAGCATATCTTGAAATGACGAAATTATCGAAGTGGAGACTCCATTAGAGGTTGCCAGAAGTTAAGGATGGGGTAGAGGTGAGAGGGAAGTAGGTCTGACTATCAAAGGATAAAGAATTCTTGTGATGATGGAAATATTCTGTATCTTGGCTGTATATCAATATCTTGGCTATATCTATGTCAATATCTCTAGTTTGCCATGGAAGTGGGGTAAAGGGTGCATGAGATGTCTCTGAATTATTTCTATCAAATACAAATCTACAATTATCCCAAAATTAAAAGCTTAATTTAAAAAAATGTTGATCTTTAATGGCTACTCATTGCCTTGAGGATAAAGGCCATATTTAAGATGTCATGCAAGGCCCTTCATTATCTTACTCCTGCCTAACTCCAATCTATTCCACTGTATACCAGTCAGAGTTCTTAGGCAAACTAAGAAACCAATTTTGGCCCACTTATGCTGAATAAAATATACACTGAAATAATTCAAGTGATTCTCAGAATTAACAGGGAAAACTAAAGGAAAAAGCTTGGAAAGACAGCAGAAATAAAGGGAAGCTAGGTGGCCAGTACCATGCTCAGAATCTTGCCACAAAAACAACAGGTTAGTTATGGACTACTACCACCAAGAGACATTTGGGCACTGCCACTGACTCCACCACCAGCTTCACCACCACTGGATATTAGATGACACTGTCCCCTCCAGAGGATCTCACTCAGACTGCAGCAGCCAAAGTTCAGAGAGAGCTTTCATAGTGGACAATGGGACTCTGTCTCCCCAACTCACACAGTGACAGATTTCCCACATGTAGAGAAGAGACATCCTAGGAAGCCATACGAAATAAAAATAAAAATCTCCACCACATCTAGTCTTCCTCTAAACTCTTACTCTGGACCAACACAAGTCTTAAAGTCTCCAATGTGCCTTACTTCCTCACACATGTTGACCTTTGTTCAAGCCTTCCCTTTTGCCTAGTACTGCTTTCCCCCAATTCCCTCCCTTTTGTTACACTTACTGGCCTCCAACTTATTTGCCAGATAAATATGGCTACTTGTTTATCTTTGAAGAGACAGAAAATGTATCTCACTCTTCATTAATTCTTTCTTGACTATTTTATTCAATAGAATTGACTACTTCCTCATTCATGCCCCCATGATAGCCTATACCCATTTCTATCATTTGTCGCACATCTTTCTCATCCAATTGATTCTAACCTTTTTACACACTTCTTTTAGCCTTCTTTTGTTTCCAATACTGACCTAACAGGTACTCAAATAAATATATGTTGACAAAAAACAAATTAATATTAATCATCTAAAACCTAACTTGTAAAATCTTATGCTATTTAATACCTGTTTATGTATAATTGTGTTGTTTTCCCCAACCATAATTCTCTATCCTTGAAGTCAAATCTGTGTCTCATATTTCTTTGTATCTCAGGGAGAATCTAGAATGCCATCCTATGCATTGGAAATTTCTCTGCTTTCACTGTTGCAGAGTGAAAATCTATTCTCCAAATGGCAGTCAAAATACTCTTTAAAAGTATAAATCAGATCTATTTTCCAATAGCTTCCCATTCACTTGAAATAAATTCCAAACCCCTTTCCTGACCCATCTCCAATCTACCTCCTCTTCCTCTTCATCTCACATTTTTCCATCGCCCAGCTGCAGTGGCCATATTTCTATTCACTGAGACAGCAGCAAAAGCCTTTTTCTGAGCAGCGACGTTTGCTTACCATTCTCCTAGCCAAGCTTCATGCACAGGGATCTTTCTGTGCTGAGCCTACATAATATATCCTTAAACAAGTTACCCCTAGCCATTCCATGTAAAGTAACAAAACTACCAAACATAGCGTCTGGCTTAGCATGTGTTAACTCTTTCTCTGCGTTAATTGATTTCAAGATTTTTTTTAATGTGTCAGAAATCCACAAATTTTGACTATTTTATGCATTTAATAATAAGAATTTGAGCTGTTTTGTATATAAATGACTTTATTTTCATGTATAAAAAATTTGGACATAAATGAACATCATGGCAAAAGGGTTAAGGTTTGAACTGTGTTCCCCCAAAAAGATAGGTTGAAGTCTTACCCCTCAATACCTCAGAATATGACCTTATTGGGAAATAGGATCTTCTCAACAAAATTCAGATTCTTCCTTTGGCTCCAGTATAGTCTGGTACCTTGACATCCTTTACTTGTTTCATTTTAGCCTTCATCAGTCCCTCATTTAGTCATTTCCAGTGGGAACAAACACTATCCTGACACTAGGAGAAATGACAAGAATCTGTTAGCATGAACTAAAGAATATGAAATATATTATGGAGAGCTTAAATTATATACAGAGGAAAATGATGATGATGATGGCGATGATGATGATGAAGGGATAGCCTTAATATTTGAAGCAAATAGTAACAACTAAATTCTAAATGTATATCCTAGTTTTCTCAAGAGTATAATCTCCAGGCTAGAAAAAGACCAGACATTTCTTACCGATACTTGACACTTAAAAGAAAGCTATGGGGCTGGCTCGGTGGCTCAGGTGGTTAGAGCTCCGTGCTCCTAACTCCAAAGGCTGCTGGTTCGATTCCCACATGGGCCAGTGGGTTCTCAACCACAAGGTTTTGCTAGTTGAATTCCTCGACTCCCGCCGGGATGGAGGGCAGCGCTTCCTGCAACTAAAATTGAACACGGCACCTTGAGCTGAGCTGCTGCTGAGCTCCCAGATGGCTCAGTTGGTTGAAGCGCGGGCTCTCAACTACAAGGTTGCCCCTTCGACTCCTGCAAGGGATGGTAGGTTGTGCCCCTGCAACTAGCAATGGCAACTGAACCTGGAGCTGAGCTGCACCCTCCACAACTAAGACTGAAAGGACAACAACTTGACTTGGAAAAAAGTCCTGGAAGTACACACTGTTCCCCAATAAAGTCCTGTTCCTCTTCCCCAATAAAATATTTTTTTAAAAAAAAGAAAGCTATGATTATTAGAAGCCAACATGGACTCAAAAAACAATGATGCCAGATTAACCTCAATTTCTTTTTTCATATAGAATTACTATTACAAAGGAGGAATTTTTCACTTAGAGCAGCACTTAGGAGAGATCACAGCCCAGTGCTGTGTTTCCCAACTGGTTATAACCTGCTGAAACTATTCAATGACGAACTTGGAGGCGCCCAGGCAAGCCAGATCCTTACTGAGGATCCCTCACTGAGGCATTCCTGAGGAATGACAAGGGACAACGGTAAGCATTAGCCAACACTGAAGAACACTAGACTCTTTCTCTCCTACCCAAAGTGTATATTGACATAAGAACATCTAAACCTGTAAAGAATTTTCATACGATTTTACTCGAGCCAAACTGAAGACAATTGCCAGGAAGCAAGATCTCAAATTCTCCGCAGAATGGCAGTTTGCAGCTTCTTTAATGCATTTGGAATTAAGGATGGAAAGTGGGAATGTGAGGTGGGTAGAAGCAAGGTGGGGATCAGATTACAGGATAGTTAACACGATTATGCGCTCTTTTCAGGGTGGTCACACTTTAGAAGGAGGGGTCTGAAAAGAAGCTTTTCAAAGGTGCATTAATCTAGATGCACAGAAACAATAAACAGGGCTTGCTTAAGGCAAAACAATAAGCCTTTTAACCAAAGAAGTTATATGCCTGGGGCATGACTACCCAGTGCCCAGTTAGGAATTCATAATCAGATCACCCTGTGAGGTTACTTTCCCTTTTGCTGACACAGGTATGTTTTCAACACTTAAAGAGCATAACCAGGTAACACAGTTTCCAACACTTCAGAAACCATTAACTTCTCTCTTCAGCGAACTTCTTGACTAATATGTAAATGCAGTAAATTTCTTTACTGATACAAGTTCCCTTGCTAACAAGTAAATCAATTCAGCTTTGAAGGGGGGAAAAAAACTCTTTAAAGCTCTTTGCTTCATTCCTTGGCACTGTCAAAGACATGAAATAGGTACAGTATATCTAGATTTCAGAAGCAACTGAAAAAAATATTCTAGAGATATCTGCAAAGGGGATTAGACAAAGAACCTGCTCTCCAAAAAGACTGAATAGTCTCCTATATACAATCTCCTAGAAGCAGCTGATAAGCCTTTTCTGAAATGGAGATAGTTTTTCATGGTTCACTCATGTGGTTTGCCCTCGCCTATTAAACAGATACTTCATTAATCAAAATTCTCATCTATCTAGCAGCAAAATTATTTTAATAATCCTGAGAAGACTCTCTAGTTTGTTAGAAACCATCACAATTCTCCAAAATTATAGAAAAACAAAGCACCTAGAAGTCTCTGTTTGTTTTCTTTTTCCTTAAGCTTTTCATATTTTGACAAGCTTGAGATAAAAAAGATTTGTGGTAGAATGAGCATCAACATATATATTATTAAAGTATTTTTCAATATTAAAGCTTCTTACTGTTAGTCTTATAAATTTCTCGGCTAATTCCAAACTCCATGTGCAAAGTAAGATTAGCAGAGCCATGCCTCTGTTGGGGTTCAACTCTTTTCACAAGATTAATTCTTACTCAATATTGCCATGGGAAAAAAAAAATCTTTTAATGTACATTAGATAACAGTAAAGTTAGATGCAATCACAGCCAGCTGAAGAGATGGACCTGAATAGCAGTGCTTGTTAATTGGTGCCTCCTATGCGCTGCCACAGGAAGACAACATAATGACTTGTGGGTGAGAATTCCTATTCTCTTGGCATTTTTTGGCTCTGTGGTCTTATATAAATTATTGATTACTTAGCTTCAGTTTCTTCATTTGTAAAATGTTGACAATTCCTTGACAGTAACATGTATCTCAGAAAGTTATTATGAAAATTAAATGAGAAAATGTAGCCACTGTAGAGGACATGCATGGTAGGTACCCAATAAGTATTAGCCACTATTGTGAAAATATGTGAGTACACCTGTCCTTTCCTTGTACCACTGAGACCAGCTATAGGAAATTATTAATTATCAGTTCACTTTCTATCTCCAAACAAAAGCAAAATGCACATTACACATCCAACTCCAAAAGCATTGCCACATATGTAGCTAAAACTATGCTTCTGTGAGCATCTATAAAAGACAGTTACATTGCACTATGCACAGGAAAACATCCTTTAAAAATCCATTTTAAACATCTCTTTTCCCCCAGAATTTTTCTCCATATGGCTACTGTCCCATCCATCATTTCTTAGTCAGCCTCCCCAACTATCTCCCAATCTCTCCTTCTCCCTTCATTTGTATATTCCTTTCAATGTTTATAAATTGAAAGTATCAATTTATGTTTGTGTGAAGTAAAATAAAAATTATACATGTACCACCCCCAGTAGATTAATTATATATATTGTGTTACAATTTGGTGTCAAAAGATTCCAAAATACCAAACTGCATTATAAAATTTAAAAGGATAAAATAATTTTGTAGAAAACAAAGTGCTTTTGTTCATATCCACTAAAACGCCAAAGTAGATGGATGCTTGCAATAGATTCATCTAATAGCAAAGTACCATATTGGCCACAGTATGTGGTTGGTCAGATACTATCCTCCAGGGGGCGCTCACCCCGTGCCAGGGCAAGGAGAAGGGGCTCTAATGACTGGGAAGTGCTTATAAAAGTGTATCTCTGCCTTCTGAGAGTGTTATGAACACTGGCATCTCAGGCTATGCAAGTTTCCCTTTTGCCAGAATCCTATTGGCTCCGAAGCAGCAGGTATGCCCTCCCCACAAGGACAAGGTGGAGGAGTCTCTTTCTTACTCTTGCTTTCAATACGGGGGGCCTCTGAGAAGTCTGAGGAGAGGTCTGTAGGAGTCATGTGGGTTGACAGACTCATTAGAAAATAGGTTACGTGTGTTCATGTGTGTGCGTGCGTGTGCCCCAACTTCTCTGGTGATGAGATAGGTTGGAACATATAGAAGGAGAAATGTATCCTAGATAGGCACGTAGGAAAAGAGAGTGGTTAGAAAAAAGAAGTGACATCTAAACTGAGACTTGAAGAATGAATATTAGTTACCCAAGTGAAAACTAGAATGTGTCCGAGGCAGAGGAAAACAAGTGTAAAGATACAGAGGCAATAGAAAAGCTGATGAGTTGTAAGAACTACCAGTTTCCCCGAAAATAAGACCTCACCGGAAAATAGGCCCTAGCATGATTTTTCAGGATGACATCCCCTGAACATAAGCCCTAATGTGTCTTTTGGAGCAAAAATTTATATAAGACCTGGTCTTATTTTCGGGGAAACACGGTAATGGCCAACAGTATTTCCAGGAGGTCTTATCCAGGTGTGAGGCAGGCTCAACTCTGCGTAATTTCTCACGTAAAACAAGAAAGGATTCAGGCCTGCAGATGGCCAAGGGAAACTTGCCGCGGCTTTGAGCTACTTTCTATCCCTCTCACTTCCGACACAAAGCACAGCTGGGTGGGCATCAACATTCATAAATTTGATCTAGCCGAAATGCTTCTCAAACTTCAATGTGCATGTAAACCATCTGAGGATCATATTAAAATGTAGATTCTGATTCAATAAATCTGGGGTAAAACTGGGGGAGGTGGGGGGGGGGGTCTGCATTTCTAACAAGGTCCCAAATGTAATGCCCATGATGCTAATCTGAGGACTACAATTTGTTTAGCAAGAGTTTAGTGACTCAAATCATAGCTTACCTCTCTAAGCTGGATATCGTCAACTCACAATCACTTACCTTGGAAAGTAATGGTATTGCCTAGTCTCTTTGATTTTTTACCCTGGAAGAGATTTTAAAGACCATCTGGTCCAATTATTTCGTTTTAGAATGAAGGGAAAAGCCCAGAAATGATAGGTGATTTGCTTCAAGTCACAGAGCTATTATTGATAGTGATTATTGATAATAAAATCAGGAATACTCAGCATTCTTACCAAGGGAGTCTTTCCTCTCCACCATACAGCTGCTCCTCTTCAAGAAGTCCAATATACAGATGGCCAATAGATATATGAAAAGATGCTCAACATCACTAACCATCATAGAAATGCAAATAAAAACCACAGTGAGATATCACCTCACACCTGTCAGAATGGCCATCATCAATAAATCAAAAAAGAAGCATTGGCGAGGATGTGGATAAAAGAGAAACCTCGTGCACTGTTGGTGGGATTGTAAATTGATGCAACCACTATAGGAAACAGTATAGAGTTTCTTCAGAAAATTTAAAATAGAACTACCATATGACCCAGCAATTTCACATCTGGACATTTATCCAAAGAAATCCAAAACACTAATTTGAAAACATAGGTACACCCCTATGTTCAATGCAGCATTATTTACAATAGCCAAGATATTAGAGCAACCTAAGTGCCCACCAATAGACAATTGGATAAAGAAGAGGCTGTGCATATATACAATGGGATATTACTCAGCCAAAAAAAAAAAAAAAAAATGAGATCTTACCATTTGCGTCAACATGAATGGGCATAGAGGGTATTATGCTAAGTGAAATAAGTCAGAGAAAGACAAATACCATATGATCTCACTTATATTTGGAATCTACAGAGCAAAATAAACAAGCAAAAGAGAAATAGACTCAGATACAGAGAATAAACTGATGGTTGCAGGATGTGAAGGGGGGTTGGGGGGGCTAAGTGAAAAAGGTGAAGGGATTACAAAGTACGAATTGGTATTTATGAAATAGTCAAGGGTATGTAAAGTACAGCACAGGGAATATAATCAATAATAGTGTAATAACTATGTATAGTGCTAAGTGGGTTCTAGACTAATTGGGGGATCACTTCATAAATCATATAAATATCTAACCACTATGCTGTATACCTGAAACTAATATAAAGTAATATTGAATGTCAACTGTAATTGAAAACAAAAACTTAAAAGAAAGGGCTTTGTACAAAAAACAATCCAGTCAAAGAGGATTCTATACAATCTGTGATTGGCATAGTTGGGGGAAAACTCAGGGAGTGGAAAAAGAAAACGATGTGGCCAAGGATGATTTTGATGTGACCCTACACAAGATCCTAGAACCCCGTTATGTTCGAATTGGGGTAGGACTGCAGGTTCCTAATTCTCAGTCTAGGCAATTTATTTTGTATCTTTCTATGTTGTCCACAAATCATATAACCTGAATCACAGGCTTCCCTTTCTTATAAGTGCTGCATTTATGATTCAATAGAAGCCAATAGTATTTTTTCAGCATTTTTAATAATTTTTAACGTTTGCAAACTTTCAAAAATATTAACAAAATCTTAATCCAAGAGGGGAAAACAACATATTACCACATGTCTAATCAGCATTCCCCAAATAAAAGAGGTATGTAGTATGTTTATATCTGTTACCTACGTTGTAAAAATTTTAATCACTAAAAACAGCAACAAATGTATTTGTCCTTGCTTATACATATGATTGTATATAGAAATAAACAAAAATTTCTTACACTAAACTTCCCACATTTAGAATTTTCCAATGTCCATGCCAAGTAATTGGGCAGAGCTTCAAGAATTTTCTTTCCAGCTAGGGCTTTTTTCTTTTTTCTTTTTGTCTTGATTAAATAAGTAGTATACTTGGCATTCTTTATTTTGATATTGGACTATCTCTAAGTAACCACATTCAGGTTTCTATTCTTCACATTAATGGTTATTGTTTAATTGTTCTCATATTTTTAAGCATTTCTTTTAATTTGTTTCTTGATTAAAAAGAAAAACAAATCCTATTATCCTCATAAATTCCTACTACTGAAAGTCAAGGTTAAAGAAACAGTTTGGTTAACTTCAGATAAATTTTTCTAATCAACTTTCAAAAATAACAAAAGACTCCTTAGGATGCTAAATGTTTTTTAAGGCCCTGGCATTTTAATAACTAAGCTCATAATAATGATGTTTTAACAATGGTTATACCTAAAATCTATTTGTTAAACCATACAATATGTACAGTTGCGGATATTATAGTAATTTACAGACTTGTAATTGGGGTAACTTGTGTCCTGGGCCTTGAAAGATAGTTGACCATTTGGGAAATGTAACCTAGTCTCAGGGACTTAATGTTCTTTGGAGAATCATCAAAGTAAATATTCTCAATATAATATATATATATATGAAGGTGGTTTGCTTTTCCTCATTTGAAGTAAAACTAAGAGTCACACCTTGTCTCCTGTATACAGAATAATATATATGCATTTGTTTCACTTTAGCACAAAAAGCCTATAATCTGTGAACTATGCTCATCTTCAGAAATATCTATTCATTCCAGTATGGTTGTGCACATTTTTACATCTCCTCAGTTAATAGAAATTTCAGAATATTGAACTTTAAAAGAGTATAGACAATTAATGTTACAAATCCATTGTACAAGCCTAGGCCCAAATGTACAGAATGTGACAAACGTCCCTCTTATCATTCTCCACTTTAGTCTCCAGCAGAGAGTCTATCACTGGAAGTCATCTGCTAAAACTCCATAGCCCAGTTAGTGTCAGATGCAATCAGAATTTTGTCCAATTACAAAAACACTCATCTGCTACTCTATTAGAAGCAACTGTGTGTAACACTCATGCTTTAGAAGATTAAACCATATGTGATTAATGGACCAGTTGAAGGAGGCACACTCTAGTGATTATTATTAAATAATAGCCTGTCTATTAACAATTTATTTCAGTAGTTCTTGGGGCTTACTTCCTTTGCTTCATTGAGTTAAATATTTACTGAGCTCCTACTATGTGTCAGGCACTAGGCTCAAGCTTGGGAATATAAAATTAAATTTAAAAAGCATAGCAGTGTCTCCTGTGTAAGGACATTATTGCAAACCAAAATATAACCAGATAAATATTGTCAGTGCAAGAGGAGATACAAATCTAAATAAGGTATAAATTTGTTTGGAAGTAATGTGTCCCTCCTTGACTTCCACAATAGTTTTCTTCTTTTATAATTCATTCAACACATAATCATCAAACATCACCTTTAAGTATCAGGCATGGTGCTTGCTCTAGAGAATATAGACATGAAAAAAGATACAGCTGTATCCTATATAGACTTTATATACTAATGAAGGAGATAGCCTTACACAAATTGTTACAGAAATAATGAATACCCATTTACTAAGAGCTATGAAGCAGAAATACCAAGTGCTGTAAGAGGATTATTGTGCACAAGAGTCTTTAGAACTATACTTGTTTCGTGTTTGTATCATCCACAGAGATTAGAAAAAATACATTGAAAAAAGAATTGACACTTAATATCTGCTGAGCGAGTGAGCCCTGAATTTGATAACAGGATCTGAAAATATCACTCTTTAAAAAAAAAAAATAATCAAAATGACTAGAGGTGGTATTTATTACTGCTATTCAAGGATGTTTCCAGTTCTTCTCTTCCAATCACATGGTAGAATTGTACTTTCTTATCCCTTTGAAGATAAGCATGACCACATGATTCGCTTTGACCAATGAAATATTAGAACAGATGTGTATCACTTCCAGGTAAAAATCTTTAAGAGGAGTGTGCAATTAAATGTATTTCTTTCTCCTACATGACAACAATGTTCCAGATGAGGGGTGATCTATTAGCCTGCTTTCCTGGCTGAGCAAAATATGGAGCAAAGCCTCACTACCAGACATATAATCTGATTGAGAAATAACTTTTGTTGTTTTAGTTCTCACAGATTTTTTTTTATTAGTTTCAGGTGCACAAAACAATGTAATAGTTAGACATTTATCATTTATATCCCTCACAGTGACAACCCCCTCCCCCCATCCACTATCCCTCTGACATCGCACACAGCGATTATATTTCCACTGTCTCTATTCCTAATGCTGTATTCCGCTTCTTGTAAATACATATATATATATACACACATATACATACATATACATATATACACATATATATCTACACATATACACATACATATATATATATAAACTTGTAGTTGACATTCATTATTGTTCAGCTTCAGCTTCAGGTGTACAGTGCAGTGATCAGGCATCTACATCTTTCCTGAGGTGGTCTCCCTAATGAGACAAGTGTCCATCGGATATCCTACAAAATCTTTACAACATTAATGATTACATTCCCCAAATTAACTTTCGTAACCCTGTGGCAATCTTGTGGTTACTGACTGTAGTTCTCACAAATTTTAAGGGTATTAAAACAACAGCGGTTATTTCTCAGAGATTTTCAAGGCTGTTTCTTGCAGGAGCTTAACCTACCCCATACTGACTGATAACCTAGATAAAGTTAGACATCTGTGGAAAGTGTAATGGAATGGGGGTGAGGGGCATCTAGGAGAATATAAAATAAACTACTGGTAAGATTAGGGCACTTCCTAAATCTCAGAAAAAGACTGAGAGTGTTCCCTGAAGGAGGGAATATTCTTTTGAAATGATTCTAGAAAATGTAATATGTTTGTCATGAGGAAGTTTGTTATGTAATCATAGAAGGATTTTGCATCTATGTGACAGATGAGGTACTAGATTTATCGGGGTTGATCACTTTGTAAGTTATATAAATGTCTAATTACTATGTTGTACACCAGAAACCAATATAATATTTGATGTAAACTGTAATTGAAAAATAAAAAATATTTTAAAATAAATTTAAAAAAAGAAACATTGAAAGAGAAGAGTACCTTGAAATAGAATGTACCAATGTGTCTCTATTGTACTCTGATTTTAGTTATCAGTTATTATTACAGAATTTTGGTCAGAATGAGAAAGGGTCACACTCTAGGACCTATTAAAGTTATCATCTGCTTGGTAACACCCAATTACCTTTTTCAGATTCTGTATGCACTAAGCAATTTTCTCTGTTTTGTATTCCTGAATGTATCTTACTAGCTTCCCAAGTATGTGTTTTTAAAAATTAATGATTTGACATTCTCCTATGAATTTGATTAACTAGAATGTATTTTATGAGGCTGATCATTTGGGGGTAATTTGATTTTTATAAAGTTTCTGAATATGCATTATTGAGAACCAGGCCTGGCATCTGTGTGCTTTCTAAGGTACTGACACAATCTGAAATGGCTGTCAGCCTTCTGTGACACATTTGGTGCTAGAGAACAACACTGTCAGTGTCTTAAGTAAAATAGCAACTATGGCTGGACAGAGTTATGTAGGTTGAAGTTATGAGAAATGAGAGAAACATTTACAATAATAATCTTGAGCTAAAGTTAGACATGATACAGAAGTTAAACTGTTAAAAGTTATTAAAATGACTTCTACCTTCGTGCTGTCACAACATATGAGGCAGAATGTTTAAAAGTAATCTTTCTGAACTGGACTATCTTTTAACATTTAATGTATTTATTGTTTACCATTTGTAAAATAGAACCATTACTAATACTTTGAGAATTGTTACTAATATGTATTTATGAGAAAGGTATCATTTCTCTATTTTATATGATTCATAAGCTTAACCAAATAAGTGTAATTTTATTATGTTCCAAATCCCATTTCCTTCCAGTTAAATAAACTTTTAATTTTTATACATAAGAATGTTAGAATGGGGCAAGAATTAATGTAACATAATTTGATGTGCAATGATTTTGATTAGATAAATATCTAGTCTCTTGAGCAATGGGTTTTAATAGTTATTCTTTTTAAGATATTTATGAAAATATAGCTAACATACAATATTATATTAGTTTCAGTTTAGTTATTCTTAAGTAATGACAGATGTCCCTACTGTACTAGACAAAATTTAATGGAAGAACATCATAGTCAATGATTTAGAAAATATTAACTGGAAACAAAGATGTATTGAACTTAACAGGAAATAAAATGCATCAATACAATAATAATAATAAATAAATTTAGCAGAAATCACTATTTAAAACATTAAATAACAAAAACATTAAACTTATTAAAGACGAAAGGGGAAGTAGATAACTGATCATTATTTCAAAACTGTTCCAAGAAGATACTGTAGTCCATGGCTTATTTTCCTTTTATGCATAATAACATGTAAGAAACAATTTTTCAACTCATGCAATAATATTTATACTTCAATTTTTTATTTAAATGTGTTCATAAATATTAATCAATTCCCACAACAACACTGTGAGATAGCTAAGAATTATCCAGAGATGACAGACTGAGAGCTTATAGTAATGTTTGGCTATGATGCCAAGGCCTGCTGAGAGAATTAATAAGAGAGCTGACAAAAGAGCCTAAAATCCTGGCTCCTGGCCGCTGCCAGGGTGAAGGAAACTGTCAGAGCTTCCTTATCCTGTCTTGACTCCTGTCCCCCACAGTGACACGAGAAGTCAAAAGCACCTGCTTCTGCACTACCCCTGCATGGTCTGTGAAGCTATCACAGATGCTCCTTCTATCCTAGCTCTTGGTGTTTCATAGAGTTAGGTGTCTCACTTCTCCTTAGAAAGCAAGAAAATTTTCAAATCCATAATTCAGAGACCTGCTTCAAAAAGTCCTCCGTAAACCCAAATGAGCGAAGTCTACTTAGAGTCTAAGGAGGAATATCATTTCATTCTGCAAAGCAAAAACCAGTCTTACTGGAACTGACTCATCTGAATTCTTAGTGACTACACCTTTGTTTACACACTTTTAATGTTAGGGAGTTTATGGTTTGTATGTAGCTGCTGATGACCGACTGTCCCAACCTACCAAAGACTGAGGATTTCCTGGTACAAACGACTTCTTGTGTTAACTCTAGGGAAGTCCCAGGCAAACCCAAGTGGTTGGTCACCTTACCTCTCTGAATAATAAAATACGCTGGTGCTTCCTTATTTTATATGACTGATAAAATGAATTTAACCACTTGTCTTATTTCTTCAGGTAAATAGACATACATGGGGCAAATTTAAATTTGAGCAATTTTTTTTTTAATATTTATTTTTTTAAATATACCTTTTAGTGAGTTATGGTCAAATTTTCATAGAGAGTAAAATTTCATGCAAGCATTCAATTTGGATAGAACCACCAGTATAAATAAAAATCCATACTGAAAACTTGTCTTAAGATTCTTTCCTTGCATAGGAGTCCTGCTGGAGAGGTCAAACTCCCCTTGTCCCATTCCAAGGCCTCTTCTCAACTGTGGCCCTCAGCCATCCTACCTTGGAGCCCTATTCAGGGACATAGAAAAACATCCTACTATTCTCCAGGATACAAGGAAATCTGAGCGGCTGTCCTGTTTTGTCTGCCATGGGTCCTCCCTGGGTCATGCCATGCTAGCGGAGGTTTTCTCTTTGAGATTACAGTCCCAGTCTTGCTAGTTACAACCTGGGAGCAAGGAACACTCCCTGCTCTGGGATCTCCCCATTCTCTCCTCCCTGGAGTCCTCAGCCAGGAGAGGAGGAGAGATCAGGATCATTCCAATCACCTATGGGATCTCAGCTCTCACCAAGGCCCCTTTGACTCTCTTCTTCCCACCTGCTTGTTGACCGCTTCTCTCCTTTTGGGAGAGAAACTGGCTCTTACGCTATCATCCATTCATTTCTCCAGAGTACAATAGAGACACATTGGTACATTCTATTTCAAGGTACTCTTCTCTTTCAATGTTTCTTTTTTAAAATTTATTTTAAAATATTTTTTATTTTTCAATTACAGTTTACATCAAATATTATATTGGTTTCTGGTGTACAACATAGTAATTAGACATTTATATAACTTACAAAGTGATCATCCCCGATAAATCTAGTACCTCATCTGTCACATAGATGCAAAATCCTTCTATGATTACATAACAAACTTCCTCATGACAAACATATTACATTTTCTAGAATCCATTTCAAAAGAATATTTCCTCTTTCAGGAAGCACTCTCAGTCTTTTTCTGAGATTTAGGAAATGCCCTAATCTTACCAGTAGTTTATTTTATATTCTCCTAGATGCCCCTCACCCCCATTCCATTACACTTTCCACAGATGTCTAACTTTATCTAGGTTATCAGTCAGTATGGGGTAGGTTAAGCTCCTGCAAGAAACAGGCCTGAAAATCTCTGAGAAATAACCTCTGTTGTTTTAATAATCCTTAAAATCTGTGAGAACTACAGTCAATAACCACAAGATTGCCACAGGGTTACGAAAGTTAATTTGGGGAATGTAATCAATAATGTATAAGCATCTAAGAGTATGAAGTTCCTTCCTATGTCACAACTTTACACATGCCATTACTTTATCATGAAAAATTTTTAAATTTTGCTCAAATTTAAAATTGCCTCATGTATATTCGATTAATCTCATTATGCCCATCTTTTAATCTCGTTTCTCATCTGTGAAAATGGGGATAATTATAGTATCTACATTATACAGATTATTGTGAAGATTAAATGAGTTAATAGATGTAAAAGGCTTACAAAAATTTTGACACAAAGTAAGCCCTCAGTAAAAGTTAGTTAATAATATTTGTTTTTATTTTATTGTGATTATTTAAGTCCAAGCTTTAAATTACAAAAATGGTAATAATAACTTTTTTTTTCTCCCAGAAGCTGGTTCTTACAATAGGAAATCTTTCTTTTAAGACTGTTGTTCCAGGTAAAGACATGCCTTTGTTGCATTTAAGTTGAGGATAAAAACTAGTAAGTGAACTTAACTGCTCAAAGGTCACACATTTCAGATCAACTCGCATGTGTTTTTCTCTGACTAATGTGGTACAGTGAGCTGGCTGTGCAAATGACCTGGCAGACCCAGGCGGTATTTATACTTCTGTTATCACATGAGTATTCTGTGCACTGATTCTCTAAAGTAAAATAATAACAATCATCATTATTGTTATTGTTATTATTTTAGAGTATTATTATTATTATTATTGCAACAACAACAAAGTGTCTTTCATTTTTCCAGCAATTTGAATCTGAACTTGTAAGAGAAAGGTATTGATCAGAGCAAGGAGAGTAGGATAATATCACAAAGTGTTTTCATTACATGGCATCTGCATTCTCTTGAGAAACTTACTTCCCAACTAAAAAACATTTTCAGCTACCCAAAGATAATTCCCAATTATCCATATATCAGATTGACTATCCAAAAACTGAAAGGAATGAAAACTAAAAAGTTTTAAGCATCTACCACATTAGATTAATAAATTCTATAGAAATAAAGGTACATTATGCATTCAATTTAATGTGTTTTACCTGTGATGTAGGTGTTGTCATTACCTTTATTAGAAAATAGAAAACTGAGTCTCAGAGGCTTTATTTAAGTATCTTACCTGAGGTCACATATTATGGGCCAAGCAGGAATTCATTCCCAGGGCATCTGTTTGATGCAGAAGTCCTGGTTCCTCACATGGCAGCAGGAGGTGCACTTCCCACAGGACTCCTTTGTGACTGTGAACATGCTGCCCTAGGACTCCAATCCTCCCCAGCTTGGAGTACCCAGGGCTGCCGGCCTTTCCTTTCACAAAGATGCCGCTTTACGCTTTACCTGCGTGGGCTTGCTCCTCAGGCAAAGTGGTCTTTAAATCCCAGGGCTTTTCACTCACCTCAATCAAATTTGGAATTTAATCCTTGTAGGGTGAATTCACAGTGCAAATTCAATTTCATCTTTCTCTAAATTAGGGCCTCTCTCTTCTTTAACTTAAATTGTAATTACCCTTTAAGTTCTTTCCCAATCATTGTATTCATTTACACATCCCTTACTCATTGAACAAACATTTTCTGACTACAGTTAAGTCCTCACTTAATGTTCTTGATAGGTTCTTGGAAACTGTGACTTTAAGCAAAACGAAACCAATTTTACCATAGGTTAATTGATATACACAACAGTTAAGTTCCCAGTTTCTGGTCAGGAAAACATCACCAAACTTTTAAATAAAGACCCAAAACACTTCTAATATTAAACATTTAAGTAAATGTGATTTATGCATATATTTAAGAAAGATCACTAAAACAAGTAGGAATTCTCTTCCTACCTGTTTATTCCAGTTCAGGGTCGCGGTGGCTGGAGCTTACCCTGGACCTCAGGGCCCAAAGTGGGAACCAAGGTGCCTGGACAGGATGCCTTCTCTCTCAGGGCCATTTACACCTACACTCACTCAGACTGGGCTGATGCAGACTCGCCATTTCACCTCATGTGCACATCTTTGAAATGGGGAAGGAAACCAGAGTCCCCAGAGAAAACCCACATAGACATGGGGAGAACATGCATACTCCACACGAACAGTGCCCTCCCCATCGATTTTTTTTCTCATCAACGTTATGATGAAAAGATGTTAAACAAGACCACGTTATACAGGAACCTGCTGGACTTCCTATATACCAGGGACTGTATGGGGCAATGGAGAAAGCCTGTGATTCTTTCAGAGAAATGGGAATCACCTTTGTTTGGTCATAGATCTCGATGTAAACACTGCCTGTGACCAGCTGCATTTACTTGTTCCAACCCTGTCAGATCAACTCATAGTCTTACAACAGTTACACTAACACTGACATTTCTTACAAGACAGTACACTGGGGAATGAAAACTGCAAGAAAATGGCTTTTGGACCCAGGAGCAGAGTACCACGTCTTCTGAATACCCTCAATATCTTCCAGCAGTTATGAACATGGCATCCCAGGATTTGTTAGACAGAGGTATTTAACTTGTCAGATAACATTGTTATTTATTTCCAAGGTATTTAACTTGTTAGATTGTTATTTATTTTCAAGGTATTTAACATGTTAGATAACATTGTGATTTATTTCCAAGGTCAAGGACAATAGAACACTTCAATGAGGACAGTCTTATTCTGCTTCTAAGGCCCCTTAACCAATGTCTAAAAAGTATTCTAACCAGCCTAGAGTCGTTATTGGAGATAAGAGGACCCTAAAGAGTTTGAGATGGGCACACAGACTCCTAATAACTGATGTTGGTCAGGAAGGTTTTATGTTGCCAGACTATGTCTTAGATATTTTAATCCTTACAACACCCCATATCAAGTAAATATGTTATTGTGTTAATAGAACAAACATACAGAAAAGTTCATTAGACTTAATTTTACAGCTCAACAAATTGTTGTAAAATGAACACTCATGTAACCCCTTCTCAGATAAAGAAATAATATTACCAGCACACTGACAGACCCTCTGCAAGACCCTTCCATATCATAGCACCAACCACCTCCCAAAACCAAACACTTTCCTGACTTTGATGGAATTCAACTTCCTTCCATTTCTTTAGTTTCACAACCTAATTAACCATCCCTAAAATGATCACTTAATTTTGCCTATTTTGGAGTCATACAATGACTTTTTTTGTTGTATCTGGCCTCTTTTGCTTAACATTATATCATTAAGAGTAACTATTTTGTAACATGTATCAGAAATCTATTCATTTTCATTTCTGCATGGTGTACCTTTGCATGGATATACCACAGTGGCTTGCTAAGGTAGAACTTTTGGGTTTTCTCCAGTTTGACCATTTTAAACAATACATAAATCTATATGCATATGCCCCCCCCCCCCCGTACACAAGTGTACATGTTTCTCTGTGGGAGCAAAATTCCTGAATTGTACGTTATGGATATCTTCATCTCCACTAGATACTACCAAAGAAGTTATGCCAGTCGGTAACTTCTACCAGAAATTCATGAGAGTTCCCATTTCTCCACATCCTTACATGACTTGTGTTATCAGACTTCTACTTTTGCCAATCTGGTGAAATATAGTATCTCCCTAAGGTTTTAATCTTCATTGTTCTGGTTTTCAATGATACTGAACATATTTATTTCTGTTCTGTTTATTCGCCCTTTTTTCTGACATGTCTATCAGAGCTTTTGCCCAATGAAGAAGGAATGAGGATTTCTATAAGCCAAGCGCAGAAAGTGTTTACCTAAGGAGGGAGTCATCAACTGTGTCATATGGTGATCATGGGTATAACAAAACGAGGACTGAAGATTGAACATTGGATTTAGCAAATGGATATCATTGGTGAACTTAATAAGAGTTTTGGTGGGGTGTTGAAGCAAACATTTGTCTTTGTGTACCAAAGACAGAATGGGAGAGGAAGGATTGCAGTGAGATAGACAACCTTTTCTACCAGTTTTGTTTTAAAGAGAGCAGAGAACATGTTGGTGGCTGAACAAAAAAGATTTGTGTTTTAAGATGGAAAAATAACATGTTTGTATGCTGATGAAAATGATTTAATAGAAATGAAAAATGTTAGAGGAAAAAGGATAAAGCACTATTTTTGAGAGGATGATATCTAGTAAAAAGTGGACAGTTGGCCTTACATATAAGCATTGATTCTCAAACTATAGGATACATGAGAATCACCTAGAGCAAAGGTGTCCAAACTGCAGCCCGCGGGCCAACTGAGGCCCATGATCCATTGTTAATTGGCCTGCAGCAAATTCCAAAAATATATTTAGTTTACTTAAATAAACGAGGTGAGGCAATACGTACTTCACCTCGAGTGAGTGGCCAGGTTGTTTGTGTATTTTACCGCATATGGCCATTGGTGAAAAACATTGAAAAAAGATTGGACACCCCTGACCTAGAGGTTTTGTTAAAATACAGGTTGCTAGCCCCTGCCCCCAGAGTTTTTGATTCAGTAGTTGTCAGGTAGGATTAAAGAATTTCTACTTGAGGACCACAGTATAAGAACCACTGCTCTATAATAACAGCAGGTGAGATAGAGTACCTAAGTATGTATGCTAGTCAGTAGTGGGTTATTTTTTCCAGAAAACTGGAATATTGGTCAACACTTGAGAGTGATTATGAGGGTTAAAATTGTAGCAGTTTGAAAAGAGGAAGACCGCAAAATAATGGTCTAGGATAGCAGTACAGTGACTGTTTCAGGGCAATAAAGTATGTCTGCCCAGTAACATTAAGTATTCATTGAAATGCAAATATAATGGTAGTGTGTATTTTCTTCAGCCATGATCAGGTGTAAATACAAAAAACAAAAAGAGGTCAATTTAACCTGTGTATCTATTAGCTACTGCTGCATAACAATTAACTCCAAAACTCAGTGGTTTAAAACAATATTTATTATTGTTCAGGAATCTATTGTCAGCTGGGTAGACTTATTGATCTGGACCAGGCTTGGCTGATCGTGGTTGGGCTCATACATGGTCTGAGGCTACATGCATAGGTCACTGGGGACTGACTAGGCTCAAATGACCTTGCTCACATATCTGGTAGTTCACTGATCATAGGCTGGGATGACTATAGGAGTGATTGAGCTAATATCTCACCATCCAGCAGGGTAGATGAGCCTTATTCACATGGCAGATCAGGGTTCCCAAAAAGAGTGCAGAATCCCTCAAGGTCTCTTACGACTCAGGCCCAGAACTGGCAAAATGTCTTCTACTACACGATGTTGATCAAAGCAAGTCACAAGTCTAGACCAAATTCAAGGAGTAGAGAAATAGACTCTTTCATCAGAGGGGTTGCAGAAACATATTGCAAGGAATATGAATACAGGGAAAGCATGAATTATGGATTGTTTCTGAAAGCACTACCAGGATTGTGATTTTTTTTTATGAGTTTGAGGAGGTAAAAAAGGAATACAGGATTTAAGAATATATCAATTAAGTGTTTCTAATGATTCTCCATGAATATTCCACTGGGCAATAAGAAATGAGAACATCATGACAGTGCAGGACAGTGAAAAGGAGGTGGGAATCATTGGATTGTGGATGTCACTGAACTCAAAGGATTGTTGGAGTTGGAAACTTGAAGAAATGAGCTGGAAAAATAGAAGGGGGTTGTAAGAGAGTGGTATGCTTGCTTTGGAGATGATGGAGAAGGTGGTAGTGGGTGGCTGAGCTGTTACACTATTTGCCTCTTTTTGTTGTTGTTCCCCAACACACATGCAGAGCTTCCTGAGCCCAGCCTGCCCCACCTTCCTGGGCTAGCTTCTTTTGTTTGCCCCAGTCTGCTAAATAAACATTACCGTTTTCTACATGAAGCATGATGTGAACAAATTTGGAAAGCACTGGGCTAAAACATCTGTGATAGTTTTTATTGAGTTTTATTACTTTACATTAGGGCAGAAAATACACAGAGTAGATCACAGATGAAACAGAAAGAGAAGATAGAAAATGAACAGTGGACAGGAGACAGAATGACAGACAGAGACACAATACCCAGATAACTTTTTATAGAGTAGAATAAATTTCCACTGAAGCTGACAAGCTTTCAGAACAGCCACTGTCGCAGACAGCACTGGTGACCTGTATCACACCCTCTTATCCCACTTTGTCTCACACGTGGTCATTTTCATGTGAGCTCACACACAGTGTCCCACTTCAGTTCAGCTCTGCAAAGTCTTGCTGCTTTAGGCCTGAGGGCCTTCTCCAAGGCCATAGGAGCTCTAGTTCAAGCACAGCCTGACAGTCGGTGGGTGGCTGACTGTCAAGTTTGAGAACCCAGGCGCAAGCAGACACTCAGCCTTTCCTACTGGGAGAGATACTCTGTGTTTCATGGAACATCCCCACAGAATTGAACCACTGTTGCATACAACAGTGACCTTGATGTCCTTTTGTATTATTAGTGGTTTTTACTCTCTCCACTACTTCATTGCTGATTTCTGGGATCACCTCCAAATAAACCACTGGCAGCCGAGTCTTTGTCTCAGGCTCTGCTTTTATGATAACCCATCCCTGAGAAAGATGTAGTACTTAAAGTAACCTTGAGTAATTATACGTTTTAGCAACTAGTAACAAGGGGACAGACCTGAGAACTGACCACTTCAGTGCACACTGGTGTTGGATAAGAACCATGAAACCAGCTAAACCTGGAAGAAGAGAAAGCTTGACCTAAGAGCATTCTCTCACCATAATAAAAAAGTTTCTAGTGATTTCCTAAGGACAAGGAAGTTGGAAATAGATGTCACAATGTTACCCTATGACATTTCTATCTCTATCATCCCATATCTCTATTTTGTCATATATGTTCATGCATGTAGTTGTGCACCACAGAGCATGTAACATGTGTTAAGTCACTTTCAGCTAAAATATTTGGTAGCTTTCTAAAGTCCCTAGTTCAAGATTCCCTTTTAGGTATTTGTCACAGTTCACTTTCTCAAATCTAGCTAATATTGCAGATAGGATTCTGGCGCTCAGAGCAAGCCAAGACAGGGTCACCTGGCATTCAATAGAATGTATAAATGGATCACCGATTGGTCCCTTAATAAAGTTAGCTCTTCTTGAGTGCAAATTCATTACCTTGGTTCTCAAACTGTACATGAAATCCTGGGCTAAACAGTACCAGAGGATGTATACCTTACAGAAGTGGGAAGATTTCTTATTACTCAACCTTATTTCTAACTAGTGCTCCCAACATGAGACAGAACTCTCAGGTGACCAAGATCGACAGAGCTTTCCTTTATCCCAATGAAAATGTTTTAAGGGTGAAGAAGCAGCAACCACAGAATGACCAGAGAAATCCTGCTCCTGACACGCTCGGACAAATTTCTGAAGAACCGTGAGCCACTTGTGACTGGGAATTGTGGTGATGGAAAACGGGGCAGACGTGGCATGGACAGTGACCACCTACCCTGTGGAAACCCACCTTGGCCAATCAGAATCTGTTTGTGGTGGTTGCTTTCCACAAATCCCCAGACCAGTTTGTGTGGATAGGTAAGTATGAAGGAGCATAAAGGAACAATGAGGTTAAAAGCAACTCAAAAACAAAGACAGGGGAAATAATACATGATTTTCTTTTTGGTTCCTGTCTCACAAATCTTTTGAGTAGTGAACTGATTTTCTTATATGAAAAGATCCAATGCTACAGACATTTAGAAATCTGAGCAATAGTCCTCCTTTGTTTGTATCATTTTGTGTTTCTAACAAATCAATTTAAATAGGAATCATGTTAGAGAAAATTAATAAAGCAGATCACTATATTAAAGTCTTGATGATGGCGCACCTGATGGTGCATCTCAAATTTTTTTAAATGTCGTTTACATCTTCATGTGTAAAATAGATTTCTTGTAGATAGCATATACTGGGGTCTTGCTATTTGATCAAGTCTGATAATCTCTGACTTTTAATTGAAATCTCACATCATTTACATAATTATCAACACACTGTGTTTAAATCTACCATATTGTTATTGCTTTCTGTTGCTCCCATTTGTTCAACATTCCTTTTATTTATTTTCTTTTTCTGCCCTCTTTTGTATTAACTGAATGTTTTTCAAGAATCCATTTTAGAGGAATGATGGTTGGAATGTTTAGCTGAAACACAGGAGTGGGACAAATTATGTTAAAGCATGTTATTACCATTTCTTAATACACAGATTGCTTATAGGATCATAATATGGTCCCTTCCTTCAATCACATTTTCTTTGAGATGGAATGTTTAGAGTCTTACAGTAATGCTATACTATATATACACTATATATTAGGTATAACGATAATTTGTTAATCTTTCTACTTTGCCAAGAAAAGATAAAACCATTACATAGTCAATGCCCAGAAGTCATCCTGTTGCCTGAGGTTTTTCTGGGATAGAAATCATAGAACAGATGTCTAGAATTGGATTAAGTATGTCAACGTATATAAACCATTTCTAAGACTCTTGATACTGATATTGCTGTTCAAAAGGGTTGGTGTGGAATATTTTGTTAAGAGGAGAATATGAAAAAACAATGGCGGGGAAAGGTGGATCACCAATGAGATACTCAATTTTTCATGTCATTTTTTTCAAATAATAAACAGATACCATTTTTAAGAAAAGTTTTAAATATCTGATTTTATAGGTGAGGGAACTGGGGCAAAGTAATTAAAAAATGAAACTATATCAAGTTAGGAGAGGTATTTGTTATTCATTTAATGAAACTCTTTGTACATCATTAGAAATACATGATTGAGGGAGATAAAAGATCAAAGATGAAAATACATGTGGGATATATTTAAATCATAAAAATAAACATGCTGCTCACGAGGTCTGGAGGCAAAGAAGTTATGGATTCATGCCTGAGCCCTGAGGAACTCCATATTGACTGAACCACAGTTTATAAGGGATTCCTGGGATATGTTCATATTTGGATGCCCTTTAAGTCTCAAAACCTTAACTCACCTAAGTATTTAAAATTTTGGAATCAAGACATACATGGTAAAAGAGGAAAGAAGGCCCACAGATGTAAGGACCATTTTACTAGGCTCACATATTATTTGCTATTATTACCCTCAAAATGCTAACCAGACTCCAGTAGTTTTTTCTAAGCCTATTTCTCAAGAGAAGATTTTCTACAGCAGGAAAGAGAGATTATTTCTTGGGTTTGTGTTCTAGAATGAACTCCAGACTCATATAGTATGGAAATAATCATGAAAGTTGTATTGGTTTGCTAGGGCTGCCATAACAATATACCACAGGCTGGGTGGCTTAAACAACAGAAATTTATTTCTCACAGTTCTGGCGGCTAGAAGCCCAAGAATAGGATGTCAACAGGTTTGTTTTCTTCTGAGGTCTCTCTCCTTGGCTTATAGACGGTCACCTTCTTGCTGTGTCCTAACAGTCTTTCTTCCTCTGTCCTTATGCACCCTGCTGTCTCTGTGTCCAAATTTCTTCTTCTTATAAGGATACCAGTCAGATTGGGCACCCTAAGGTCTCATTTTAACCCAATCACCCTTTTAAAGGCCCTATCTCCAAATAGAGTCACATTCTGAGGTACTGGGAGTTAGAGTTTCAACACAAGTGTTGAATGAATGTAATTCAGCCCATGGCAAATGCTAAGGAGCATTTGATTTTCAAGTTCTGGGCTTTCTGAAAGAAAAAAAATCAATTAAAATTTTTTTCCCAAAAATTTGGTTTCGAAATGGATGCAGAGCATGTATCTTGGATAGAGTTACCAGATGTAGCAAATAAAAATACAGTACATCAATTTAAATTTGAATTTCAGACAAACAATGAATTTTTTCTTTTTTAGTATTAGTATGTTCCATAGAATATCTGGGACATTCAGATTTAATTGGGCATGCTGTATATTATCTGATAATGTTAGTCCCAGGGAAACAAGATAGAGAAGATGATAGCCATTCGTATGGGTCCTAAGAAAGGGACCCTACAACCTGTCCCATTGCAAATTTAAATCCCCTGCATGGGATACAATTGACCCTCCCCATGAGGTTGGGAAGCCAAAAGCAGAGAGAATTGGGTCCTGATTCCCATCTGGAATTCTGAAAGAAGACAGCTTTGCAGAGTGTCCTATGACAATATGGGACAACCACTAAAAAAGTGGTGGTGGGTCACATCTAGATTGAGAGAGGACCTGAGGTAGCCACCCTGCCGTCCCCCACCCTGACATATACCCTCCTTTTCTGTGGCTGGAAAACTGAATGTTTGCTATGAAGTTTTCCTGAGGTTGCTCAAGAGAGATGCAGAGGTTGGAATCTGAAATGGTCTCAAGATTTGGGTCAAAACTAAAGATTTTTCTGATGACACCGTAACTAGAGGGGTTTCAGAGTTTATGTAGCAGGGATAGCTGCTGACCGTGTTGCTGGTATGGCTAGAGACAACCAAAGGCTGACAGGGATGACGAGCTGAGGAAAGGCAGTTGTATGGATGCCACTAACCAAGGACCCAAAGTCTCTCCTAAACGCCTTGACAACACGTTAACCCTTCTGCAATTTAGAACCCTCACATTCCCAGGACAGACAAAGCAAAGGGAAGTATGGTAAAGAGATAATGAGTTTAAACTGGGATTAGTGAGGTTACCTTGAATTTATCCACATTTTATTTCCACATTGATGTTAAATCAAGATTCCCCATCATATGCTGTTAACGTTGATTGTTTGAACCTAATCCCCAAACTTAACATTTGTCTTAACTAAATTTCAATCCATTACAACATCATTTGAGATCTTTTTTATTCACAATTCTGCCATTTCATACTTTAGCTCTTTCTCTAAGAGGACCTCATTTCATATTTTAAACACTTGGTTCTTTATTCAGACACAACTTTAATAAGAAATTCCCTATCAAAAGATTTCGTCCCATCACATCTGCCCTGTCCACCATCAAAAATAAATAAACACGCACAAAAAAGCACAGCAAAAATTCTAAGTAGGCTTCCCTTCTTGTAGCAAGAGCAGAAATGGAAAGAAGAAAATGGTGTATTTTTTTATTAAGAAACTTAAGGATTTTGAGAGTACTAATCAAATGAAAATATTCCTAATGCAGAACTACTGCCATCTTAAGGCCACAGCCCAGAATTACAAACCAGCTTTTGATTCTATTTAGTTAAATGGCTAATATTGAAATGCTGTAGAGATTTTTAGGCATTTGTATATTTCATCTTTTTTTTTCAAATTACTAAATAAACTGTATTGTTTCCCCTCAAACAAATTATCTGGTCCAGAGGAAATATGTAGATTAGCTAAGATTATATAAAAGGTTGAACATTAGAGTGTTTACTTTGGAGTATTCACAAAAGCAATTTTAAACTACTGAAAAATAAACAGGCCATTTTACCTCTCTCCAAAACAACAGTTTGGTAAATAACATTTACAAGGTAGATGTTAACATGCAGTATTATGAATCCACAAAAGATCATTTAATGAGTTATTTAAGAATCTAAAACTTAAGCTAGCTGATCACAAAGTTATTTAGGTCAATAACAAATTAAGCAAAAGGCATACGTAAGGTTAAAGTTGCTAAATTATAGTATTTTATTCATTAAAATGCAGGTCAGTTACAATATTGAAATTCAATTCTAGAAAAACAGCAATAAATATCATGACATTATTTTTAAGCATTTCATAACTTCCTAGTTATAAGGAAAAACTCAGTACAAGAAAAAAATCCTAAAACTTTACAACATGGTATCAATCGTATGTAAATGTATCAAAGTTATAAAAACCAACAAAGAGCTTAAGCCAAAGTTTGTCATTTAGGGATCTTTTGAATAGCAAATATTTGACACAACAACATTGATGAGAGCGAACTCTCCTTGCTGACTCTATTAGTCAGCTTGGACTACCTTGACAGAATACCACATGGGTGGCTTAAGCAACAGAAAATTATTTTCTTACAGTTCTGGAGGCTGGAAGTCCAAGATCAAGGTGCCCCGTGGGGTTGGTTTCTGGGAAAACCTCTCTTGGCTTGCAGACTATACCTTCTCCCTGTGTCCTAACATGGCCTCTCCTCTGTTCCTGTACATCTCTGGTGTCTTTTCCTCTTCTTATAACTTCAGTCCTATTGAATTGGGCCCTACTATTATGACCTCATTCAACCACACTTACCTCCTTAAAGTCCCTGTTTCTAAATAGCCACATTTGGGACTTAGGGCTTCAACATATGAAATTTGGGAGAACACAATTCAGTCCTTAACATTGACATTTTTCCCTACCTCCCACCCCCCTCTCCTTTGGCAACCATAGTCACGTCCAGCGCGGTGAGGATTTGGGGGGAGCAAGGATCGAGAAGGGCAGCGCAGGGTTAAGAAAAGATAGTTGTAGCCTTGAATAGAGTTTAAGCAGGGCCACGAGACCTGCAGCCTCAAGGACTGGGCTGGGCTCTCAATTGTGCCTACCATTAGCTTTTATTAGTTAGGTGAGGAAAAAAAAAAAAAGGAGATAAAGCTTGTCAATCTCAAGATCTGTGAATCCTATACATCATAATAGGAAACTGATTCAAGCCAATCACCCTTGCCTGCAGGCAGCTGAACTGTAAGTCTCAGGATGTATGTAAGTCTCAGGATGACTTCCCCAAGGGACAAAACCTTCATGCATATGAATAGATGGAGGCACCCCATTGAATCACTTCCCTTGCAGGTTGTGGGAAGGAATGTAGCCATAGAGGCAGAGGCTCTCCTTAGCTGGAGGAAGGTGGGGGGCTGTGCCCACCTCTGTGAATCTCGTGGGTTCTCCTGTTGGTCCCCACTCGACTGCACCTGGCTTGAGTTGTCCCCCCCCACTCCCCGTGGGGAATCTTACTCGTCATTGGCTGACCAGCCATCCTTCTGGGGCCAAACAGGGAGACATAAGGTGCAAGCACAAAGGTGAAGCAAAGTCCCTGAAAGGATCCGTCTCACAGACTCTCCTTTCTTTAGGGGCAGGCACAGGGAGACAGACAGGTAGGCTGCTACATGGCAACAAACCATCAGCTTGTTCTCTACATCTATGGGTCTGTTTCTGTCTTGTTTTGTTTATTCACTTGTTTGTGTATTTGTTTTTGTTTTAGATTCCACATGCAAGTGAACTGATACAGTATTTGTCTTTCTTTGTCTGACTCATTTCACTTAGCATAATGCCCTATAGGTCCATCTGTGTTGTCTCAAATGGCAAGATTTTATTCTTTTTTATTGCTGAGTAATATTCCATTATATATATATGTATGTATATATATGTATATCACATCTCTTTTATCCATTCACCTATCAATGGACACCTAGGATGCTTCCATATCTTGGCTATTTTAAGTAATGCTGCAATGAATATAGAGGTGCATATATCCTTTTGAATTAGTGTTGTTGTTTTTTTGTCTTTTTTTTTTCAGAATAAATGCCAGAAGTAGAATTGCTGGGTGTATTTCAGCTCTATTTTTAATTTTTTGAGGACTCTCCATACTGTTTTCCATAGTGGCTGCAACAACTTGCAATCCTACCAGCAGTGCACGAGGGATCTCTTTTCTCCACATCCTCACCAGCACTTGTTATTTGTTGATTTATTGATGACAGCCATTCAGACAGGTGTAAGGTAATAGCTCATTGTGGTTTTAATTTGCATTCTCTTATGATTAGTGGTATTGAGCATCTTTTCATGTCTGTTGGCCATCTGTATGTCCTCTTTGGAGAAATATTTATTCAGGTCCTCTGCCCATTTTTTAATTGGATTGTTTGGGGAATTTGAGGTATTAAATTGTATGAGTGCCCATATTTAATATATCACTCAAAGAAACAGAAATTAATTGGTATCTGAATAGAACATTGAACTTCTGGTTGGTAATAGAAGAGCTGTAGTATTTCATCAGTAAATGTGATAAAAGTTTAATGTACAGGAAAAAATAAGTATCTTTATTTGAAAATAAGCCTTTGAGACAAGATGATGGGATTAAATTAGTTGCTGAATTCTCCCGTAAAGTATAAATGTCAAAGATTCTCTAGCACGTGGCTCTTTGAGAGGACATAAGGAATATAAGAAATTTAAAAATTGTTATTTAGCAAGTAGATATGACTATTGATGAGCATGTCTAGGTCTATTGGCCAGTTCCAATCCCAGTGACACCAAAGTCATCAAAAACAATCTTTTTGGCTCTTCCCTCTGTTCATAAGTGCACTTCTACATTTACATTACTAAGGGAAGTACCTAAAGTGCCAGTTCCCACAACGAAGCAAGAGATCCTCCAAGGAGACTGTGGCCTTCAATGTGTAGTCCACCTGGAAGTTTGGCCTTGGCAGGCACTCTACTGCAGAGGACCAAAAGGGAAGCTAAGGTCAACACAAATGGCTAACAGATTCATGAAAGGGAAAGAGGTACAAGCTATGAAACAATCCGGCTTTTTCTCTTTTTATTCACAGACGTTAAAGACATGGTTTTTGGGCTCTTGTCAGTGAACAGGTCAATCTTCTTGAGGATTCTTTACTGTTCCTATTCAAAAGATATTTGTTTGAGGCTTTCAAGAGTTACAATGGAACAACTTACCAATTTTTTCAAATAGGTCCACTAGGTATAATGATTGTCCAACCATACTGAAATATTTATTGCACTAAATTAATACCCTGATAAGGGTTAGTATTCATAAGGGTTAAATGTAATTCTCAATCAATTATATTTTTATTATATCATGCCTGTTGTTTTTTCCCATTGGAAAAAGTAATCCTTTAAATTTAAAACAGAAGCGATACAATGATGATACATTTATGTTTTCTCTTTTTAATGGGGAGATTTTTATTTTCTCTTTTAAATGATTTTAAGGACGTCAAAGTCCAAGCCTTTCATATCCAGGGTTTCTCAGATAGAATTAAATGCCCCATGAACCCATTGTATGTCATGAATAACTTTTCTCCTGTGCATCTAAAATGATATTAGTTATTTGCAGCCCTGGAAAGAATTGAAATCACTCAAATCATTTTGTGTTCTGTAAACCTTAAAACCTTCTGTTTGCATTAAGTTCTCTCTCCGCAGTATGTTCCATGAAGTTTCTGATGTCCTTCCACAGAAAAACCCTTCATTACAATAAAAAATAGGACATTCAAATAACAAAATAACCAATATTGTTTTCCTAACCAGTGTCATTTTGCAAAATGGTCTTTCACAATTTCTAATACATTTATTTTCTAATGCACTCCACGGGTCTCCCATTTTACTACTTAGGAATTTACTCTGAAATACAGTTTTTTATTCAACCCATGATCAGAGACCTCATGGGCGAAAAGATCTTCCAAATTCTAGGCTAATGTGGTTAGAAGGACATTAGTGGATACAGTTTTCTCCATAATCTTATTCCGCACACAAGATTGAAGGGTCAGGTCTAACTTTATAATCTCATTTCCCCGGCCCCTTGAAAATGAAGGGGAGCCCTGGTTAATTTTGTGGCAAGGGCTACGTGCCAACATGGGCTTAGCTAAGCCCCCAATTCCTGCAGTAGTAGCTTTGCTCCTGGTCACAACCGACTTTGGGGGATCCCGTGTGGGCGGAGAGGAAAGCAGAAGCCAGCTTGCCAGGTCAGCCGGGCGCACCGCGGCCAAAGGGAGGGGCGGGGCGCCGGGAAGACCGGACGCGCGGGAGGCGGGGAGAAGCGTGGCCAGGGGCGGTGCTCGCGAGCGCGGGAAGCGCCACAGGCTGCGGCGCCGCGTCCCGGGCGCGGATGCAGCCCCGCCCCGCCCCGCCCAGCCCCGTCGCGTCCTGTCGGGTCTGTACCCCAGCGTCCCACTCGAGCGCTCCTCGCACCCTCCCCGCGCAGAGGCGCTTGCCGGTGTTCCCAGCGCAGCAATGGCTCAGCACTTCTCCCTGGCCGCCTGCGACGTGGTCGGCTTCGACCTGGACCACACTCTGTGTCGCTACAATCTGGCCGAGAGCGCCCCGGTGAGTGGCGCGGGCTGTCCGGGGCGCACGGCGTGCAACCTCCATGGCGGCTGGGGCTTGAGTTTCCTCCCGTCTAAGGCTGCGGCGAGCGCTGCCGGGGCCTGCAGCCGCCGTGCCTTTGCGCAGAACCCGGCCTCCCCCCATGAGGCGGGGCGGATGTGTGCATCCCCGGGTCCCGGCCCGTGCGTGGGCACCGGCTGTTTGAGCCCATCCACTAGCCAAGTTTGAGAGAGGTTGCGGAAGAAAAGGGGAAGGGACAAATTGTATTAGATCGGGCTGGGAATCGGGTCCTAGGCCAGAGGAAGGGCGGGCCTAGAGGAGCTGGGGATGTCCATTGCAGATCCCCCGGCTTGGAACTTCTCTGCAAGTCTTTCTGGGCACCACCAGCACTGCGCCTACACAGCCACCTGGTTAGGGGCTGTTATGTTCCGTAGCTGCATTTTTCCTTTTGCACGTCCGGGCGACCACCTGTCAGTTTTTCAGCACCGCCGTCAGGGAGAGATTGTGTGGTGTGTATTGGGAGGAACACTAGCTGAAAAGTCAGCGAGGTTCTTAGCACTAATTTTGCCTTTTAACCAGAGAAGAATACACGTTACGCACGCACTACGTGCTCCATGCACTTTGAATAAGTTCTAACCCTAATATCCTGCAAAGTTGGGGTCCTCACTGAGCTTTGGGAGGGAGACAGAAGCTCCCTCAGTAGGTGTGACTCCACATCTGTACCCTCAAATGAATTGCCCTCATTCCTTTGGTTTCACAGGGAAACACTATGAAAAATTCAGAATTTCGTTTGGTCAAAAATCTAAGCATCCCAGCAGAAAAAACTGGTTCTGAGCGCAGTGGTCAAAACGAGGTCTCGGTAGCCAGACTGCCTCGCTTAAAGCACTAGCTTCTCTGTTACTGGCTCTGTGATCTTGGGCAAGTTACCCAGTCAAAGGTAAAGAGTGTCTGAATTGCTCCTGTTTTCTATGCACAGACACTTAAAAAAAAAAAAAAAAGTTCCTGCTTCTCTGCTTTCCCACTGTACAGATATATCCTTAGTCATGTTGAGAGTTAAGAAGTCTTTTTTTTACTTCTTGATCCTTTGGCCACTTCCTCTAGGTCTTTGATTCATGTCTTCTTTCCCACTGCGCCTTTCATATCCCCTCCTGGTTCACGTTTTCTTGCATCTCTCTAGTCATCTTCATTTGGAGGAAACAACTTAAAAACCACTGCCATGTTAGAGTCAATCTTGTGCATGTGTAAGCATAAGATTTCAGAATATAAAATCCTCGAACACAAGGATTCTTTACTACAAGCCTCAAATAGAAGTGATGTTTAAAAGTGAAAATAGTAACCTACTGTGCTTTGGATCCTGTTTGGTTTAGAAATCTCCTATTAAGTACCAGCACCATATGCTGAGCACCATAATAGGCTTGGGGACACACAGAAAACACACAGGCCTTCAAGTGGTCTTGTGATGGGTTAAGGTGCTGAAAAGTTAGTTCCTGTCCTCTGGTGAGGGCGGTATTGCCTGGCCCTTGCTGCAGGCTCTTTGTTACCAATGCCTGGGGCTCTCCACCCTTCATCACACTAACTTCTCATATGTCAGGTCTCATCTGAGATAGCATTTCCTTTGCAAAGCCTTCCCAGCCCCCTAAAGTTTACCCTTCCTCCCCCACCTCACCTCCAGTTTTCCATAAAGCCCATAATTTCTGGTAGCATACACGGTATTACATTTTCCTGTTTACTTGTTGGAATCTCCCCCTAGGGCCTAGAAACATGACTCCTTGACATCGGTAACTCTGGCAATTTATTCTGTGTGCCAAGCTGAGTGCTTGGCACATAGTGGGTTCAATAAATAATTGTGCAATGATTGAATAAATAATAGGTATTTAATAAGTGAATATGGCACTTACAGCCACTGTTCTAAAGGCATTGTTTTCGATGAACTGGTTTGATCCTTACAACAGCCGTGTAAGGTAGATGTTATCCTCACAGTCGCTATTTAGAGGTGAGGAAAAAGAGGACACAAACAAGTAGCTTACCCAGGGTCACCCAGCAAGGTGGTCTGGCTGGTGGGTTTCTGGCCCCCACCACCATGCGTTATGTGTGCTGCAATGCCCAGAAGAGAGCCTTGGAGTAAGTGATACCTGAGCTCGGTCTCAACACAGGAGCTGTAGTTGGCAGGTGAGGAGGCAGCAAGAAGCACTTCAGGCAGAGGAAATACAGCCAGAGCAAGGCCCTGGAGGTGGGTGGGGAGTAGCAGGAGATGCTGGAGAAGTCAGTGGAGACTACATCATGGAGCGCGGTGAGTCTCACTTCAGCCTCAGTCATTTAATAAGTGCAGAGTGTTGTGCACATGGGCAGCTGGCCTGTCACCTCACCTGGGGGCTTAGGAAAGGCGTCCTAGAAATGATGACACCCGTGCTCTCTTGAAGTTGCAGACTCAGAAGTGTATGGAGCCAGGCGAGTGGGAGAGCAGGGCCTGTGGCAGCCAGGAGAAAGTGTGCCCCCTCTGAAGGTGCAGCCATGCTTGACCCCTGCCAACATTTGCCATGAGGAGGAGAGGCTCAGTCTTGCCAGATTTAATTCTAAGAAAAGTTAGAAATCTAGACTTGTAAGAGAAGGTTTTCAAGTTTTAAATGTTAGCTTCTTTCAAACAGCAGGATCTTAGGTTGCCAGATAGCAAAGAAAAATAAATATAGGATACCCAGTTACATTTGAATTTCAAATAACAAAAACATTTTTAGTACCCATATTCTCCAAATATTGCATGGGATATACTTAAATTGAAAAATTATGTGTTTACCTGAAAATCAAATTTAGGTAGGTATTTCATATTTTATCTGGCAACTTTAGGTGGGAACCAGACATAATTTGTGGTCTGCACATGGCCCATAGGGCACCAATTTGCAACCACTGTGGAGTGGGCATTATTATTAGTCAGGTGAGGTTGTGAGGGAGTAACAGGCAGCTAAGCCTGGGAGGGGAAGGAGACTGGCCAGGGAGGCCCTGCCCGTGAGGCTTCTGGGGTCACTCAATGTAATATAAAGAAAAGCTCTAAGAACCGAGGCTTCGGGACTAGAAGAGGGTTTCCAAAGGCACAGATCCCCTGCTTTTGTCAGCATCGCTGTACTCTGCTTCTCCTTACACATTGACCCCATTCTCTCCTGTTACAGTAATGTCTCCTCCAAGAGGAGCTCTGGATGCTCCTGTTGGCAGCCCTGCTAGAAAGAGGTCCTTTCTCTCAGGAAGGAATCTGACCCCACTGGAATCACAGGCCCATATCTTAGTATGCTAAGGGGTGAGAAACTCCGATTGTCCCAAACTGAATAAAGTACCTTGACCAGAGCTAGTGTGCAGTAACATTGGTAGCTTGAAACTGGCCAAGGTGGGAGTGTTTATACCATGGAAATGGGCAAATGCTACAGGGCCTTTTTTTAACCAGAACATGACTGAATGATAGCAATACTTAAGTTGGATTTACTTGTATGCCAGGCACATCTTTAAGCTCTTTACATGTTAATCCCTTTACACTGTTACTGGTTTCTTGCAGGCAGGATCATGTGTGTATCTTTTATTGTCCCTAGGACTTTGTACCTCAGAATGACTCAGTACATTTTTTAATTGATTTTTAATGATTGAATAAAAATCCATATACCCCCAAATCAGTGGTTTTCAGTTATCTCTGGTCTGCAGCAATCCTGTAGGGGCTCCACCTGGGCCCCACCTCTCCTGTTGGCTTGGAATTTCTGGGTGGTTTTCGGAACCATCACCTGTGGTTCTGAATCACCACAGAGTTGGGAACGGTTGATACATAGTGTTGATATAATGTGGGTTTATTTACAAATGACCTGGACAAGTGTCACATTGTATTTCATGGGAGTATATGTATAGTGATTTTAATTAGCTTTATGACGGAACAGCTGTATTTCACAAGGAGGTTTTGCTTTCTCCACACTCATAACCCAGCCCCCAATGTCAGCCATGTACCCCCCGGGACCTGCGTTGTCCCCTCCCCTCTGGAGTCATCCAGCTAAGTTCTACATCTTGCAGGTGTCAGTGCAAACATCAGCACCTCAAAGAGGCCGCCTCCCACTGCTTTTGCTTCCCCCTTGCGCCATCCCATGCTACTAAACCTCTCGTGGGTTAACATCTATAGAAGGGTCAGGTTGCCCCGTGTGTCCCTATGGACACTGCTCAGTCTGACCCCAGATCACTACTCTGCCTCAGCTTCACGTGTACATGATGCTAGCCTAAAACACTTCTGCAGGAGAATGGGGTGGGGCTGATGTAGATCTTCATCCTCCTTTTGCCTACTTTTGTTTGATATGCACAGTTCTTTAAAAATTGAGCCAGCTCTTTAAAAACGACAAACAAAAAAAACCCAAATATTTCACTCAAAAAGCTGGAATTTTGTTGTTGAGAAATCAGATCTGTCCACAATCAGCAGAGCACTTAACTTCTAGCTTCCTCTGTCCTTTTTCCTCAGTTTTTCTTATGATGGGAAAAGAAATATTTCCTTGTATCTGACGGAGGCCTCATCATTCCTCCTTTAGATCACCTGCCTGGTCTCCATGTGTAGTTCTCTTTGAGACTTCCCTGTCAAATGACTAAACTGAAACAACTAACAAGTTTGATGTCCTTTTTTCAAGGAAAATCAATCCATGAATTGGGGATGGGGGTGTGGGGTGGTGTGTGTACAGTGCCTCACCAGCAGTGGAGCACACCCCCGGAAGGATTTTGGGTAAAAATGAGTTTTGCAGAGCATTAGAAGAGGCAACACTGAAATGGAACATGACTGGCTAGGACGTTGGGGATTTCTTTATAAGACTAGCAGGTCCTATTTTCTAGGGTAAGGTAAGCTAGCTGAAGCTGAGCTGGAGGACTCTGGTGTGTGTTCGGTTTCCTTGACTGGTGTTTCTCGTCAATGCAGGCCAACTTAGCTTTGGAGTTGTCACATGTGTTGGGCCACTGGCGCAGCTTTCATTTTGTGGGCCCCGATGCATGAATTAACTTTACCAGCGGAGGCAGGGCCTTTCTAGCAAGGATGGACCCAGGATAGATGTAATGATACAGTGGTCAGTATGTTTGTCGTCTTGGTGATGTGTTAAATATGTTTACAAGGCTTTGTCAAGTCTTACTGATCTCCAACCCATGAGAACTCAGGAGTAAGATGAATGATTGTCTTTGGTTGTATAATTGTAAGCATATACTGGTGGTATAATTTTGGAGTAGTAAAAAAGACACTGCCGCTCCCCGGGGCTTGCAGAAATGGTTAAATTGCTTGTGAAGGGGGCTTAAACTGAAGAGCTTTACCATTACAGATCTTTCCTTCCCACCTACCCCATGAGTGATTTCATTAGGTCTTCAAGTCTGTGAAATTAAGAATGAAGAGTGAATTTTCTGTTTAATCTTTTTGTCTTTCCCTTATCTATAGCTCATTTATAATAGCTTTGCTCAGTTCCTGGTCAAGGAGAAAGGATATGACAAGGAATTGCTCACTGTGACTCCAGATCATTGGGATTTCTGGTAGGTTTTTGCTTTTAAGTTCTGTACATTCCCTCTGATTTTTATCTGTTGCTGATAAAATCTTAATGTTTCCTTTTCTATGTAGGTAGAAAGTGAAATGTGAAATTGAGTGAAAGGACAAAATGCCGTCTATACTAAAAGTTTTATGTTTAATGAATTAAAGTCCTTTCTACTTTAAGTTTAGGCTTAGTTAATTACATATGAAAACAAGCTATGAGCATAAGTGACTAATTTGGATGTTTTTGCATGGTTGCATTGTTATGAAGAGTTTCAGAGGTAAGGACTATCTCTAAAATTTGTATCTTTTAAAAAGTTTTAGTTTGTTGCCCTTCAAATACAGAACTGTAGGAAAAGAGGAGAAATCATCGTGTTTTCATTAAGTGTCTGAATTAGGACACTTGGTTTTCTGCAATTTGGATAGACATTCCTTTGTCTGTGAGTCTTAACTGCTCATTCCTGTCCTGGGTTGGCATTCTAGGATTTTCAACTTCCCTTTGTCTTTCTTCATAATTTAAACAACAAAACCAAACAAAAATCTTATTAAACCACTTTAAATGTGAAAATTAATAGTAGTCCTAAAACACATGAAAAATTCATGTAGAAATAATTCTAGAGCAATGATGTTCATCTATTATACATTCCTCCGATGTTTGGTTAGTCCTTTTTGATTTATCCGTTTTGGAAAAAGAAAAAACAGAACCACTTTACTATGTGAAGCTGCTGACTCTGGAAATTTTACTGTGGACCAAAGTAAATAATGCTTCTAAACTACCCTGTCATTTTTGGTTAATTCTCTTGGTATTTGGTGGCCATTAAACCTCCTTGCTTTTTTAATTTATAATAATAAATCTGGACCCATTTTTCTCCCCAAATCCCACAAGTTTTTTACACTGAAGAACCTAAAACTTAGTATTTGACTTTCTTTTAGTGGTTTTCAATAAATACCTTGCCCCTGAGGACTAGTCTTATAATCTGACCTAAATTGAGACAAAATCTAAAGAGTAAGGAAAGACTCTGGCTAAGATCTTAACTTGCAGAATATAAATGTGCTTGTGCATGCAGGGTGTGTGTTTTATTTAATAGAAAACATTTGCAAATTTTCAGAGACATTCAACGATGTTCATTTTTTTGTTCTCTAAGTTTTGTAGTCCTCTTTTTAAAAGCTTAAGGATTTTAGAAAGTAAACATTCTGTCCTTCCTTTGCCCCCAAAACAGTTTTCCTTGTATACTTGCTCTGTGGATGATACTTAATTTTAGAATTATTGGATAGTCCTAATAGTTTGATTAACATATCATTTACCTGGGTGGGAGAATCCCTTTTTCGCATTGTGACTTTTTGAAAATATAGATTATTATTTCTTGGATTAGGTAAATATATGAAATGATTGGTAATCAGACATTTCTATTTTAGTTGCAAGGGCTTGGCATTGGATCTGGAAGAGGGGAACTTCATTAAACTTGCAGATGATGGCACCGTCCTCAGGTAATAAAATTTAGTTGTGAAAAAGTTGGCTCTTTCCAGGACACTATATTACTATATAGTATTTGATTGTTAAGCTATGGTTAAATAATATTATCATTTTAGTCAACCAGATGACAGATTTCTTTGTGTCTGCATGTCTTTGTTTGAATCATTTGAGCCATTTAAATACAAATCTTAAGCGTTAGACTTAACCATGAGTTTCTTTAAACTTAGCTCATCAGCAATATTTGCAAAAAGCACAGTAGAATATTAATAATTTGCTTCATGTCACTGACCAGCCCTACTGCAGAAGAGCCTGGGAATTACACTGTGTTAGGTGGGTATGCAGGTGCCTGGAATAACATTGGAATTCTTTTTATTGAGGTAGAAGAAGAGAAGGGATGTTGGGTAGATGTTAGTGGTCTGTGCACACCTCTCATTCTTCCTCCATTTATCCAAATTTGCCCCCATCATATAGGACTCATGGTGTATCCCAGCTCCTTCTGGAAGTTTTTCTAGCCTGTTCAAACCCTCATCCATCGGTTTTTCTCTCCTGCACTCAGTGCTGACTCATTCCCTTCCCTCCTCTCAGGTTGGTAAGAGTAAGGCGAGCAGTTGAGATGCAGCTGCTGCTACTGCTCTGAGTCTACAGAGGGCACCACGGCGTAAGCATCTGTCTTTCCCCCGTGCTGATAGTACAGGCGAGGCAACATGGCCACACAGCTGTGCGATTTATTATTTATGCTCACACGATCAGAGTCCAAGGAGAGGATGCTCAGTGCAGGTTACCCCTCGTACATACTCTCCCCTTTGATACATAATTCTTTTTGCACAGTACAAACTCTCGCTTTCCCCCAAACTCTCGCTTTCCCCCAACCTCCCCTGAGGTGCAGCTAGTTAGAGCTGTTGGTGTGGCCGCACTTCTGATTATTTTGTTATTCATTTGCATGTTTTCCCCTGTGTATCAAAAGATAGAATATATGTGTATCTGTATAAATACATACACAATGCAGCTGTGACCATGGCCTTTAACTCTACTGTCATATTGTTGCAATGTACTTGGCTACCTTAAATCATGTGTAAAAGAATAGAAAGCATTCCACAGTTTGTTTCTTTCATTGTTATGTCTGTCTGTCTCCCCTGCTCCCAACACCCCTCCTACAAGGTTTCACCCCCTCCATTCAGGCTCTAGCTAACCTGCAGTTTCTCCTGAATTTACTAGCTTATCTCCTTGATGCCTGGTTTCATCAAATATAGTAGGTTCCTTGTCTGATCGTATTTACCACTCAGGATTCAATCCTCCATCTTTACATATCGCTTTCTAAAATGTTAGCCTCTTTATGAAAAGGAGCCCATTTGTGATTTTTTTTTTTTTTTGCCTACATTTGCCCTTTTTATTTCATTTCTTTTTCCCTTCATTTTGCTTTGCTACCACAGTATAACACCAAGAGAATAATAATGATACTCTCTAGCATTATAATTTCTCATAATAAACTACATAAAATATTAGCTATTTCTCTGTAGGCTAAGAGTCCATAACCAGGACCAACTGATACAAAAGCAATATTGTGAGCACAGAAAACGGCTACTTTCCTGTCTTGCTGTTCTGAGTTTTGTCACATTCAGCTTGCTGTCTTCCATTGCGGTTTTTAGCTGTGTCATGTCCTTGAGTGGGCAGGTTGCCCGCCCATCTCCACAGCCCCCTGTGCTCGGAGCTGGCCCACCCCTGGGTACAGGCACCTTATTACTCCTGCTCACTCTCCTGTTGGCTGTTCTCTCTCTCCTGCTGCCAGACCCAGTCCACACAGTTGTTTTTTAATCGCTCCAGTTAGGTTCATCTTATCTTCAGAGTTCTGTGACAACGTCTTGGGAAAGGGTAGTGTCATATTTCTTTCAGAGAAACTACAGTTTATAGTTTCTCCATGTAGGTCCAGGGCAAGGACCACAGTGTGGACCTCTGAGTGAGCTGCTCCTGGTCACTCGCTGGTTAGTAGATGAAATGGAGGAGGAGCTAGAGCTATCAAGGGAAATGCCTTCTAGAATCCTAAATGGGGAAGTCATCCAACTGAAACCAGAAACAAAGAAAACTTGATTAATTTGGGGGGATCAACACTAGTAAGGCTGGTGGAAGGGGCGTTCAAGGGAGCCATTGATGAGCAGTGTGCCTCATTTCCCCACACCAGGGCAAGCCACGGCACCAAGATGATGGCGCCCGAGCAGGTGGCCGAGGAGTTTGGCAGGAAGGAGTGGAAGTACTTCATGTCGGACGTCGGAATGGCTTGCCGATCGGGTAGGACTCCGTAGGGCAGCACTGCCGTTCCCTCCCCTTTTGTTTTGCACCCTGACCCTATGAGAAGGTGAAAAACGTCCTTTTTGCGTCCTGCTGGGCAGGATGCATAAGGGAGCAGCTGTGGTTTTATAGAATAGGATGTATTTTTTCCACATGTGTCTGATTTCTCTTTGGCAGTTTGTTCTGTTTTATTTAAGGTTTTGTTAATACTCCTTTTTCCCTTTTCTTGCACTTATTCTGGACTAAAAGATAGTACTTAGGAATAATGCATTCCTTAGTCATCTGTATTTTCAGTTTGTTACGTGCTCAGTCCTTATTTTTGTTTCTCCATCCCTCATTTCTCCCTACATTCATATTGCCCACCTCTCCTGTTTTCTAGAATCCTCTTCCTTACTGCCAGTTCTAGTATGTTCTCCCTTTGTCTTTTTCTTTATTTTAAATGATTTTGTACATTTTCCCTAGTCTTTAAAGAGCATCACCATGGGTAAACATGAAAAGATTTTTCAAAAATCGTTTATAGACTTACAAGTGCATAAAGTAATAAGGAATGATTAAAACATTACTACAAACAGACTTTATTAAAGGTCGGTTGTTAGTTTTTCATTTGTTTCAATATTTTTTGCCATTTTCTCCTACACTACAGTTTTGAAATGTACCTGTTTATTCTCCCTTAGAAAATGTGGTAACCTGAAAATAGTTGGAGTTACTCCTCATCACTATTCTATTTGTATTATGTTATATTTGCTGTCTTTTGAGAGTTTGTTTTCTTTTTTTTTTTTGTAGAGAGATGAAAATGTCACAAAGTATGAGTGCTCTTGATAAAATAAGTTGATAGGGAAAACTGAGACTTCATATTGGGGTTAGATATAGAATGCTTTCACACACCTCAAGTCACAATAACTAGAGGGAGTTAAATGGGTGGATAGCCTTTTACTCAAGTGAGGATAGAGAGCTGTTGTCTCTTCAGATGTAGGTGGTTATAAATAACCCAGGAAAGCCAGGCACATAACTACGTGTTTCACTCTGACACCCATTCAGAAACAGGGCGTATTCAAGAAGTAAAGTGTTTCCCAGCTATGAAAAGAACATTCACCCAATCTGACCCACCTGTTGACTCACTGCTTTGCCCACTGGATGCCCTGCCTCCTGGAACCAACAGCTTCCATCCGGTGCTTAATTTACCCAGCAGCACTCTGCGGATGGTCTTGGAGTTTATCTACTCTTATTTGGGTCGGTTAGGGGAGTGTTTCCCTTCCAGATGCCCAATGGTCAAGCAATGACATAACAGAGGCTTGTTGTTTCTGCAAAATAATAAGGAAAGCTAATGCTGTTAAAAAAATTTTTAATGTAGTGATGGATAAAAGAAGAAAAATGGTCTGTGATTTCACAACCCAGTGAAACCTTGTTTACATTAAAAACTGATAATGTAAGCATATAGTTAGGAAATTTAACTATTATAGAAAGGAATAAAATGAAGAGTAATTATATCCAGGCTTCTCTCCACCAAAATTCCCTTTTCCCAAGGCTTATTTTTGAGAAATAATGCAAAAAGGGATCATCCATTTTCTGTACTTTGCCCTTTGTAATTTACATCTTAGAGATCCTGTCACATTAGCACACACACTGATAGACCTCAGTCTTTTTAATGCTGGCATGCTCTGTCGTCCAGTTCCTGTATCGTGATTTATTTTATCAGTCCCCTTATGGTGGACATTTACACTGTGTCTGGTGTTTAGCATTACAAAACAAGTCTGCAGTGACATTTTCACGCATATATAGTTTGTGCTTTTGTAAATATATCCAAAGTAAATTCGTAGAAGTACAGATGCTCTAAGGATATCCAGGCTTAAAATTTTGAATAATATGGCCAAATAAAGCTTTTATTTTCAGGAACTCCAATTGATTCTTTCTGTGTTGTTTCCTTCTACAGTGAGTGCATTAATTCTTGGAGTTAAGCAGAGTAGTCAGGTGCGTTCCCTACCATTACCTTTAGGGCATTCAAAGCATTGATGGATGTAGACATTTTAATCACTGTTTTCCATAATCCCTTTTCAGATTGTTGACGTGGCATAAGTATGGTTTTTCCCCAGAGAGCAAGTCGTTTGGATCTTTTCTCCCCAACTAGTAGATGATGCAGAAACAGCTTGTTCTAGTGGAAATCAGAAAGGGCTTGGAGCCAGTCCTGGATCATACTGACTCTGTTACTTGCTGGATAAAGTGGCCTGGTCAGTTACTAAGCCATGCTTAGCATCACTTTCCTCATCTGTAAATAAGATAATATCACCCATCTGCAGAAATGGGACTTAACGCTAACATAAATTGTTCTTTTACCCCAGTGCATTCATGTGCCTGTGTTCCATTTTCACTAAAATTGTGTAGTTTGCAAAGGGAATAGTGTTGGCAGTGGATTCTTGGGGAACAGTTTTTCTGTGTGCAAAGCTCAATGATTATGGGACTTGGTCATGTTTCAGAGATTTCTTCTATTGAGCTGAGCTCACCAGTCGCTTCATTCCCAGCGAGCTGTCTGCTCTATAAGCAGGGGGCGCATCAAAGCCTCCCTGTCGTTCAGTCTCAGTGTCAGTGTTGGGAGAGACATTGGGAGCAGCCTGGCCCAGTTAGTCAAGGCTGAACAGTCCACATTGTGTCCATACAGGGGTCAGCCATGTTTGACAGTTGAGTGACGTCAGCCCCTTGCCTTGCGGGTGGGAGTCAATGAGCCCTTCTCACTAAACACCTGCGTTATTTGATTAGACCCCAATGAAGACTTATAATCAATATTTCAACTCTTAAACTGAATTTCATCTGTTAATGCCCACACAGGGAGAGAAAGGGGAAGGAAAAAGCAAGGGTATAAAACTGGCAATAAGACCCCTCCTGTCCCCACAGGGCTCAGGAGAACTACCCATCAGGTTCAGGCAGGTCACGCTGGTGTCAAAGGCAAGAGAGAAGGTGAAGTGCAGGTTAATGAACCTTGGGAAGCTGTGCCCACTGTCTTGGGTCTGAAGAACCCTGCAATATTTTGTGGTCTTACAGCATAGCAGAGCATGGGCAGAAACGTACATGGGATATCATCTTCCTTTTCTTCCAGATTCCTGGCAAAGCCACTGCTAACCTTTCTTAGAAATGAAAAATAGTCTGAGATGTTCCCCCAACAATTTCATCTCTGAAAGAGTAAAAAACAGGGAGATTATGCCAACCAAAATATTTTTTAACTGTGGGAAAGGACACACAAACCAACTCAGCTGTTTTGTGAATTAACAGAAGAACTTTGACTTTATTTTTATACGTTCATAATAATTTGACAGTAAGAAGTGAGGGCATTAGTGACATTTAATGGGATGGCAGAGGATTTTCTCCTAATTTATACTTCATCGTTCCAAAATAATCAATTCTGTTATTGGATAACTTATTCATTCATTCAGCAAACATTTTTTGAGTGCCTACCATGTACTGGACACTGTGCTTAGTGAACACTAAAGAACAATACAGCTTTGTTCCATAACTTCATACATATCTTACAAATGGGAGGAAGGGGGACTCAAAATCAGGCGATTATAATACTGTGCGCAAGTTAGGACCATTTGAAAAGTACCTTCTTACATTAAACTAAAATCTGCTCCATCTGTTGGTTCTGTTTTATTCTTCTTTGTACCAAGTTCCTTGTGAGGTTGGGTTCTCCCACGCGGAAGGGTTGCTCCTGATCCTAGTATGCAGGAGGGAGACAGTGGAGGGGGTGAGACATGGAAAGAAAGAATAATGGGGTGCTGGTTTCTACTGGGACTTCCGAGGAGAAGCTCAGAGAATACCTCCCAGAGTTGTGAATCCATGGGATGGGAGGCTGGGGCATCCATTCACTGACTTCTGACCCTGTTGGATGAGGCTTGCTACATGGGCCACATGAGCTCCGGAGGCTTCCAGAGAAAGCGTATGACACAGGAGTGCTTAAGTAGAATGATGCTATTCAGCACAGCTGTGGCTGGGAACAGACATGGGCCAAGGGCATGTGACACGGTCATCAAAGGTCTCTGCCTAGGGATCAGAGATTCAAAAGTGACATCTGTGCCAAGGAAGGGCTCACATTTAATTCCACTCTAAGGCCAAAGAGGATAAATCAAATCCCTCTTCTCTGTGAGATCCTGGTGTGTGCCTGTCGCATGCTCCTTAGTTTTTCTAAGATAAGCACACTGAGTCCACACGTCACATGATGTTTTTATTCCTCTCATCTCCCTGGTGGTTCTCACATTGTACTGAAATTTGCCTGAAATTACATAAAAATCGAATATGGTACTCTAGGTGGGCCAACCAGCACAGACATGGAAAAGCACTATTGTGCAGAGCACTTCGTGATACTGATACTGTAATGCCAGGTTGATTGTTTTGAAATTCAGTAACAATGGTATAAATTGTGGCTTTTCATAACCTATTTCATATTTGGGGCATAGCCTGTTTTCAGTTTTTACATTTTTAAAATATAACAAATATTTTTAATAGAATACTTGATTTATGGACATCATATTTTAACTTTCTTATAGCTTAAAACCTCATAGCTTAAAACTTTCTTTAAAAGACAATGATGGAGACATTTTGAATTGAAATGGAGGCTCCTGTAAATAACTATGCTGAGATCTCGTGTCTCTTTCAGCCAGGTTTCTGTGTATGCCACATAAGTGAGGCATTCATTTGTTCCCAGTTTAAAATTTTGTTCTTTTTTTTTTTTTTTTTAGGAAAATATTATTTTTATGATAACTACTTTGACCTGCCAGGAGCCCTTTTGTGTGCCAGAGTGGTGGACTCTTTAACCAAGGTAAAAATTTTTTTTCATTTTTTGGGAAACTGATATACGTATTTAGTCATAAATCAGAGGAATCAATTATATATGACTTTTGAGTTGAGATTTTACAAATTGAATAAAATTTCCTCTTTGTGGTTTCAAAGCTGGAGAGAAACGTAGAGAATTTGGTTAAAAATGTCTTTGGAAAATTAAATAGCCGCGGCCTTTCTTTTCCCCAGGGATAATAAACCTATTCTCCAGCAGGGGGTGCAATAGTCTAGAAGAAAAAAAATAAACTTGCATGTGGAAAATAGTTTGTCTGGTTTCGTTAACAAAATAAAAAAAAGTAAAGGTAATTAAGAAAATACCACATGTCCTTAAGCATTCTAAATGAAATAAAACCAGAAAAATGCAGTGAAACTTTTAAATTCATCACTTTGAGCATAGTTTAATGCATATAGATTTTGCACTGTGTATCAAAATTAAATCGATTCCTGGTTATATCAATTTATTCTCCGAACTTAAGACCAATGAACGTAAACCAGTTTTATGTCAGAATCACTTTCCTTTTTGCATATGTTGTCTTTTAAAATAACAATGATTATATTTATAATGGAACATAGGTGTTTATTTTTTAATCAGAATTACAAACGTGTGTTTGTGAAACTTTCTGTGGAGCAGTAGTTCTGGTGTATTTGTAGAAGTTGTTATTAACATAAGATGGAGTCAGTTTCTCATTTCATAATGACTACAGGCAAATGTGTCAATCTTTAAATATTTCAGAGTTTGTATAATTAGGTACAAATATCTATGTGTTTTAATGTAATATTTATTTGCTTTCTGGTTTAAAAAAATCTTAATAAAAATGGTTTAATTTCTGGATTTGGAATCTCCTTGATGTCTTCTGTAGAGACTTAGTGCTGTTTTATATTGAAATTCAAGTAAATGTGCACTGAATTCTCAAGTAACCAGCTTTTAGGATTTTAAGGTTTCAGGCTTCTTAGCCCCATTGATGCCATAGTACATAAAATAACACATTCTGATATCTCAGAGGCTATAACCTTGTAAATTTACTCATGTTTTTAAAATATTCTGTAATTTTTATACTTTATAATGATTGGAATTTTTTATTTTACATGGACTGTGAGCTATGTTAATATTTAGTTATATGTATATATGTCTTTGTAGCGGGATTTTCATGGAAGATTTCTTTCTAAAATCACGTTTGGAAGACTGAGAAGCTTATTAACCTATTATTTATTCTAAAACATGCGCTCCCATTTTAGAATACAGCAATATTGTAGTTTGCCAAGTATTTCCTACTATGCTTAAAAACAGAATTTTTGCATGTATTACAGTTGGAATTTTTTTTTTTTCAGCAGAACAATGGTCAGAAAGCATTTGATTTTTGGAAGGATATAGTTGCCGGTATACAACACAATTATAGAATGTCAGCTTTTAAGGGTAAGTAATGTGAAGAGAGACTTTCTAATAGATGTTTGTTAAATGCTGTGTGTCTAGTGAATTACTTTGAAATTACCTAGTCTGTGTTCCTTAATTAGGATTTAATTTGATCCTAAATATCACTATACAGTTGGTACCCTTTACATTATAAGAGGTTCTTTTGTTTATGTGTGTTATGGCTATAATTGCCCATATTCTAAGCTGTGCTGTCTTTTGCATACCTGCCAGTAGGGTCATTTTGTCTGTTCCCCAGAATTGAAGTTCTAGCTTTGCTGTTTCTTGGTTTGGGAATGATGGTTGGTGGCACCTATAACCATTAGTGTGGTAGTTATAGACAGTTGGAAAAGTGAAAATTCCATTCTTGTTGCTTAAAAAACAGGGCTGGCTGACCCAGAATGGGAGCAAAGATATCACCAACCCGGGCCTAGGGTTTCAAGGTTCTATTCACAGGTTTGCTTGGGTTATACAGATTACTTCTAAGGAATAAAGAAATGCCTTTATAGTAAGTGACCCCTGTGACTTCAACCAGACTGCCCTGGTTCAATCAATGGGCTGTTGGAAGCTTAAGAGCGGTATTTTCCAGCTTAGAGAAATGTTGCCTTTTGATTGACATAAAAATTGCCTGCCTTCCTTTTAATGTAATTTAAGCCATCAAAATAATCCTAAATATTATGATGAAAAGCATGTCAAGTCAACAAATAGGGACGGCAGAATATTTATTCAAACTGCATGTTTCCCTGTCACCTACTTCTTTCCCTCCCAAAGGAAAATCACTGTGGTGGGGTAATTATCTCACTTGTTCGTGACCAGCCACCAGCCCTTCACCCTGCCTGGCTCATGGGTCACATATGGTTCTAAGGGCACCTGTTCACAGTCTACACTGAGTGCCTGAGTGAATGGGAATGCCTGTCTCCAACAGAGAGTCATATCCATGACAGCTGTAAAGCCGTCCACCATTTTATTGTTTTACTTTGTATGAAGCTTTGTAAAATGAAAAGCCTTGAAAGAATGGTCGACAAATGCAAATTGCTGCTGTCAAATAAATTCCACATAAAAATCCATTGATGTTATTTTATTGCATTGTAAATAAGGAGTAGGTAAAACATTTTGTGCTTTAATAAGTGAAGCACAGCTTAAAAGTTTTAAACAGCAATATAAAAATACAGTACAGAGCATAAATAAATAATGTCTTTTCATTTCTAGTCAGATTTTGAAATCTTTGACATTAGTTATAATTTCACTGGAATGGGAGGCATAAGGTACCTACTAATGTTCTGTAAACCCACAAAATCATATTACATAAAACTCAATAAAGGAATTAGAGAAATCAAATTAATCACACTTGTGTTAAATAAATACAATAGGTCAGACACCTGCTTCCAAGTTGTGAAGGGTATATAGAAAGCTTTTCTGCAATCACAGAAAAGTTTGAAAAGGGAGTACCTAAAGCACCTTGCATTTCAGGTTAATTTCAACATAACATTTTTTTTTTATGAGTGTTGTAAAAAGTCTATATGCACCTCTGTATTTGAATAGATCTTATTGCAAGGAGCCATATGAGCCTTTGAGTAATGCACCATCAGAAAGATCCTATGGTATACAGTGTCTTTTAAATTTGAATATTCAAGTATTTAAGTTCTATAAAAATATGATATCTCCTGAATGTTTCCTAGAAGTTCTCCTGTTATTTGTTAGAAACAGGCTTATTTTAAAAGGAAATACTGAGTTTCTGAAATCAAATACAACATAATTTAGCATCCAAGATCAGGGTTGTTGTCTTTTTTTTTTTTTTAAACCATTTTACATTTTAGCTTAGCAGGAGTTTTATGGTGAAATTTTTAAAAACTGAAGGAATTCACCGGAAGTTTTAAAGAGTTAGGATTGCTCACTAGAAATTTGAGAGGGTCTTCACATATTGTTTATCATTGCTGCTCACTTTTTCAGGGGGGGAATTCTTTGGTCCGAAAGCTCGAATCTGTATTTTGGAAAATTACAATGAGTCATGTTTTTTTTCAGCCTACCTCCATATGCATTTTGTGGGACGGGGTGAAGTTGGGGAATGCCAAATCTGGGGAATGCAGATTTATATTAGCTTGGTGGCAATATGCTCACATTGGAGCCACTAAAAATCCTGAGAAAGAGGAGTGGACGTACTCAGAGGAATACAGGCCATTCGACTCGGCGTTGGGCAACTGGAGCCACACCTGGTCATTTTCTGTGAGGTCAATGATGGCGCTCCCTGAAGCCTGATCCAGGTAGCCCTTGGTGTATTCATCATAGGTGTACATGACGGGGGTGCCGTTCTTATACAGACCTACCCAAACATGGGTCCCTTTCACATGTACATGGTAGGAGAAATAGTATATTCCTGGTATCCTGCAAGTAAAGATTCCAGTTCTTGGGTCATAATGCTGTTGCTTGTTATACAAAATCTTATCAAATGGGATGGGAGTACCTATCGCTGGGTAAGCTTTGGAGAGAATAACAGTGAAAGCAGACACAGGCATTCCTGTTACACCCTGGTTGGCACTAACAAGAGGCATCCCAGAAATACTGGGCCTTTGGCCTGCTTTTATAGAGCCATCAGGAAGGGCGGCTTGGCCTGGGGGCCCTGGGGGCCCCGGGGGCCCTGGGAGGCCGGGCTCTCCAGCATGGCCTCTCGGACCCGGAGGCCCTGGTGGCCCAGTGGGTCCATTGAGGCCTTTAGTTGCTATGCCAGCTGGACCAGGAAGACCTGGAGTTCCTGGATCGCCCTTAGATCCAGGGAATCCTGGAATGCCTGGTGGCCCAACAGGGCCTCTGGTACCTGGTATTCCAGGAGCACCTCTTGGACCAGCCTCACCATTATGTCCAGGTGTTCCCTTAGCTCCTGCTGGGCCTGCAGGGCCTGGGAGACCAGGACGTCCTTCCATTCCAGGCTCACCTTTTGGGCCTGGTAACCCTGGGTGACCCTTAGGACCATTAAGACCTGGTTTTCCCGGGTACCCTGGTTTTCCATCTAAACCAGAGGAACCCCTTTCTCCCTTAACCCCAGGGTGTCCTGCAGGCCCAACTGGCCCTGTCTCGCCTTTAGTGCCTGGGATCCCAGGGTTTCCTGGGATGCCCTTTGGTCCTTGGGGTCCCATATTTCCAGGTGGTCCAGTCAGACCTGGCTCCCCAGGATGACCTGCTGGACCTTGTTCCCCCTTGGCACCCGGGCCTCCTGGAAGGCCTGCAGGTCCTCTTTGTCCCTTCAGGCCTGGCAAGCCTGGTTTCCCAAAACCAGGAGCCCCTGGGGGCCCAGCTATTCCTGGAGCCCCAGGGTGACCTTTGGTTCCTGGAATCCCTGGCTGGCCTGGGGCTCCAGCAGCTCCTGGCTTTCCAGCACCTTCTGGTCCACGTTCCCCAGGAGGACCTTGGGGGCCTGGTGGGCCACTTGGTCCTCTTTCTCCTGGAAAACCCCGATCACCTTTGATGCCTGGCTGTCCTGGAAACCCATTTTCGCCTCTTTTTCCCACTCCAGGAGGACCAGGTGGTCCCATGGGACCCGGAGGGCCTGGAAGGCCCCTCTCACCTGGACGGCCAGGCGTACCGTATCCATTTTCCCCTTTCTGTCCATTCCCTCCAGGGACTCCTGGTGCACCCTTTTCTCCAGGAAAGCCCCTGGGTCCTGGGGCTCCTGGGGTTCCCTGTTGTCCCGGCTTTCCTGAAACAGAAATTCCAGCTGGGCCAGGGATTCCAGGTGGTCCTGGTGGGCCCCGTGGTCCTGGTAAACCAGCTGGTCCAATATCTCCTTTTGGTCCATATGGTCCTCTCTCCCCGGGTTTTCCTGGCAGTCCTGGCAGACCTGGCTTCCCATTGCCTGATGGTCCCGGTGGTCCTGGCAGCCCCGGCTCTCCTTGGGGTCCAGGACTTCCGTAGCCTGGTTTTCCTGGTGGTCCAGATGGACCTGGGTGCCCTCGAGGTCCCGTAGGGCCTTGTGGACCGGGAACACCTTGTTCTCCTCGTACTGGTATACCTAAAAGACATGCCCAATATACACACCCAGGGAGGGGAATGGTTGGTAACGTTAAGGGTCGTCATTGCTTCTCGAAATAGGAATCAGGACAGAACACTGCAGTGTATCCATTTTCTCAGACTAGTCTTAAATGGTTTTAGACAATACATTTTATATTGGTTTGAAAAAACACTGCTAGAGAAAATGGTTTCAAAAGACCATGGCTACCATAATACTTTCATTATATCCTAATGATCCATGAAAATAAGCTGGGATTGAAGAATTCATCTAGAATAAGAGTGCAGTAGAGGTAAATTTATTACATTGATTTTGGGAAAAAAATCATCTACTTAGAAAGGAAAGTAAAGAAAAAAAGGTATCCCAAAAAAGAACAAAAAGACAAGTGCAGAATAAATGGGAAAATATTTGAGAACAATAACAATTTTCCCTCACAAAAGCTATCCTATAAGACATAAATGAACACCTGAAACTAATAATAAAATTAAACTAAATTTTTAAAAAAGGACATAAATGAGAAATGCCCTTCATTCTAATTTACATCAGCCATGGCCCTGCTGAACACAGTTTAGATTCAGGTTGATTTTTTTTTTTTCCCAACCTCAGCTCTTACATTGTCCATTATTGACTTAAAATTGAAACAAAGAATTAGAAAATTAGAGAATTACTGGGAGAGGTAAGTAAAATAGTGTTAAAATGCTTATCTGAAGTTTGCCTCAATAAATGCAAATAAATATTGTTGATTTCGTAGAGCTATGGATTCATTTGAGCTAACTATTCTAATATAATAAATTAAAGCTCAAAAATCACTTTTTCAGTACTTGTAATATGAAAAGTGCTAGTGGACCACAAGTGCGGGGGAAGCACAAAGCATATCCTATAATCGCTTCACAAAGGGAGTAAGTCACAAAGGGAGTAAGAAGTGTGCATGTGATAAGTGCTTTAAGAGATGTCCAAGGGCTATTTTGTTGTTGTTCAAAGATGAGATATAATGGAGCATTACTGGCGTTAGGATATACCATTAGGGGAGTATTGCCCTGTCAAAGAATCTTTGGCCAAGAATCATTATAAGCGTCTACATAAAAAATTCAGTCTTTCTCAGAGAAATTCTTTAACAGCTAGCCAAGATGATAATAAAATTACATGTGATTTTAAATATCTGGTTGCATATTTACATTAAAATCATTTTCTGTTTGATTAATTTTCAGAAATATAAGTAGAATGCGTGCATATACTATTTAGATTTTTATACTATTAGAAAATGTTTCATAACAATGGTAGATTTAGTAGATGTCACAGTAGTTGAGCAGCTTGGTCAAAACCCTGAAAATGACTTACAGCTATGACTTTTGAGCCACGTCTGTTTTGTACAAAATGAATAATATGCTTAAACTCTATTTAACTAAATATTTAAACTCTATTTAACTATTAATGGCTTTAAAAGTCAAAATGAAGACTACATTCAAATTAACACTAAATTAATTGAAATTATGCCTTTGAAAACATAATTTTATGAGTATATTTCCCTTTATTAGTTGCTTATAATATATTTTTCAAATATTTCATATTAATTAATTGGCACGTAAGCAGTCAGCCAACAGTAGTTGCTAATATTCACTTGGTTAGAGATATTCCTGATATTTGATGGCAAACTGAATATGCAGTACAGAAAAAAAATCATTAAAATAGGTAAAATGAAGAAGGAAAATCGTTTTAGACTTGAGTGTCTTTAAGTTTTGTACTAATTAGAATTACATATAATTTTGCAAACATTTAAATGTATGGAGCTTTATTTACCCATGAATTTTCAGAAAAGGATTATCAGGAAATAGACTATGAGAGAAATTTATGGAAAAGATTGCAATATAACACAAATCTTATGATTGACTTTAGTGTATGCATCTGAAACCTCTCTATATGTAAATGGCTATCAATACATTGCAAATAGAATAGATGAATAAATAAAGGATTTCTTAATGGTTTGGAATAAAATAACACATTTTTTAAAATGCAAACAATGTTAAATTGGGGTTTGCTTTAGAATCTTACAAAGGTGTCTATACTGAAAATAATTCTTAGTCTTTTTGAAAGTCATTTTAACTGTTAAAATAGATAGGAAACAACAAGTCTTACTGAAAATGACATTAGACACCATTTGAGATTAGAACTCCAAGGACAGATTTATCTCTGCCTCTTGGAATGTGATACAGTACACATAACATATACACATAAATGCAATAATGTACCCTAGTGGATCCTGCACCTCTCAGTGCAAGAAAGAATGAGATTTCTGTTGTGTCCATGGGGGACAGCCCCTCTCTGTAGCTTGCCATCTGAACAAATTCAAGATTTGGGTGGTACCATCCTCAAGGAAAAACAATTACCCAGTAGAGAAGTTTCTTAAATGCCCACAAACTGAAATAGTGGTTGATTGTATCAGAATGTGGTACCTGCACGCCCACAGCTGTGGAGCCCTACATAGCATATTTTCTGTGTTTTGGCTGACCTCTCTTTTATCCTGTGTTGAACAGATGTGCCTAGGAAATACATAGGCAGTCTTTGTATTTCTGTTATCAACTTAATGTTTTACTTGTGTAAAATGTAGGCTTTTGTCTTTGTTCAGTGCATTAATGCCTGCAGTGAATGATAATATATTTGAGTTTCCACCTTGTATTATGAAGTAGAGACTAAGGTAGATATAATAATTAACATACAGATTCTGAACTTTTCATTTGTTAACATTTTTTTAATTCTGCAAAAATAGGCAAGATGATGCACTACAGTAAGATGAGTAGAAATATTTTTAACCTTCTAAAACTGATGCATTTTATTTTTAATTTGAGACTGTTTCTTAAGGTCTTGGTAAACTATGCAAAGTCTGAATTTGTGATCATAGAGAATATAACCCAAGGATGCTTGCCATTTGGGGCTTCAAGTAGCAGGTTTCCTTATCTTTTATTCTTTCCTAATTATCTTTCTCCTATTTTATTTGTATTTTGAGACATTGAAGAGTATCTGTTGTGCACCTGTGCATTTATTTTCAAACATTAAGCTACCTTGCATGAAATATTTTACATTTCAATGTTCTGCTTGAAAAAGGCAATCCTATAAGTTTAATTTGCTCAAAATGGTTGTCTCCAAAAGCATATCTTTTAAAGTTAATGGCAAATATCCCTAGCTTTATTTGCAGGATAAAATATATAACTATAATGAGAAAATACTATGGAAAGGAACTTTGAATCCTACAATTAGTTTAGATTATTCAGTTTGATTTAGTAGATGCTTTACAGGCAGTTTGAGTCAGATGTTATTAAATGGAATTAGTGAATATGAACCCTAATCATTGCCCCGTTTGAAGATCTGTGAACACTTACATACATTATCTCAGTATTCTTAACAGGAGCCATGAAAGCTGAACAGATGAAGAGTAGATTCAGGAAGACAGTTAAAACTTACCTAAGGCTACACCACTAGTGCTAGGACAGGAGGAGGGGAGAGAGGGAGGGAGCAGTAATAACAGAAATAATAGAAGTAGAAGTAATAGAATTACTATAGTAGGAGAGTAGAAGTACTACCATGTGTCCCTGAAAATAAGACCTTTCCGGACAATCAGCTCCATGTGTCTTTTGGAGCAAAAATTAATATAAGACTCAGTCTTATTTTACTATAAGACCCGGTTTTATATAAGACTAGGAATATAATATAATATAATATAATATAATATAATATAATATAATATAATATAATATAATACCAGGTCTTAAATAATATAAGACCTGGTCTTATATTAATTTTTGCTCCAAAAGATGCATTAGATCTGATTGTCCAGCAAGGTCTTAATTTTGGGGAAACACAGTAGTAGCTGTAGTAGTAATAATAGCTAACACTTAAGCACATTATAGATATTAACTCAGTCACACTTCATTAACAGCCCTTTGTGATACCTATTTCTTATTTTACAAATAAGGAAACGAAGGCACAGAGAGGATAAATAACTTAACTTGAGGTCGTATAATCTGTACACTTAACTATACAAAAATGTGTAAAAAGTTATAAGAATTGCTACTTCATTTACCTATAAGTTTCTTCAGAGGGCATCATATTTGATCATTAAGACTCAGGTTTATAATTTTTGTGTGCTACAAGAGTAGGATTTAAAAGTAAATATGTTTAAATATTTAGATATATAAACTTGCTATTCTTTTTGTACAGCTGGCAATTATTTTTAGTGAAAACTTGTCTTGAATAGGACTAATTTTGATTGGATTAATATTTCTAGCTTATGAGTAATTACTTATGCAAAAGCATCATTTGAGGGGAAAAATTTCCACGCATAAGTGTTTTTCATATTGTTCATGTATATCTTCCGACTATACTTACTGTGTAAAGGATATTAATATTCTTGAATAGACCTGCTTTTTCCACAAATCATTTTGGGCTAATTCTGCAGTTTGAAAGTAATTTAAAACCAAATGGTAAAAGCATTTTGTTAAAGAAATCATTAGGATTGTAGAAAGCAACAATCTACTAGTTAACCGAGGAAAATAATACAGTTCAGTTTACCTTTACTCTTTATGGCATAAGGAATGAAGAACTGTGTCTTGGTGTTGGGTAGTGGGCCTTTTATGCCTGTAGGTGTTTGGTATCTCTCAGCATAAAACCCTCCATGAACCAAGTTCAAGGACATTAGCAGCGAAAGGGCTATTTGTGGCAACATGTTCTCAGATGGATTCTGAAAAACAGAAAAGAATAATTTCATAAAACTTTGTTATTGACCTGGTATGTTTTTCTAATATTACACAAATTCCTTATATAGTTATCTACTTTTTTTTATCTTATCCTACATATTTTGAATATATTCCATAAAGTAATAAGTTATAATTATTTTAGTTACATGAATATATATCTTAGTTGTTTTTAGAAACCACATTCAAGTAATCAGTTAAAACTGAAGTGATTTTAAAAAGAAACAAATTGTAATTGGCTGCCTGTATTAAATAATTCAAGATCTTTGACATAGACAAAAGTATCCAATAGTTTCAAATTCAGATTAGAGCACGTTTTTCCAAACCTGCTTTTTTTAGGACTTTTATAGAGGCTGATGAAAATTAAACTTTCTGAGTACATTTTAGTAGAAAACCATTTTTTTAAATCACAAAAATCTAAGTAGTTAATTTATTGAAGCTTGTTTCCAAGCAAGCTAACATGGAAATTCACTTGTGGGTATGGAGTCATAGACTTACCTGAGTGCTAGTTCTGGAGATGGCAGCCCTGAGCCCTGCTGTGCTCAGGTGAGCAAAGCAGAAGATACTCTTTCTCCAGAGCTATCCTGCAGTATTTATACTGTTTTCCTTACTACATGAGGTGAAGCTCCTCCCCTAGAAGTGGAAAACACTAATTATGGTGGAAAGTTCTATCGGGCAGACATACCAAATCAGGTTGAGCTGTCTTTTTCCTTGTTTTCTTTTGAAAAATAAACTCTTTGTCTTAAATATATATTAATAGTTTTAACCATGCACCATCTTTTTCTGTAATTTTATTTTAGAAGTTATTACTCAGATGTTTAGGTTGGTTCATGATGGGATGATACTACCCCCTTTATATTTTTGAAAAGCACATTCTTGTGTTATTTGTTTAAAAATATTTGGTAGTATATAAAAGTAGGGGAAGAAATCTTTTGGAGGGGGGTATGAATTTAAACCAGCATCTCAATTTTCAATTAATACATAAAGCCATCAATGTGTCCACTAGTGTTCCTAAATTTTTATGAAAATAGCTTACTTATTTTTAGGCTTGAGAGAAATGCAGTGGTGAAAGTGTAGGTATGCTATTTTTTATTTTAGATTTGAGTGTAAGTCCTCAGAAGTTCATAAGAAATGTTAAATATGATAACGTAAATATTTCAGTTTTTTTCATATTAAATGTTTTTAATTTTCCAGAGGCAAGACATCCATGAAGTTGATAGTGGAGTTAGCAATATAATTACCCTGAAGGATTGAGTTTATTCACAGTACTAAACTGTGTTCAGTAAATGACTTCAGATTTCATTGATTAGTTTTGGCTTTTACTTTAGAGATTGCAGAAACCCTTAACTATATAATGTCATATCATGGCTGCTTAAATAAGGTTGCTGTGTTCACTTCAGAAGAAAAAAATTCTTCAAACTTTGCTTTCAGCTTTTTAAAACTGTCATTGGCTTACCTTGTAATTCCCTTCAGTGATCTTGAATCAGCCCATCTAGAAACATTGTTTCTCCAAGGATGAAAGTAAATGTTATCATTGTCATTTTCAGTGGTTAGTATTCTCTTTAACAATTTTAGGAGGCTCTTAAAATCAGTTTTCAACATCCTAAAGAATCTAATAAAGGTAGAAAGTTGAGAGGCCAAATTTTGTATCTTATTTAATCTCATCATTTTAGAGCTAAATCAAATCAACTATACAGGTGAAATAGGTGAGAAGGAGCATTTGATACACAGGCATAGATATGTGTGTTTGTTTTTAATCTCTAGAATTAAAATGGTAAGGAATCAGGATTGGTCGGTAATTGAAATGATTGAATATTTGACCAGTGAACAAAATAAAGCTTTATTCTTTTTTTTCCCTTCCCTGCATACAATTTTGTGTATGTCTTTTAAACAAAGCCTTGTATAGTACCTTGTAGAAGTGTAAATGGATAACTCATCTCACTGCCTCCCTTTCTCCTAACTCTCATTTTTAAACCTTTTATTGGTTGTCATATTAAAAATCTACATTGTCATATATGTCTCTATATAATACTCATAGATTCACATGAAATGTGGCTTTTGTATCATTTCAGGTTAACAGAATTGAAAAGTTCATATTCTAATCATTCTTCCATCATTTGGAAATTATCTATGGAATAGCTTTTGTAATGATAATATGTACTCCACTATGTAAGAGACCACAAAAGAGAAGTGAGAGAAAATGGCTGGCTTCCATCTGCTTATGGTCCATTTGGACAAGATTTTGGAAAAGTAGGTGGGGTAACATTGTGGAGGCTTTTGAGTGCTAGGCTGAAGATTTTGTTTTGAAAGGAATTATTGGAAGTACATATTCTAGTATTTTCATGTGTATATACGGTTACACACACATACACACACTTGTTTGTTTATAATTGAGACTGATAACCTTCAGAAGTCCTTCATGGAAAGTTGAGAAGATTAATTCTCAGCTCGTCATACCTATGTATGTAGCAATGTACCCCTCATAAAGTGTTTGTTCATCTGTGGCTACTCCAGTTATTTTCAGAGCTTTTCACCTTAACCTCTTAGGTGTCTATGTTTTCATCAATACAATGAAAAGGTTGGACTAGGTTTTTAGGCTCCTGCCATCTTTAAAATTAGATTATTCATGTGCTTGAGGTATTCTGTTGTTTCCCATGGTCAGACAGTGGGCTTGACTCCATTTCGTACTTATTAGGGACAAAATCTTTATCCAGGTGGTCATGTGCCTTCTTTTTGGGCCATGTAAATATATGTGGGCTCTTGTCATTCTATATTCCCCTTTAACTTTGGAAAATGTGGTATCTTTATTGAATAAGACTTGGACATTCAACCCTTTTGCAAATAGTGTTATTTCAGCACACGAAATTTGACTACTGTTTGCTTTGTTAGTCACTTAAGAAGCACTGTTTTGTCCAAAACAGATTGTAGAATCAGAATATTTGCTAGCCACACCCCACCCAATTGTGTATTTAAAACTATTTTTATTCTGGGAGTTTACTTGTAGCTGTTTGAAGTGACTAGTCTGTGGCTTTATGATGAAAACCCTTTCCACTTAAAACAGAGAGCCATGCTCTTTAAACTCAGTAACCTAAGTGATTTTTTAAATATCAAATATGAATAATGTTTTTTGCACATCTAACATTCACTGCTGTTAACCTAACCTTCATTTTCACTTCCCAGGGTCATTCATTAATTCCCCAGACATTTCTTGAGTACCTGTTATGTGTCAGGCATGGAGATAAAAACTAGGTGAACAGTGTGTAGAGCCCCCACCCTTATGGTGTTTAAACAGTGGTTCTCAACATTTTCCCCCCACTCCCACAGTCCTGAGGGATATGACAGATTCCTTCGCTCTTTGAGGTTCATTAAGATAGTGGTGGTTTAGAAACTATGTTTTGAAAAGCTTTTCAGGTGATCATGATGGATTCCTAAGTTGGAATGTCTTAGTCAGATATCAGTGTTCTGTTACCAGCTTGTTAATATTAGCTACATAATTTTTGGTGGTCTTTGTTCATGTGGTTTCTAACTTTACTGTAGAAAATTTCTCTTATACAGAAGTAGAGAGGATAGTTAACAACGAATGCATATATACCCATCACCCAACTCAAAATAATCTCAGATCATTGCTATTCTATCCTTCCATTCACCCCTCCCCAATATTTTGTACAAATCTCATGTATTGTACCAATTCACCTATGAATATTTCAGTGTATTTCTCCAGAAGATAAGGAGTCCTTTTTCTTTAAAACAGTATCTTCATCGTACCTAAGAAATTAACTATTTCTTAATATTATCAAATGCTTTAGTCCATGTTCAAATTTTCCAAGTTACCTTATGTGTGCATACCCACATATTCATATATATAAGTATACATATATAAACACATAGGTATATGTTACATATAGTTACACAAATACATATAATTATACATATAGTTATACACAAATGCATATAGTTACACACATTATATATAGTTATACACATAGGTAGGTAGTAGGCATGTGTACATACACACTTAATACATAATCATATGTATTTTTATGGATTGAGTTATTGTTTGTTCAAATTAGGTTCATGAATTACCCTTAATTGATAGGTCCCTATTAATGTAGGTTTCTGTTTCATGTCTCTTTTTGCCCTTTGTGGTTTATTTGTTGAAAAACTGGGCCATCTATCCTGTACAATTTCCTATAATTTGGGTTTTTTGTCACTTCAAATGCTTTTTCTGTATCTTATAGTTTCTGTAAATTGGTAGTTAGATCTAGAGGTTCAGTCTGATTCAGGTTTCACACACACACACACACGCACACACATACACACTCACACACTCACACTCTTTCTGGCAAGAACACTATAGACAGTAGTGTGGTGTATTTCCATCAGGAGGCCCTTCCTTGTTGGTTGTCTCTTTTTCTGTGATATTACTCGGCGTTGATCATTACTTACACATTGATTCTATCATTCCTCCTTTGTTTATTAGCTAGAATATTTCTATAAAGAAAAACACTCCTTCATTAACTATTTAGTTACCCTGAAGTACAGTTAGTATAGAAAAAGCAGGATAAATGCCTTTTCCAATGTATAAAACAATAAACATGTTTCCTAGCATCCTTCAGAGATGGCCCAGTGAGGTGTTCGAGTATCATTATAAACTCATAGATTTAAACATGTTTTATGTGTTTCAATCCATGGCAATTCTTATTATTGCTCACAGTTTTCCCCATCGTTGGTCAGCAGATGCTTCTTATTGTTGGCTCCTGAATCCTTTTGACATGATTTCAGTAGTCTTTTATAACTTCTTCTAGTATTTTGTACTTACAGATCAGGGAGTCTTGGTTCCTTTTGTGGGAAATAGAAATTAGAGACCACAGTCTGTGTGACTGAGTCCTAGGGGGTTTTGGTTATTGTGGACAGAGCTAGGAAATTCATTCATGTAATGTTAAGTATGACGACATCATGGCTTCATACTGATGCATCTAGCTCGCATTCAGGACCATTGGGTTTGTACGTAATGACCTCAAACTTGTACCTGTAGCTCTTTAGTCCCATGGTAAAAATCCTAGTTCTCATTACAGTAACGAAGTTATTCATTTGCTTTATTCCATAATACTCACAATTTCTCAGAATAACAATGCCAAAATTCACACCACAATATTGAAAACAGTTTAGGATTATTTTTGCAATTCTTTTGATATTACCACTAGAGCTATATAGTCAAATTACCATGCTTTAAAGTCACTTAAAATGGCTCATTTCCGTGTAGTAATGCTACCTACTCAATTTACTGCTTCTGTAGTGTGCTGATAAATGTTTAACTGGCTTGGAGATGGGGGAGATGTGTTTACTGATATTCATGGTGCAGATACTCCCACCATGGCCCATTTTGAGCTACCAAGGTAACGACAACTGGCTCTAAAAGCACCTGAACATTTACCAAGAAACAGTATGAGGCAGCTCCAGCACACAGTGCATATTTCCCAAGTCAGATTTATAACACAGGGAACACTCAGAGAAGTCTGGCTTCTGTTACTGACCTACCTACCCTGGGTTTCACCCTCTTTCATAAGTAACCTCTTTAAAAAAATGTTTTTTAGGTTTATCCTATTTTTTTAAAAATAGATATTCATTCATATCCCCTTCCAATTTTTTAGATAAATATCATAATATACATACTTTATTTTACCTCTTTTTATGTAAAGTTTATCTTGGAGATCACTGCATAACATGGAAGGTGGTCCGCATTCTTTTTTTTACACTTGCATAGTACTCCATTGTACGACTGTACCGTTGCTGTTGTGTGTTTTTTTCCAGCCTTTTCTCTATTGATGGTCATCTGTGTTATTTCCTCTCTTTTGCTAATGCAAATACTTCTATAGCAAATAATGTTGTGTGTGTACCTATTTTTGCCTGAGTGTCTTTGAGAGAAATTCTTAGAACTGGGATTCATGGGTCAAAGATAAATGCATTGTAATTTTGTTACATATCATTAAATTCTCCTCTATAGGTGGTGTATCATTTTGCAATTCCACCAGTAATGTGTGACAGTGCTTGTTCTCCCACAGCCTCCCCGGTAGGATATGTTGTTTAGATATTTGCTCTTTTTAGAGGTCAACATCGGAATCTTGGCCCAGCTGTAATTTTCATTCTTTTTACTAAGCACATGGTAGAACATCTTTTCATAGAGTTAAGACTGTATTTCTAGCCCACTTTTCCTATAGGTATTCTATATTTTAGGAATATAAACTTCTTTTCTGTGAAGTTTACATATATTTTTCCCTAGTTTGTCTGTCAGTTGTCTTTTTAGTTTGCTTATAAGGGTGATTTTTTTAAGTGCAACATTTTCTTGTAAGATACATACATTTTTGATTCAGAATATTATTTTTCTTTTACAGACTCAGAGTTGTCAGGGTTATTAAAGGTCATCTAGATCAATCATTTCTTTCTTCAGTTGAGGAAACTAGTTTCTCTGTTATGAGTGTCTCCTTCCCTAATGTTTAATCAAGTTCACTTTCTGAGGTGAAGAGCTGTTGGTGAGAGAACCCATTGAGGGAGAACACCACCGACTAAGCTAATGTGTTCGTCTCCTTACGCAAGCAGGATACTGATTTTCCTGTTCCGCTAATCCTTCAGTCTTTTAGCAGTGGAAATGGGAAAAGTGCCCAGAAGTTTAATTAGGGCACTTGGAGACCCACAGCTTCCACCACCACCTAGCTGGACCTCATTCTTCTTGAAAAAGTTTTAAAAGAACATTCGTAGGTGTTATTACAGAGCCCAGAAGCTAAAAATGATCTATTTGTGTAAATAGTCTAATGTGGTTTGGTGGTTAGATACCTGCTAAGGGTTTGAAAGGAGAAATTCATGCTTAAAAACAGGTGTTTATGAAAACCCCTGAAACTTCAGGCCAGGTCAAGAAATACTGAGAATCATTTTTAAAGTTTGAACAAGAGCTTTATATTCTATTTTCTATTACACGTAAATTGCTACATTACTTAAAGAACTCATAGTTTTGTGCCCCAGGCGCTTAATGACATCACTGTTTTTCCATAGTAACCTGCCCAATTAAAAGTGTAGAGCTTCTGGCCCCTCAAGCTGAAATCTTGAAGGATCTTGGCCACCCAACAAGTTCTCGGCCATTTAAACAGCTCCTACAATATTTACAAGTTCAGCTTTCACACGCAGTCTGACTGCTAACTTCGAAGGAGAAATTAGATAGAGAGTTAAAGTGTTAATTGGGAAGTCACACGGTGACACTCTTATTTGCATCTCTTTGCTCCCCTGTTTATTATCATACCTCAGAACAACTCCACCTACCTAGAAGGTACCAAGCACAGTGTTGGCAGGGGGCAACATGGATTGTGGTACCAAGAAACCCACCCTCCAGACTAATGCTCACGCAGCTGTTAACTTACTCATATTAACAATTAAGGTACATCCCAGAGTTTTCAGTTTAAGTAACGCTGGGCCCTGTCTGCTTAGCCTCTGGATCACCTAAATGGGTAAACCTTAATGTGGGATTCAACTTCAGAGAGTTTGATGGTTTTTAAAAGAGACACCAGCTTTTTATGAATTGATTTGTAATTTGATTTCTCTTATACGTAATATATTCTAGGTAACCCTTTGACCTACTCCTTCAAATGCTAATATTTCTTCAGATTTAATATGTTCAAAATAACTCAACTTTGAGGTAATGATTCATCTAATTCCTATCTTTAGTTCACTCCTGCCTTTCAAATGGAAAAATCATTTTTGAGTTGTCAAGTGCAACATAAAGAACTCAAGTATAGTATAATTTTATTGGCACCAAAACCTTAAAATGCATTTTAAATTTAGTATTATCCTGTTTTGAACTAGTACTAGCATACTTATCAAAGAATCTTTTTCTCCAAGTTTAGCTAAGATCAGTATTGTGGGTATAGTATAAGTTGTGTTCCAATATAAAGTTTCATTGACATAACACTGCCTCTTAATTTTGAGTTCATAGCAGTTTAATTATTTGTGTTGCATATTTAGATAGAGTTTCTGAGTGGAATTGATGGAATAACATTAGAATCTACGCGTATGATCGATTTTGCAAAGAGCAGCACAATTTACATATAGGATACGTTTGGAATTTCATTTTCGGATTTTCATATTTGTATAGAATTTTATATTTAGCGCAAGTTAAAAATGACAGGGAATTGCCCGTGATTACAACTCTAATGTTAAAAGAATAAGAATAGGTATTTGGATATTTCCCATTTTTGCCTCCAGTACTGGTTTTGGCTTGAGTTCCTTCATGACCCTTGATTTCTCACATTGGTAAATGTTAGTTTGTAATTGCTTTTTAATTTTGCAACTAGTGTGATTTATATAATTGCAGCCAAGAAGAGCTTTTAAAGATTAATTTAGTAAAAGGAGTTTTGATCATATATGCAGTCATATATAAAATAGTGCAGTTACAGAAAGTAGATGTATGTTTATAGTATATAGCAAAACTATAAAAACTATAGATATAATGAGAAAAGAGAATTATTTGGTAAAAAATTCTAGTAGGAAAATTTAGGGGGAAACTTTAACTTTTGCAGCCTGTGGGAAGCAATTGACCTTACGAAATGTGGTTTTTTTGTTTTGATTTTCTTTTCTTTTTTTTTGGAAAGGGGTAGTTCTCAGTCTACTAGTAACAATTTGTGGCTTATTAACTTAAAGGATCAAAATTCTGTGTTATTTGATACAAATGTTGGTTAAACTCATGTAGATTTTAGATAATACAATTACGTTTTGAATAATACCATTTAAAAGCTGACTCTACAGTAATACTGAGAAATGATTGTGTTTGAAAACCATCTATTCTTAGACTGTTTTACAGTCAGCACTGACACAACAAAATTCTTGTATGTTTTAATATGTATTGTATGTCGTACTATAACAGTATTGAACTGCTTTTAAAATGTACTTGACTTGCCATGTTGATAAATTTACCAAAATTTTAAAAAACATTTCATATGCCAATAAAGAGCACTTCCATGTTTTCAAATTTAACTTTATAGCACTTTAGTGTCTGGTTTTTCAATTAAAAAGTGCACATTTGGGGTATGTTTATGAGCTATGGTACTTCAGATACTTCCTGTGCTGGGAAGAAGAGAGAAATAGGAATTTAACTTTGTTTTGCTTAAGAGACACTAAAAATATTAAGCCATTTTCTTCAAGGTAAAAGCCATTTATGTTAAAGTTGTCTTTGAAGCCCTAGTGAGGTCCTTGAGTTTTCTTTGGGTCATTTCTTAAATAATATTCTGAGATTATCATTCAAATTAGATCTGATTCAACGTTGTCTTCAAATTGGACTTGCATTTATTGAGCATCTTCTGTGTGTTAGGCACTTTGATTTTCTTATTTGACCTGCAAGAACCTTACGTGAATATATATGTATCTGCTACCCAGACTAAGAAACCTACGTTACCCCTACTTTTTAAGCCCCTATGCATACCTCCGTGACTGCATTCTCCGTGTCCCCATGTATAGGTAACTCTGCCAAACTTTGTGTCTGTTATGCCCTCAGCCTTCATAGAAAGTATACCCTTCCATATCCCGCCCCCCAAAACACACACATATATATCCCATAATAACCTTTTTGTTGCATGTTTTAAATTTTTATTTAAAAAGAATTATACTGTGTGTTCTTTTGCAAGTTGCTTTTTTGATGCAACATTATATTTTTGAGATTTACCCATATTGATACATGTGGTTATTGATTCATTTTTCACTGCTATATAGTTTTCCATAGTATTTGTATATCAGAATTTATTTGTTAATCTGCTGATGGATATTTAGCTTATTTTTATTTGCTGGTAAAAATGATGCTACTTTAAACATTTTTATACATGTTTTTTTTGTTTGTTTGTTTTTAAAGATTTTATTGGGGAAGGGGAACAGGACTTTATTGGGGAACCAGGATTTTTTCCAAGTCAAGTTGTTGTCCTTTCAGTTGTAGTTGTAGAGGGCGCAGCTCAGCTCCAGGTCCAGTTGCCATTGTTAGTTGCACGTGGCGCAGCCCACCATCCCTTGCGGGAGTCAGTCCGGCAACCTTGTGGTTGAGAGGACACACTCCAATCAACTGAGCCATCCAAGAGCTCAGCACAGCTCACTTCAAGGTGCCGCATTCAATCTTAGTTGCAGGGGGCAGAGCCCACCATCCCTTGTGGGAGTCAAGGAGTCAAACCGGCACCCTTGTAGTTGAGAGCCCACTGGCCCATGTGTGAATCGAACTGGCAGCCTTCTGCATTTGGAGCATGAAGCTCCAACCGCCTGAGCCACAGGGCCGATCCTATACATGTTTCTTGACTACCTGCAAAATAACTTTTCTAGGAAGTGTACCTAGGCATAGAATATTGAGTATACATATTTTCTATTTTACTGGCTAATGCGAAATTTTTTGCTTAAAGCCATTTTATGTTTTACCAGCAGAGCATAAGATTTACAATCACTTGGTATCATCTAAATTTTAAGGTTTGGCAATCAGTTGTAAAATGCTGTCTCTTTGGATTTTTATTTGTATTAACATACTCCTGATTTCTAATGACGGGAGCATATTTTTATATGTTTAATGGCCAATGGTTTTCTCTTGAATGCCTGTTTGTATCTTTATGTATTTTTGTATTCACATGCCTGTTTATATCTTCATGCATTGTTTTGGGGTTGTCTTTTGTTGTTATTGTTGATTTTTTTAGCATTCCTTACATCTTTTACACATTGATTTTCATTAGTTATATGTGTTGCAGACATATGGCATCTTATGTATTGTCTGTTGCTATCCTCCAGCCAAGAAAGATTCAAGTTTTTAAAATAACTCATTAAGACCCAGTAAGTAATTTATGTTACTCTTTTCCCGACTTTCCAGTGGGACTCCAAGCTATTGTATATTCAAGAAAAGACCTGGCGCTTCTCTGAATGATGGTACAGAATGTTTTACTAAATTTTTCTTTTTAACTTTCCTTTCTCTGATGAGGATAGGTGATTGTTCTTTTTACAGAATTTGCAATGCTAAGTTTATTTGCAAAGCTTCTGCATCTGTCATTAGTGGAAATTTATAGTTAGTAATTAAATTCAAGTAAAAGTTATTTTCTTCTTATACAATAATAGCTAGCACCACATTTTCTTTATTAGAGTTTCCAACAGGAGAATGTTTCCAGTTTAGGATTGTGATCAGCTTTTCCTGAAAAACTACGTACAGGGTCCTGATTGTTTCAGTAAGTGATTTTTCTGGGAAAAAAGCATTGTAAATGTGAGATGCTTCTAGTCTAGAAAATACATAGGCATTGCTTTTTTCAGGAAAATTTTGAAGTTATTTTGATGAAAACCCAAAAAAGATCTTTTACCTCTTATTTTTATTTCATAGCTTATTTGTAATGCATAAAACAAACTGAATTGATGCCAGGATATTATTATTACTTTAATATTTAAAAAGCTTTTTGTGGGGACCAAATGGATATCCTTTCTAAAATACGAAACTAATATTAGTACAGTTCATAAGTGTTCCACTTTATTTCTCAGAATTTGTGGGATCAATTTTAGTAATTTAATTTTAAAAGACATGAATACTACAAACTCTGTTTTATTAAACACCATTTTTGCTTTTTTTCAACCTAAAATATAAATTGTTTCCTGTGCATATTCTTAGGGGGAAAAAAGTAGTAGAGGTTGCACTGAGTTAAAAAAATATATTTTTAATAACATACAAACCAAAACCACATACAACCTAATTTGGCTACTGAAAAAGAATCTCCTGCATAGTTTCAGATTTCATATTATTTTATATATCGTCATTGCTAGTTCCACTCTTAAACTCATTTTTCACTCTTAAAACATATTGTGCTGAATGAAATATGTCAGACAGAAAAAGTTGAGAACCATATGACTTCACTAATACAAAAATCTGAAAGCAACAAAGGAATAAGACAAACAAAGAAACAAAAAATCATAGCCACGGACAATAGTTTAGTGGTTACCAGAGGGTAAGGGAGGAGAAGGGTGGTAGGAGAGGGTAAATGGGGTCAAATATATGGTGATGGAAGGAGAACTAACTGGGTGGTGAACACACAATGTGATATATAGGTGACGTATTACAGAATTGTACACCTGAAACCTGTGTAACTTTACTAACCATTGTCACCCCAATACATTTTAATTAAAAAAGTATATTAAGTGAGTTTGTAACTTGCTTCTGATAATTTTGTTAAAATTTGTTGGAATCTGAAAATAAACATAGAGGAAAATGAGAGCCTTTATTTATAGTGTGCAATGAAACTAAGTTTTGTGCTTATAGGAAGAAATGTCTTTAGCGACCAGGGCATCTTGATAGAATAATAACTCAGAGGTTCATGGCAGTAGTTCAGAGGTAAGCAGGAAGGAATCAGTGAAATAAATTTATAATGTTCTTCCCACCTTGAAAAATACAATTTGGCACTGCATTTCTTGTGTCTTTTCATTTCTTGCTGTTTTCTTCAGACCACTGAAGATGTAAGCTTCTGTATTTACCAGCTCTAAGAGATATTTTCTTGTTCTAAAGGTCTTTGTTCTGTATGTCCCAGTTTCTTCACACATTTGTCAGTTTGAGTACATGGAAATCAAGTTTAAATGCTCCCAAATACCTGTATTAACTATTCTCTATCTATATTTTATGGTGGGGAAAGTTGGTAGATAGTAAACAGACATTCTGGTTTATATCTCACTTGGAAAAGGTTATGGTTCTGTCATATCCATTTTGCTATTACTATGAAATTCCTTTAGATAGTATTTTGTTATTTTGAATAGTATTTAGAAGTAATATCAAAATGTCTGATACTTTACTCATGTTAGATTTGCCTCTGACATGGATAATATTTAAAGGAATTGTCACTGGTATTGTTGCATTTTCCTACCTTTTTGATTTCTTTATTCAGATGAATTTGTTCTACTACTTACAGATTTTTTTTTTCCTGTGAAAACTGCGAACAAGTCACAACAATCCTTTAGCCATAGTTAATGAACAGAAATGTGCCATTTTTTGTGGCTATTAATCAGCATTTTGCAGTGCCACTTGTATTTATTAAACATATATATATAGATATAGATATACACACATATATACACATATATACATATATATGTATATATATATTTTTTAAATATATTTTTTAAGGCAAGTGATCATTTTATGGATAAGCCTAGAAATAAGTCACTTACTCAAAAAATTAACTATAGTAATTAATTTTATTATAATCAAATCAAGAAAGATTATTACTAAGTGTCATTAACTGAAACATGGTTGAATTTGTAGTAGTGGTAGGTTGTGATGTGTTTTCTCTAACAGGAATGTCTTAAACCTTTTTACTACTTGAGAAAAGAAGAGATTAGGAGCTTTTCATTATGATTTTTCACACAAATGAACATGGTCATTTGATTTTTTTTTTTTTATAATGAGGATATCCAGAGCTCATTTACTACTGGTATTGAACATTCTGCATTTGAATGTTTGGTTTTCTTGGGCTTTATATAATTGGAATTCTTTCTATAACTGAAAATATGCAAACGAACATTTATTCTTATTACAACATTAGAATGTAAACTTAAAATTTAATACCAACTTCTATTCACATGCACTGAGCTGCTAAGTATGTTTCTTGAACTTGTTTTTGCCTAGTTTTCCATACTACTTTTAATCCAAGATTCTAAATATAGAACTCAAATATTTGATGTATTTAAATTAACCTTGATTTCTAATAAGCTAGTAAATGGACTCTTAGAGTTTATTTGTAATCCACAGCAGACTCTGGGATGACTATTTCTTAGACTTTACAACAGTAATATCATCTTTAAGAGGACTGGGTGTGATAATAGGAAGGAAACCAGAGGGTGAACCAGTGATTTCTCCCTGACAACTGAGCTAGCTCACCATATCTCAGCCACAAGTGTGCACGATCGGAGAATGAGGCTTCTGTTTGGCATCTAGTTCAAAATGAGACTTTTTAAAATAAGAGATCTTTGACATCATTGACTGTTTTCTGCACAACTTCGTTGAAAGTTATTGGATTTATTTTAAAAATATGCTAGTTGCCAGCAGGGGGGACCTGGTCTGAGGGAAAAGAATCCACATAGAGTATGATGTTGAAATATTCTCAGAGTGAATGAATGTAGATATTCTGAGATTTGAGTCTAGTATATGGTTAAAAGGGAATCAAGTAAATAAAAAGTTATCCAGGCTGTAGAAAGACATTGCCTGTGTACTTGGTGAGTATGTGGCATCAACCTGGGGTTCTAAATAGCTTGCTAAATGGACTTGATCATACTTTGACCTGGCAAGTTGAAATAAAAGGAGGAAGAAGAAATTTCTCTGAAGCTACATGGCATAAGTAATTAATTGGAGTTGCTACACTCAAAATGGGGGAAAGAAATCGCTTTGGGTTAAAGCAAGGAAAATTCTTAGCTGGACACTTGGAAACTTTCTCCTTAAAGAAAGATAGTACGTATGTGCCAAGGGTGAGGGGAAATGTAAATGAATTAACAAGTAAGAGTTAAGATGAGCAGAAATATTTATTTTATCTGTATCTGATAGTTTACTATAATTATGACACAACATAACATATTTCTTAAGCGTCATTGTACTATAAATTCTTTCTGATCTATATTATTTAAAAATAATGTATTAAAACTGAATAGAAAGTCCAGAAAGAGATTCAAATGCACTGGGAAATTTAGTATATGATAAAGGTAGCATTTCAAATCAGTGGAAGATGCATTTCTCAATAAATGGTGTTTGACCCCATGGATGGTCATTTGAAAAAATAAAGTTGTGCTTGTACATCTGACACCAAAATTAAATTTGTTTAACCCTGGAGTCAAAAAGCCTTTCTAAGTATGATCCAAAACCCAGCAACCGTAAAAGAAAAGATGTATTAATCTGACAACATTAAAAACATTCTGCATACAAAGAAAAATACAAGCAAATGTAAGACAAGTGACAAACTAGGAGAAAAATTTACAATTCATGTAATAGACAAGATGCTAATATGAAAGAGTTTCTTTAAAAGTTACTAAAAACAAAACCCAGTTGAATAATGGGCAAAGAAGATAAACAGTTAACAGTAAATGAAACACAAATGGCTTTAAACATGTGAAGATTACACTCTTATTCATATTAATAAGTTGCAGATAGAAACTGCAGGAAGTGTAAATTAATACAGACTGAAAAATGTTTAATGCACGTAGCCTCTACCCAAGAATTCCATCTCTAAGAATTTATCCTATAGATACAGTTGCATATGTGCAGATAATGTATATACGAGGTTATTCTTTACATCATTTTTCATAATAGCAGAAGAAGGAAACTGCTCAAATAGTCCTTAATAAGGATTAGGTATATTTTCGTGCATGTGTACAATAGAACATTAAGGAGTCATTAGAAAGATGGAGGCACCTTATTATAGACTGATAATAGAAGGACTTCCAAATATATTTAGTAGAAAAATGTGTGTAGAATAGAGTATATAGTAAACAGCACTTATGTAAAATACACATAATTGTTGTATAACAGAAAATCTCATACAGTTTATGTAAGATAGACAAGAAACTAGTCAGAGTGGTTGCCTTTTGGAAGGGGAATTGGGTGGGTGGAGGATGGGGTGGGAAGGAGACTGACTTTTCACTGTATGCTGGTCTTGTTGAATGTTGTAATATGTACAAGTATAAATTATTCCAAAATAAGTCATACAAAAAGACAAAAAGCAAAATAGAAAATAATGTGGCATTTGTTTTCATTGCAATTTACTATACATGCCATCATCAATGATTGTCTACTTTTCTGAGTATCTGAATGCAGTGGATAGACAACTGTAATCCTCAAGTTTAGTTAATATATTTTTATTTTGCTAGTACTACTGAATCTTTCATTGCCTTAGGACTGTCATTGTGAATATCCATTTTCATTATATTCTCAAACTATGGACATGTTAATAATAGAAGTGTTGATGATAAAGAGTTTATTATGTGTGTGTTTTCAGTACATCAGTTTTTTTAAGGAAAGAGCTAAAAGTTGGATGGTTTATGTACCAAAATCATTAACTAAAATTTGAGAATGTTTCTTGTTTTTCTCAATGGGAAAGAAACAAATGAGCAAAATAATGTTTAATATTATGATATACTTATTGACTTATTTTTTTTTACCACATTTTGAGTGGTTAACTTTATAGGCAATAACTTCTATAAATTAAAAAAAATGAAAGTATAATAAGGAAAACAAGGATCCAGCCAAAGAAATATTTTCAATAGTAGATATTATATAACACTGACTTATAAGTTACAGTGTATTGTAAGGAGCCAATCCTTTGTTTTTATCACTAGAACACACTAAAAATTTAAGTGATGGAAATTGATGATGATGCTCAAACTTTTCTAGATGTTTGGATTTTTAGCCTACTTCATGTTTTCAAAATTTTTCTTTCTTAATTATAAGACAGGTTCATAATCCATGGATAAACACAAGTGGACAGTAAACCAACAAAGTTCTCAAAATACATTTTGTCTGGCAGGACATTTTGGTATAATTATACACTTGGTTCAGAATTTGAAGGTGTAGATGATATTATTAGCAAATTCAACACAATTTAAATTACTCAGTGACTTCTAAATATTAAATTAAGTACTTTTCATAATTAATAACTTAAGTAACTGTTTTCATCATTGCAAAATTTCAGAGCAGTATATGCCATTTCTATATACTAACTTAAGCTTCTTCCCACTGTGTATGACAGGAAATCTAATAGACGGTGTTTCTTTACTAGACTGACTCTGCATTTTTAGGATTATAATCTTCTAAATTATTTTCTTGCCAGTATTAACAGAACACTGACCTATTCAAATGTTACTCTAGTAGAATAAATAAGTTGAGTCTGAGATGGAGCTTTCCACAGAGTGGCATTTGAATGGGGACATATATAGCACTGTTGTTTTTAACAAAGGTGAACCAAAGGACAGCTGTCAAAAAGGTAGCTAGACTTGAAATTGGTGAAATAGTTATTTCCCAGAAGTGCCCCATTGCTTAGTGCAAAGACTCAGTTAAAAAGGAAATAGTTGAACTTAATGTTGATGCACCAAATCAGTATAGAGATTGGGGTAGAACCCTTGAATCTGTAATCTCCATGTAAAATTAGTGGTGAAAGAATTATAGAATTGGAGAACTTGAAGATTCTTAGAGATCTTTTTGGTCAATCTCCTTCCTTTAAAGATGAGGAAATTGAGAAGAAATTTGACTTATGCAAAGAATCAGGATTAGGACTCATGGCTTTTTATCAAAAGTCCAGTATTTCCCCTCACAGGTAGGTATGGTTGAATGTGTTGGTACAGTGTTTTATCTTTATTCCCTATGATAGCTCTCTTTGAGGATTGCCCCCAAACTATTTTTGAGGACCTGAAAGAAGGCTTGTGGGCCATTAAAGATGAGACTTAAAGTATAGGGGCAAGATCATATAGTTACACAGACCCTCGTGTGATCTTTTACAAGGTAATGAAAGGCCAGGCTTAAAGGATTTTTACAGAAGAGTGACCTAATTAAATGTGTGTTTTAAAAGTATTACTCTGGCTGCAATAAGCAGAACTTTGGAGAATCAGTGGTCACTAGGAGATCAGTTGAGAAAATGGTGTCTTATACTAGAATGATGTAGTGTAGACAGAATACGGTAGCTGGATAAGAGTAACACTTAAGTACTTGATTAAATTTTAGAGATTGGAGCACTAATCTAACAATATTTGGTAAGCTTTTATGTGGTGTTTCTTGCTATTGTTGCTCTCTGTCATCTATTCTTGTTATTTAATGTAATATCTGAATGTAGGGAAGTTGCAGAGTCTTAGAGTTTACATGTGTATAGTAAACATCAATGTGAATTTGTGACTATCATTTAAAATTACGTTTAATGTATACAGTGTTCATATTTAAATATTACATAAATTGATTTAGGTGTTTTGGTTGGCATTTAAGTTTTATAAGTAGAAACAATTTTACATTGTATGATTTTATGATTTTTGATAAATGAGTGAATCAGATGACATTTTACAACATTTTAGACACTTAAAACTGTTACCTTTTGTCAATTGAAATCTTGGCATCTCTGGATTTACATATCTTTCTGAATTTGTTGGGGATTAGAACTTGCAGCTCTTAATTGGAATTTGTATCACTTGCTCAGCCTTTTTTTTGCTTCTGTACCGTTATCCTGCCCACCTTCCCACTGCCTTCAGTGCCTGACCCATCACTCTTTTCTCCCCCTCCCCGTACATCATTAAGAATGCTCCTATCAGAATTCTGTGCCTTCCGATGAGCATCTCAGCCATCTTACATCCCATTCATATATGCAAGTACATTTTTACTATACATATTTTTCTTGGCTAATAACAGGAGGAAAAATCCTAAATGTTTTCAATTTGTACTGTTTTGGGTTTACGCCATCCAAATTCTTGTGTGATTAAAAGGCATTTGTAGAGCAAAATTTTATTGCATGTATTCATTCGTTTACTCAGTTGAAATATTGAGCATTTGCCTGCTGTTTCTTATTTGTTTGCTAATACAGGGCTATTATATTTAAATAATTTATATGTGGTCTTTTGGTATGCTTTTAAGATTCACAGTCACAGTGTTACCAAGATAAAAGATAATTTGATGTTGGGTTGTTAGATTTAAGGTTAGATTTATAGATAGTATGTTAGAAACCATTATTTTTTATTCCTATTTCCCATTTATAATAGGAATAAAGTCTGTCCATTTTAGCTTTTCTGTAATAATTACCATGTTTAAATAAAGCTTTAAATTAAAGAAAAAAGCATCAACAAAATACTGCACTCTAGCCTGTAAATAATAACAGCTCTTTTCTTGATTATTAAGACATTTATAAACTGATCATTTTGTCTCATCAAATATCCTTTTGTACCAATGTGGTTTTTTTGGATTCTAAAGCTTTATAAGGACATGTTATTAGGGGAGTAATTGATGCCAACTTTATTCAAAACACCTATTTTATTTTACTGAGCGACTTCTTTGACTAAGATGCAGGATTACAGTGACCTAGTTGATTCTAGTACACCACTCCTTACAGAGGAGAAAGAGAAATGGAAATTTTGAAGGAGATGGAGTTTGTGAGGTTTGTATTTCATAGTCCACTTTAAAAGGAAGCACTGTTTTCATTTTCATTATATTTTAAGTACAGTTGACTTCTGAAGTGCAAATGTTAAACTAGTTTGTAGATTCACATTTTAATAAAATGGGAATATATGATTAGAACACACAGGAGCTAACTGTTTGATTCTTTTTCATCTATTAATGATTAGAGTTTTGTTTTTTTTTTGTTTTGTTTTGTTTTGTTTTGTTTTTTTTAATGATTAGAGTTTTAACACTTTAAAATAGCACACAACAGTTGGCTATTCAACTTCTTTCACTACTTAGCTTCCAGCTCTTTCATCCTGGCCCCTGCTTCTTCACCCTGAGATAGAGGCCTTTGTCTCTTGTTTCAAAAATAAGAGAAAACATTAGATAACAACTTTTCAGCTCCTTGCGCCTCTACCTTTAATTTCACCTGTGATGGTGGTTATCCTTACTACCATGTCAAAGAATGAGATGCATTGCTCTTTCTCCAAGGCAGTACAACTCCTATATTCTGAATTCATCCCCCTCTAGCTCATGTGGGACTTTTATTCTGACAGTTATTCTCCGTCCATCTTCACTATATCCTTACATAAACCCCTTAACATATTCAAGACTTTAAATGCTAAAAGATAAAAAGTGAAGCCTTCCTTCAGCCTTGTAATTCCTTCTCTTCTCCTCTTTCCCTCTTTCCCTTCACAGTCATACTTCTTGGATAATTGCTACACATTTTTCTATTTCCTTTCACAAATCTAATGTAATCTTAGCACCATTCTGTTATTATAAGGTTAATCAGAAACTCCAACTTGCTAAGTCCAGTGATCTATTTTCAGTAGTCACTACCATTCTTCTAAATATCTAACTATAAATCACTCTTTCTCAAAACTCTCTTCTCTCTTGGCTTCCTTACTGCTTCTCTTCCTGTCCTCCTTATCAACTCTGACTTCTTGTCTTATTCCTTAACTTCTTTCTTCTCCTTTGCTCATCACATGAATGTTGGGACTCCTAAAGGTCCTATGTTTGGTCCTCTTCTTTGCACTGCAAGGGCTACCTGGATGGTCACACTCATTGTCATAACTTGATTCACCATTTATTTACATGCTGATTTCTCCCTTGTCTGGTGTCTACCTAAGGTCTCTTGCCTCTTCTCCAGATCTATATTCCCAACACCCTATTGGAAACTTACTAGATACAGGGAGTTAGGAATCAGGAGACTGTTGTAATAATCATCCTGATGAAAGATGATACACAACTAAACTCAAGAGTCTTAGAGGGAATAGAAAATCTAGGTGTTTACAAAATATAGTAAGGAGGTGGAACCTACAGAATCTTATATTCTATTTGATTGGGTGAGTGGGAGTGAACAAATGACTGAAGTTCTATGCTTGGTCACTTGAAGGTTTGTGGCTCCATTCATTAAGATTTGGAGTACAAGAAAATGAGCAGAACTTTCAAAGATGATGGTGGGATCTTAGAACACGTAGAGTTGGAAGTATCTCTTGTATGACTATAGAGTTGCAGAGAAATCTGGTTTGTAGATAATGGACTTGAAAGGAACTCATCTATAGATGGACATTGAATTCATAGGTGAGAACACAGCACAGAAGGTGAAGAGACGAGCTAATGTCGCAGCTTGTCATAAACATTCGACTCACATTTCCCACGTCTTCTCTGGCTGTTTCTCCACATCTTCACACATGAACTTTGTTGTTACCATGCAAATTACTTGACATTCTCTTAATATGTCATGTTCTTTTTCCTTTGTCTTCACATACATCACTCAGTGTCTGAATAGAATACCTCCTGCCCTTCTGGTGAATTTTATCCTTCAAAATTTAGCTTAAGTAACAGCTCATCCAGGAAGCTGTAGTCAGGTTTAAGCATTCCTCTCTCTGTGCTCCCATGATGAACTGTGATAACACTTACTACATTTTTTCCTGTGACTTGCATGTATAGTACCATTCCCACTAAACTGTATCTCCTATAGGCTTAAGAGGTGTGTTGGCAAGTTTAGAGCCAAATTTTCCTATTTGTTGAGGTAAACAGAACTTGTGGTAGGATGTTTTACAATTACAATGGCTCATTAAAGTATAATAAAAATAACTTAAAAATTAATGCTTGGCCATGTTAATATTTAAACATGACGTTTTAAAGGTGCACTAAGAAAATGCTTCTGAGTTCTTGATTAGACTCTGCGAGCTCACCACAGAAAAGAAACAGTAAAATTAGACACCCTATAACCGCCCCCTTCATACTGCTAGTCTTATTTCTGTAGTATAATAAAATGCAGAGAAGTGATTGCTTTATACTTTACCACTAGATGGCTGAATTACATTGCTTTTGGAGAAGAAGTGAAATCTTAATCGCTTGAAGTAGCCTACCTAATACGTAGCATTTAAAAAAACGTGTCTGATATATACTCGTATGCATTTATACATATGTACATATACATGCATACATATATACACATAAATAACTTAATTTTTGAATAATCAAGTTAATTAGAATTAATAATTGTTTCTTAAAAGCTTGTAAAAATTATAACCTTGTATGATTTTAGCTTTAATTATAAGATACGTTATATTTTGGTAAGAATATAAAAGTTCAGTACATTTTAAAATCCTGTTCTTGCACAGAATAGCCACAAATGTCGACTCTCAAAGTTCCACAAACACCTTAAGTGTGAAGTTAGCTCGGTTGAGAACTAGTAACTGTTGTCAGATGGGTACATTCATCGTATCTTTAAACACAGTGTTTTATAGAGTGTCTATTCAACTAGAGTTCAAAATGAAAATGATAATACTCTATTTCTTCATTTAAATTTTAAGCTGTGAAACATTGGTTTCAAATTTTTAAATCTCCTTGAATCAATTCTTGGTTATAAGCACCCCTATTTTGGGCCAGGCTTCAGACATATTAAGTTGAACTACATGAAATTGCCGCTTTTATATAAAAAAACAGTCAAATATCAGCAGTGGCATGTAGTTCCACCTAATAACTTTTTCATTGTTTTAGTAATGTTCATGTCTTACATTCTATGTGTTGTCCTGAATAGTTCCTGTTATTTGGGGGCTGATAAGCCTTGGTAAGCTAAAGGTTTGACCTTGGAGGATTGTTTCTTTAGCTTGTCCATGGGATTTTGTGAAAGATACATGCACAGAAATGCAGTCTAGCAAAATAACCTTCAGGGTAACAATAGATTTTATTTAGTAAATGCCAGTTCCCAAGTACCATTTCAGTGTAAAGGTGTATCTGTTGCACTCCGAAAAAGCAGGGTGCATCTATGAAACTGTGACGTACAATACATGTCTTAAGAGACTATTTCTAGGCTTACTCCTATTTTGGTTATGTGCTAGTTGAAGTGATTGATCAAAAAGATGTTAAACCATGGGTCTCAGATCAACATTTGCAATGTATTTTTCTGCCTTGGAATAGCATTAAGATAATCTAATTTTTATTTTTGGTTACTTAGTGGTAATGTTAACGTTTAAATATGTGAAATTTTAAAATAATTGGTAAATGTTTTATATTTTAGCAAAACAGAAAAATGTGTAGTGATGTTTTTGGCTAAATTAAAAGTTACTGTCACTGAGGCCTTGATCTCTTTCTATTCCTGTGTCCTAACACCATCCATAGTGATCCAGCGTCCTCTGGGGGGTGGGGGAGAAGCGTGCTTACGACTTGTTTACTTTCCTGAGCTCGGACAACAGATTCACCCAAACATGTTGTACCCCTTGCTGCAGGTGATCCTACCGATGTGTTTGGGGATTTTTATGTCAATCTTATTTTCAGTCTTACAGCAAAGTGTTGATTTTTAAAAGTACACAAAATTTTGTATTTGCTTTTTTTTAAAAACAAAATGCTAGGTTAGTGAGGTAATGTTATAACAGTTTGAAAGTACACTGTTCATGGTGTTTACTTGGTAAACTTACAGGTTAATTTAATTACGAAAGGGAGAGGTCCTCCCTGAGAAATATTTGGCTGTTTTTAATGATGGAATTAAATAATTTCTTACTTGTTCTATTTCATTTCACTCATCAAACTAAAAGCAATGTTTGACTGTACGTCCAGATTAATAATTAGGAGATACTTCTTGGCAGAGACATCTTACTACATTTGTTGATTTGGCTATAATGCCCTGTGCATGAGAAAAATAATGAATTGTTTTGAGAAAATATAATATTTCTTTTCGAGATAAAAATAGAAAACATCATTGTGGATTAAAAAATTTCCTACACCCACGTTGTTCTTTATGTGTTTTGTTTTGACTCCCTGTGCAGATTTGAAATGAGGCTGTTAGAATAGAACTTCATTTTGAAGGTTTATAGACTTTATATGTGGCCAACTGAGTATAATATGTCATTGAAATATTTCTCCATTTGAATTCATGAAAGGTACAAATATTTAACATAGTTTTAGTTCTTAATAGACATTGGTAGAAAACATACCAATGATGGTTATACGTTACGGAGTTTCCTAGCTTCTCCAAACAGATCTGGGATAATCTGAGAAAGATACCAATCTTTCTTATTATGAATGACCAATTTGGTTAGCCCTTTATAGTAGTAGTTTTTAATTTAGAGTTCTCACTCATCAGCTCAAGCATCTCTTCTGGAAATCAGTGCCACTTGCTAGGTCACCTAGAGGACCATGATAAATCAACATTTGCCTAAGACCATATTTGGAGATTAAATAGTATAATACATTCTATCCAGTTTAAGAATTTTGAACATGTCCTTTATAAGGCTAAAGCAGACAATTTAAAATGACTTTGAATCTATCAAAAATTACAAATATATTTACCTATCAGTATTTTTCACATCAACGAAAGGGCACACAAATGAGGTTATCCATTATAATATTGGTCATCAAAGCAAAAGATTGGAAGCAAGGCGTATGCCCATCTAAAAGGGACTGGTTAAATAAGCTACAGTGCATCCACACAAAGAAATAATACTCTTCTCCTGGGGGTGGGGGAGAGAGAGAGCGAGAGAAGCTCTGCATTTACTGAAATGGAAATATTTCCAGGATATATAAGTTTTTTAAAAGCAGGATACAGAGTTGTATACATTTTATGCTATCTTTTGTATAAACAGGAATGGTGGTAGATAAGTAAGTGTTTATACAAACAAACACTGGGAGAATATATGATAAATTAATATAAGCAGCTACCAAAAGGCATCGAGGGTTGGGAATAAACTAGGAAAAATTACATTGACTTAAATCAAGTTCAGTAATGATCTCTAGTAATGAAATATGATAGTGGCCAATACTGATTATGCCATCACATAAAAATATTGAAGTTATGGGGCCGGCCCCGTGACTCAGGTGGTTGGAGCTCCGTGCTCCTAACGCCGAAGGCTGCTGGTTCAATTCCCACATGGGCCAGTGGGCTCTCAACCACAAGGTTGCTGGTTCAACTCCTCGAGTCCCACAAGGGATGGTGGGCAACGCCCCCTGCAACTAAGTTTGAACACAGCACCTTGAGCTGAGCTGCCACTGAGCTTCCGGATGGCTTAGTTGGTTGGAGCCTGTCCTCTCAACCACAAGGTTGCTGGTTTGACTCCCGCAAGGGATGGTGGGCTGCACCCCCTGCAACTAGCAATGGCAACTGGACCTGGATCTGAGCTGCCCCCTCCACAACTAAGACTGAAAGGACAACAACTTGACTTGGAAAAGGGTCCTGGAAGTACACACTGTTCCCCAATAAAGTCCTGTTCCCCTTCCCCAATAAAATCTTTTAAAAAAAATATATTGAAGTTATGTTAAGGTCAATAATATTTGTTGACTTTGAAAAAAATAATTAGTGGCCACTTGTTCCCGATCATCCTTCATTTGGGGGAGGAATAAGTAAAGAATGGCATTTCCCATTTTCCTCTTGTTTTTTATTTAGTATTTACTTTCTGTAGTATTTCCCCTCTTTGCTCTCCATTGTGTTCCCCCCAGTCCCTGTTCTTCTGACAAAATTAATGAGCTTTGATTTTTAAGGTTTGAAAAGAAATATTACGTATGGTCTCTGCTTTTCAATCCCCAAGTGTTAAAATTAGCTTATTATAGTCTGTTAGAGGATTACCATGCCATATGTAGTACAAAGTAGGAAAAAAAGTGTCATAAAGAAGACACGGATAAAGTAAGAGAGGGGGAGGTCAAGATTTTCTCTTTGGGAATGGATGGGGAGGGCATAAGGAAGCCTTCCTGGAGGTAGTGGTAATTTAGAGTTGCCTAAAAGATGAATTTGATCATGTAGAGATGGTGGAGAAGTTAGATGAGTGACACTGAAGATATTCTTACACTTCTATCGCACTTGCTTTTAAAATGTAATGTATCTTGAATGAGAATTACATTTGAAAATTTTATCAAAGCTATAAATGGATATAAAGATAAAAAAAGATTAGATGACAATAACTTCATGCTTTAAATCCTCTCCCCACCCCACTCTCATCACATCACAACTCTCACCACAATTGTTCTCAGAGCCGAATTTATGCTACTAGCCTTAGTCCATGGAGGAGCCATTACACCCTGGAAAGAAGGGTTGCTGCATCTTTCCTCATTACAGCTTGTTCATTCTGTTTTTTTGGTTTTTGTTTTTGTCTAAGTATACTCCATAACATTATTTCCCTCAAATTAAACAGGAGAGGGAGGAGATTAACCTTGGGCTGCAATTACCTGGACTGTTTGGGGTAGGAATGGGGAAAACAAAACTACACTTATATGTATCCCTGATATTTTCTATTCCATACATTTTGCCCCTTTTCCCTCAATCTCAAGTTTTCTTGATTTATTTAAGAATGAGGATCGTCCTTCTCCATCTCTTAAATTTATTGCAGTGCTCTAAGCTTCGGGAGAACTGCTAAATTGTGTGGGACTAGTCAGTTAGTGTAACCTGTTTAGTGGAACCCTAGACAAATAACTTTTATGGGCTCTCACACTCATTTCAGTCCTTTGGCCACTGCTATCTTGGAAGCTCAGACAGTGGGAAATGAACTGTGGAGACAGATTCAAAGAGAGTTGAAATTATGTTGAAAAAGCTGTCTGCCAAAAACCAATGTTGAAGTCTTAAAACTAAATAGTTTTTTCAATTTGAAAACTATTAACATGAATTGTTGAAGAGGTCTGAGTCCAAAGGGAGATCAAGTATATGTGAAATTGCATTTTTTTAAGTTACTCTTTTTCAGTAGACCGTAACAAAAAAAACATATGAAACCACAAGAGAGAATATCTCCCTGCCCTCCCCAAATTTGGGCCTTTTTTTTTTTTTTTTTTAAACAAAACAGAAAAATCAAACTGAATTAGAATGGAGAAAGAGTGAAAGATAGGTGGAAAGAAGAAAGCACACTTCAGTTCAGAGGTTTTAAGAGGGAAATCATAAACTGATAAGAAAGAGCCGTCGCTAACCTGACCTATCCATCAAGGCTCCTGGAAACCCTGGGGCCCTTGATTTGTCCATTTTTTACACTACTAAAAGATGTACAGCATTCTTAAAGTATGAAAACAAAATGCCTTACAAGTGTTACAAGAACATTCAGAAAAATGAAAAACATTTCAATTAATTTTTTTTGTACTTTTCTTTCCAGTCTTTTCTTCTGCCCGTCTTCTATTTGACACTCCCTTTATAGAGAGAAAAAAGCATCACCTGTTGGCAGCTTGAGCTCAAAAGAAGGCAATTCATCTAAACTCCCAAGAACTTTCTAGTTTAATAGCTATAATAAATACAGATTGCTCTAGTGTTTAATTACATAATAACTGTAATTAACAGTACCGATTATGTCTCATTGTTGGGAGGTGGTTAGTATTATAAAAATGAGTGCAGATCTGGGAGTACTTATAAGATGATCATTTGAAGATAGATGAAATTTCAAACTCTAATGTTAGTTCTATGCATCTACATGGATCCTTTCCTCCTGTTTAAATTACCTATTCCAACATCTCTTCAAATTTAGGAAAAAAATACATTGTTTTTAAATAATTTGCTTTTTATTTAACCTTTGCTTAGTGAAGACAAAAAGCTACAAACATAGCAATCTTATGAGACACAGAAAAATATCATTTTCTGTAAATACATTTTATTATCTTCTGAGAAATTGTTTAAATAGTCACAACCCATGTTCATGCCCTATGTTTCACTTAATCACATTATTGGCCATATAAACCTATTGTCATACGTTTGCATTTCTCCTACCTGTATTTGCTGAAAGTGTCCCTAAGTGCTTGTTGTTGGCTGCTCTTTAAAAGTCACTACTTTGTCATCCTGGTGGATTCTTCAGTTACACACTGTCAGAAGTTCATAGATGCTGCCGGTAGTGATTCCAGGAAGGGTAAAGACAGTCTACTACTTCCAGAGCCCTTTTGGGGTCGTTTTTGAACTTTATATTTTTTTTATACAAAGCTCTGCTGAATCATATGCTGGCTACCAAATGATGATCTGCCTTCTGATTCACTTCCAGAAGAAAATAAATTTCTGTTGTTTTCCAGCAGTCAGTGACTTTTTGAGACGTGGATGGGGATTGGGGAATTCCATTTATTTGATCCCATGTGTTAATGCAAGAATGGAATGACACCTTGGCACGAACACTTGCATTGGGATGGCTCACAAAACAAATCCTTCGGTAGTTTTAACTCATAAATCTAAATGATGGTGCATTTTAGAAGGAAAAATACTTTGTATCTACCTAAACAGCAATGTTAGGGAGTTACACAGAAGACGAGCTTCTTATGCTATTCTTTTGGGAAAAGCTGTATTTGAAAAAATACAGTTAAATGTGACTTTTTTCTAGATTTATTGATTTTTATTCTCTGATTCCTTTTAAAATTGACTCAGTTGGATATTTATTCCTACTGAAAAATAAATATAACCTTTTTCTGTAAAGAGAAAAAAGAGACTTCGTACCAATTCATCAGTCCTATTGTGGTTTTTTTTTGTTTTTTTGGCTCACATGCTTTTTCCTAATTACCCAGATTTGACAATTACTACATATATGATTATTTATTTTTCCACCCATTCCTTTGTCCTTTATTTCCCCCCGAGTCAAAAAGTACTGTGAATTGTAGCATGTCATAATTATTGGGGACTCTTTTTCACCATCATGACTATCTGATTTTCTTGACATGTAAATAATTAATTTACCAAGTTACTGGATCTTTGTTGCCACAGCTATAGCCAGTATTTTCTTTATGCTCCTTAAAGTGCACAAAGCACTGGTGGCCTTTTGTACATGCTGATAAATAGAAAACACTCTTAAAACCAGGTCAGTAATATATGTGGAAAGTAATTTGGTTATAATCTAAATCCATGAGAAACTTCTAAATTTTCAGAGACTTCCTTTCATCTTGTATCTAATAGTTACTTAAATATATATTAAAAAATGAAAATGATACCCTGAAGTCAATTTCCTAGAGTGGTTTCTATTTAAAGATGAAAGGACTGAAATTAGTTCTAAGCTTGAAATGAGAATAATTTCATTTACCAACCTTGAAATGAGGAAAAATTATTCTCATTTGGAATTGAGCTGATGAAGTATCTTGCCTTTCTTGTCTTTCAGAATTTTGCTTATTAAGTAAATTATTTTGGGGTGCCTACTATGTGCAAAGTTATATGCTAGGCATGCTATAGGAGTTATAAAAATGGTTAAGAAATATTTCTTGTCATCAGAAAATTAAACCACATCCAGACTATTCAGAGTATGCAATTAACTGCTTTAGTAAGAATCATCTTTTTTAGGCTTTTATCACCAATGATTTGTGTATGTTTAATAAAATGCATCAGATATAAAGTGATATACTTTTTACTTTTAAAGTATTTATAAATTAGTTCAAATAGAAAATTTTTCTAAGATAAAAAGAAATCATTTTGACAGATTAATTCTAATGAGTTTAATTAAATTAAAACATTTTATAAGTTGATGAGTGTTGGTCTTTCCTTCTTTTCTTAACCCTTCTACCTCCCATCAGTTTCTAAATTGATTTGGATTGTTTTTAAACAATATTGTCCTTAGTGTCTTAGAAAAGCCAATACATATGGCCGTTCAGTAATTACATTGCATAACCCCCAAGTTGTGATGAAGAGATACGATTATTTAGCTCAACTGAAATATTAAAAAATGACTCTGTGTATTTGGTGTTTGTTTTCTGAAAATGTTTATATTTACCTTCATTCTTTAAGGATATTTTATGTAGAGATAGAAGTCTAGATTATTGGTTATTTTCTGTAGTATCTTCTGTTTTCTCTTGTTTTATGTTGAGAAGTCAGTTGTCAGTCTAATTGTTCTTTAAAGGGTAATCTGTTTTGTTCAGATGACTGTGAAAACTTTCTGTCTTTGGTTTTTCAGTCTTTTATTATGATGTCTCTTTGTATAGTTTTCTTTTTCTTAATCCCATTTGGGATTTGCAGGGCTTAATACCATTGATTGATTTTTGGAAAACTCTGAGCCATTGTCTCTAAAAAATATTGTTTCTTCCCTTTTTCTTCTCTCTTTTTGGAATTTCAGTTATACATATTTTACAGTACATATTTACTGATCCTTTTTATCTGTTACTCTCCTCTCAATAGTTTCTCTTCTTTGTTCCATCAGTTTTCTTATATGACTTCTGACCTCTTTTCTAATTCTCTCTTTAGCTGTGTCTAATCGTCTTTTAAACCTATTCATTTAAACTCTTAATTATGGTTACTATATCCAGATCTAGAATTCCATTTAGTTCATTTTATATTTTCCAGTTCTCTGACAAAATCTTGATTTTTATTTTGTAGCTCCTTGCATTTATTAATGCAGAGTGTTTTTTTTTTTTGGTATTTTTTTAAGTCTGTCTCATCATGTCATAGGAGACCCTGTGGATCTGTTTCTATCACCTATTTTTCCCTCCTGGTTTTTTTATTTTATTTTGTTTTCATGTTATTTTGCCTCTTTATGTATCTGATAGTGTGTTTTTAAATTAATATCAGCTATTGTTTAGTTTAACAGTTACAGAAAAATTTTGAGGCCTAAATTTCTACAGAGAGAACTTAACCTTTGCTTCTGGCAAGCAGCCAGGGCACTAGCAATCCTGGATCATCTTTAATTCATTTTTCAAAGATGGAAATGATTTGAAGTTGTGCTTCAGGCCTTTAAGAACTGTATTATGTCTACTTCACACTTACTCCTTTGGTGTAGCCCTTTAGGTGGCCACATAACTCATAGAGGGTTTGTTAGCCTGTAACCTATCTTGGCAGTCACTGGACTGCTCCAAGCTGTTTGAGGTTTCCTAGGATTTCATTTACCTCTTTTGGATTCACATTGCTCCTAATTCCAGGAAGAGGAGCCAGATTTTAGGCTCACCTCTCTGGGTTTCCTCATCTTTTCCCCTTAAATTTTCATTGACTTTGGCTCCCCAGTGCTTTTAAGCTTATATATTTAAAACTTTGTCCAATTTTTCTAGTTACCCTCTTGGTTAGAATTGCATAGTCCTCTACTGTCAGCAGCAGGAGATCAATTTCCGCAACATTTTAAAAATAAAAACATGTTCCAAATTCCAGTTTAAGATTATATATATATGGCCAGTTTAGGATTATATATATATATACATACCTTTAATAAGCAATGGATTATATATATATACATATATATATATAATCCATTGCTTATTAAATTTCCACTTTTATAAGTACAATAAGCAAAGTAATTACCTTGAATATCATGATAGTCACCCTAAGTACTATAGGAAAGAATATATGGTAGGAAGGTATATATCCAAAGAAGGCTTTTGGAGTTTTGAGCTATTCATATTGCATATTGATCAAATATATGTAGCAATGCATTACCTCTTTTGCTATGGGGAAGCACACCTGCTGTGTGCTAAGTTTTATTCTTTTCATTGGAAATTTTTTTAAAAAGGACAAAGCATGAGAAATGAGTTTTATTAAGTTGTGTTAAGTTTGAGATAGCCATTTGGTGTCCTAGAGTAGATGTTGTACAGATAGATTAGAGGTAAAAATATGGATTAGAGATAAAAATCTCTTGATTATTAGCACATACATGGTACTGGACTCCACAAAGGGAAGGGAAGAAAAACCCGTGGCTGAGAGAGGGACAATTCAACTTTAGAGTTCCTTCTGGCAGAGGAGGAATTGAGAAGGTCAGGTAAGACAAGGAGAAGAGGAAAACAATAAAATTAAGGGAGGATGGTGTCCTGGCGCTAAGAAGAAAAAGTAACAACATTCTGAGCTGTCAGGTAATATGTGGCCAGTTCATTAGTTGGCCATTGGAATAGCAGTGTGGAGGCTGCAGCTGCCATTGTCCACAACAAATTCTTCCTCTCTTCTAAGAACGCTAGTTTGAAAGGAGAATGGGAAGTGAGGAAGTGACTATGGCCATTGGTTTTGCTGTGAAGTGGAGAGAGAAAGGGAGTGGTAGTTAGAGGAGGATGTGGAATCAAAAGAGATTATCTCAGGCTCCCACCCGTGAGTGGGGTGTGATCTGAATGAGAAGAAAATAATGGTGTATAAATGTACTTTTTTAATTCAAAAGAGGGTTCCAAGAGGACAGGCTTAAGTTAAACTGAGTTTGAAGCCACATAATTGGTGTACTTGGGAGTAAATTACCTAGCTGCTGTTATCTGATAGAAATAATTCCTATTCCTACAATTGTTGCAAATACACAATTAAATAAATGTATGTGTAGTACTTAATTCATAGTAATAAATATACTGTAGTTATTGGTTTTGTTGTTGTCTTTAAATTCTGAAAAGGGTCTATGTTCAGAAACAAATAATCATTCCTATTTCTAGGGTTGTTGAGAATGTTAAATGAGAAATGTATATAAACTGCCTGACTCATTCTAAGTGGTCAGTACACTTTGCGTATTGGGTTTTTTTTGTTTGTTTGTTTTTAAGTTATGTTTAGAATCTGAAAAGCATCTGTGTTCAGAAACAATTAAGAACTGTTTGTGGATAGAGGTGTATTTCTCAGCGATAGCTAAGCCCTGAAGAATGAGGTATTGTTTCTGTACCTTACTTGCCCAAAATCCAGCCGTACCAGATGGTTTGTTTGCTGTTTCCCATGTGCTTCATCGTGTATCATACCTCAGTGGATCAGCTTGAAGATCTTGTGCTTCCCACCGCCACCCCCACGTATCCCATCCTCATTATCTGCCGAAGCCAACTTACCTTTCACACTCCAGCTCAAGGGTCACCCCCTCCCTGAGCCTTTTCCTGACATCTCTTCTGTCCCACGTGATTCTGATTGACCCCCCCCACCCTCCATCCTCTGTGCCTTCATTTTAGCCTGTGATTACCCTACCACTCTTCTTTGGACTTGGATTCACAGATCTCTCTCTCTCTCTACTGGCTTATCCCTAAAACTGGTGAACATTCATCTTTTTATTTCATCCCCAGCACATTACTTGACCCATATTAGGTGTTCAATAAGCAATTACTGAACAAATTAATAAATGTGTGAATGAACTATTGGTATAATTGTCACCACTGTTATGGTTTTGCATATTTTAATGTTTTAATCATTTGTTTGTTAATTATTTGCCAAGATTATTATTTTACAAAGAATACAAGTCAGAAAATCAAATAAATGTGTGTTTTTTTGCTCTGGCTTGGAAGAACATTGTTTTGTGAAATGGGTTTGAGACCAGGAATTACAAATAGACAGTGTTCCAAAAGGTCATTTATACTTTGGTTGTCAGAAATTTGGAATATACTTTCTAAAACAAGTCATGCTGTGCAAGCATTAGTGGTGGTAAAGATGATTGTTATCATAATAATCAGATTTCAGACCTGTATTTACAAAATACTATTTTAAATCATAATATATAACTTGAGAACTAGCTTTGGGGGGGTGGGGGGGACCTGGAATAGAGAAGGGACATGACAGGAAGAAAAAGCAAGACAGATTATTCTACATTTGATTTGATTATATTTTCCCTTACAGATCCTCTGTACCCCTCTGCTTTCCTCTGCTGTTTTCTATTCTCCTTTTTATTGTAAGATTATTCCAGAACTCTTAAGTTTTTAGTTTTCCTCCCACTGTAGGAACAGTAGGGCTGTGTTAGGTAGTTAGGGTGCCATGAGCAGCCTTGGGACAATAATTCGTATGAACGTGTAATTTCTAAGTCTGTGTTTTGATGAGATGAGATGTGCTTCAAGAGCTGCCTTTAAATCCATTTCCTACATACAGAGAAATCCAAGGGTGAGAGTTTTCTGACTTGCTTTGTTTAGTGGTGAGGATTTTGTTGATAGCCAACCAGATGAAGGCTGACGCTATCTTACAGGAGAAGTTATGTCCTGGAAAGATTGTGAGGAAGAAAGAGAACTAGGTTCTTGCCCTAACACTGTCACTTTCACCCAAATCCTGTATGAATTTGAACATGTTGGACTTCAATTTTTTCCATCTGCAAATCAAGGTAATTGAGCTAGTTAAACATTTAGACATTTCCTAACCTTTTGTAAATTTGTGAACCCTTTCATAAATTCAATGATTCCTTCATAGAAATTTTCCAAATTATTTTGTTATTTTGTATTTTGCAAATTATTTTGTCATTTTAAGTTAAAAATTGTATCCATACATTATTAAAGCTTATATTATAAGCTCATTTTAATATAATCCTTAGTAATATTTATACTTTATCAGAAAATTTTTCCATATTTTTTATTTAACAGGTCATACATTCTGTTCAGTTACATAACAAAAAATTATTTGTTGAGACATTTTTAAGTTTTGTATTTCTTTATGTGCTAAGGCATCAAAAATAGTCAACAACTATTTTCATCTCGATGTATGGAATTCTTGCACTTTGCCCTGTAGGAAAATCTACTTTCTTTGTTCCTTTTTGGTTTCTAAATGATGAGATAAGAAAGAATGTTTCAGGATTCTACTTGCAAGCCCAATCTCTCATGGCAGGTGTGGATAACCAGTTAGGATACAATCATCTTTATATTGTTTTTTTTAACATTTTTTTTGCAAAATACCAGAGATACCTTGATTTGTTATATAAGACATTTATTCCAATGAATGCAATTCACAGATAAAATTATGTTGGGGTGAACCTGTAGAATTAGTAATTTTTACATTCTTCTATAATTTGCTAAAGTTCAAAATTTGTGATCTTATGCTTCCTATCTTCTTTCAGTAGTTCATCATCTGAATAAATTAAACACAATATATACTGAAAATAACTAAAACACTATGTAAGTGTCAAAACCATAGCGCCTACAGTGTCCATCTGAATGATAAACTGACTGTGTTAATTGTGTTGGAGGCTGCTCTTTACCACTCACTTGAAATACACATCGAGGCTGTCAAAATTTTGTTTTAAAGGGCTACAAAATTAAAACTTAAAAAAAAAGGGGTGGGGGGGGAAGAAATTGGTACATTTGGCTTCAACAACCTGAAACTGAAATACCTGTACCTACCTGGTTGGGTCATGTGGTGAAATAATGGAAACATGGAAGGTGTCTTCTACCTGGGTGATTTTTGGACAGTAGAAAAGAATATTCTAGTGATATGTTATGAGCAGACAGGCAGTCTGAACAGTCAGCTTCATTCACATGGAGTGTTCCATCCAAGCAACAGTGACAGGAACAATGTGCGAGGGCATGTGTGCTCCATACAACCAGACACAGGTGAGGGGATCCCCTTGGCCTTCTCTTTTCCTAGACATACTACTTTTTTTTATGAGTTATTTATTGCTGATTTATAAATTTTTTGTTTTAGATAATTCCTGGGTTTACAGATAAGTAACAGACATAATATGGAGATATCCTGTATACCCTTTATCCAGTTTCTTCAGTGTTAACATCTTACATTGCCATGACACATTTGTGAAAACTGAGAAACCACCATTGATACATTACTATGAACTAAACTCCAGACTGGATTTGGGTTCCACCAGTATCCTTTTTCTATTACAGGATTCTACCCAGGATACCACGTTGCATTTAGTCATCATGCCTTAGTATTGGTCTCCTTTGGTCTGTGATGTTTTCTAAGTCTTTCCTTATTTCCCATGACCTTGACAATCTTAAAAGAGTACTTGCCAAGTATTTGTCAAAATGGCCTTCCATGTGGGTTTGTCTGATGTTTTTCCTGTGACTACACTGGAGTTGTGGGTTTGGAGGAAGACTCTCACAGAGGGGAAACGTATTCTCATCACAAGGTATCAGGGATATATGCTATCAGTGTAGTATCACTGGTGATATTAACCTTGATTACCTAACCAACATAGCATTTGCAAGGTTTCACTACTGTAAAGTCATTATTTTTCTCCATTTCATACTTTGTTCTTTCGAAGCAAATCACTGAGGCCAGCTCAGTGATTTAGGGAAACGGAGTTAAACTCCCCTGCTTAGAATGGGAAAGAATATACTTATTTGGAATTTTACTATAAGAAACATTACAGATTGACTGCTTTGACCCTACTATAATATTAGGACTCTTCTCATGTTAATTTTATCCCTGTCTCCTGAGGCAAAGCATGATAAGCACACTCAATGAAATATTCAACTCAAATCATGCCCGTGACTAGATTGGATATATTTTTCACCACCAATAATAAACTTTGGAGTATAAATGTTAAGTGAATAAAGCAGTCCCTATTCTTGCTTGCTTTCATAATAAAAGTAATGAAAAATAACTTGTATAAGAATAGAGACTAGAGAATTCTGGCTTCTTCCCTTCACGATTTTCAATAAGTTGTTTTGTCTTTAATGAAAGCCATCTTGAATTTTTATCCAGATAAATTTTGGACTGCTTCTAGCTCCCATAACTTTTTTTATTTGTATTTGGCATTTGTTATACTCCATTTTGAAGGATTTGGTCACCAATTCTACCACCTGCTTTGCAACCCACTGGTAACATAAAGCATGGTTAATTCAGTCTAACTGGATTATTAATATTATTGTATTCTCTACATAGGCCATGTTAGAGTAACATAGGTTTTCTGTAGTTTTAAAGATACATCTAAAAAAGTTGTATTTTACAATAAACTGTTTTGATCTCCCAATGGTCAGATCGTTGAATGACCACCATAATCATAAGGGATATAGATTATTTCCATGAGCAGGATTATCTATTCATTGTTTGAAACATTAAGGAATCAGTTTAGTTTATAGACTTTACAAATTTAACTATTGAGGTATAATTTATACTCAATAAAATGTACATATTTTGTGTACAATTTGATGAGTTCTTATACATATATACACTTGTATGACTGCCACCACAATCAGGATATAGAACATTTCCAGAAGGTTTCTTTATTTTCCTTTGGAATCAATCCTCTCAACCTCCACCTTCCCACACCAGGAAACCAATGATATTATTTCTGTCACTGTTCTGACCCTACAGATTAATTTTAGAAAGGCAGTTATTTTATATTACATATTTTTTTCTTCTGCTGCCTCCATGATCCTCTCTTTATATTTGTTTTTTTAACAGTTTGACTGTGATGTGCTAGATATTGAGTATTTAGCTCACTTGGGGTTCTCTGAGTTTCTTGGGTCTGTGTTTGATATCTTTCCTTTTTTTTTTTTTGAAAATTATTGGTCATTACATCTTTAAGTATTTCTTCTGTACCATTGTTTCTCTGTCTCCTTTTTCTGAGACTCCAGTTACATGCAATTTAGACCATCTGATAATTTTCCTACAGCTTTTGGATGCTCTGTTCCCTCTTCCTCCACAGTATTTTTTTTCTTTTTGTGTTTCAGTTTGGGTAAATTCTATGACCTTTCTTCAAGTTCATTGATATTTCCTTAGAGGTATCAGAAGCTGATGAGTCCACCAATGGAATTTTTCATCTCTGATACTGTCGTGTGTTTTTTCTTGCCCAAACCCTGTTATTTATTGTGTATATACAACAGTATGGCCTCCCTCCAGCCCAACCAGAAATCAACATAAAGAAACATACCCATAACAATGAAAAATTTTTATATTTAGAATTAGCCAGCTGTACTCAGTTTAGATGATCCCAATTGTGTTGGCAAAATCCAAAGCATTATAGTCAGGAGCCTTCTTTTCTCCATCAGGCTTGATCAGGGTGTTGACCATGGCCACGTCAATGTCATAGAGCTTCTTCATAGCCTATTGGCCTTAACAGCCACAATGTCATCTGTCTTCTTCATGGCTGACTGGTAATCATGGAACTTGATGATGACATAATGGTCAAGCTTGTTTCTCCTGGGGGCACTCTTCTGAGGATATTTAGGCTGCCTTTGCAGCTGCAGTGACTTGGGCCTTTGGGAGTTGGGTAATGTGTGGATCTTCCTTTTTTTGGCTGTGGACACCTTTCAGGACTGCTTTCTTTGCCTTCAAAGCCTTTTCTTTGGCTTCAGCTTTGGGAGGGGCAAGGACTTTCTTCTTTGCTTTTGGCGCCATCTTTGTGAAAAGCTCTGATATTGTTTTTTTTTAATTTCTAACATTTCCATAGTTTCCATTTCGCCTCTGAAATCTCCTGTCTGTTCATTCATGTTGTTTACCTTTTAATACTTTGATCCCAGTTATTTTTAAGTCTCTATCTGATAGTTCCAACATTGGATCATCTTTGAGTCTGGTTCTCTTGATTGCCTTGTTTCTTAACAGTGGTATTGCCTGGAGCATTTTTGTTTGTTTCATGTATGAGTCTTGTAATTTTTGACTGAATGGTAGATGTTGTGTGAACATTAGAGACTAAGGTAAATAGTATTTGTGCCTCAAAATGGGATCCCCTCTTCTATTGGGTTATTAGAGTGTGGGATTGAATCAATCTATTCAGAAGCTGAGCTGGATTGGGGTATTGCTACCTTCAGTGGACCACAGGCTTCCAGTTCCTCTAGCACTGGGCTGCCATTGCCAGTACATAGATCTGCTGTGCTGGAGGGGTTTCGTCAGTATTACTGCTCCACCCTCAGCTTTCAGCTGTCCCTGCACACCTGCACCACAAAGAGAATATATTTCCACACTCATACTCTTTCCCCAGGAGAAGACTGCTGTTGCTTAGCACATTGTGCTAGGGTTATGTTTGGAGGTGGAGGTGGCATGTGGTTGGTTATCTGTTGTTCTTGCTCAGCTTCAGTCTTGGGGAGGCTCTGTGCACCTGGATCTTAGACATTTTTCAGCATTCTTACCTCTCCTTCCCTGTCACCTTCTGCACATCTGCACCACCAATGGGGTCTCTCTCAAGTCTCCCCCTCTACCCTAGCCTGTCCTCGAGTAACGTCGTTTTGTTCAACATAGTTTCGTTATATACTTGATGAGATGCCATAGGAACTTAACTCTTTGTTTATATCTATGAACCTATTGTAAAATTGGTTTAGTTATATGTCATTTCACTTAAAGTCGCAGAACCTATCAACAACATTGAGGACTGACTTTACCTGGCAGAGGCCTGTGGGAAAACCTTGTGAGTGAGTGCAAAGATCCCTTTTTTGTCCAGTGCTCTCAGCTATTTCAGACTGACACAGTATACCACACTTAGCTATGGTAGCTTTTAAAAATTGTAGCCGACATTATCTTATCAGCTTCAATTGTGCCTGACCCTTTTCCTCCAATGTTCTGCCACAGGTGAGCTAGTTCACGTATCCTATACCCAGCCTCTGCTGATTCTTGAAATTCCCACGTGTGGGACAGTGACTTAGCAGAGAGGATTATCTTTGCCTTTGGAGCTCCTCCAGATTTAAATCCAACAAGTGAGCCCGCAGATAAATTCAGAGTCTGTCTGGTATTCTTTTTCCTGGCAGATTGTCCTTCTCTGGTGAGCTCGCTTCTCCAAGCTGAGTGACTGGTCCAAGATATGAAAATGGCCTCTTCCTGTTCAATTCTTTCACATTTCACTGTGTTCACAGCTCTTCTATGGTTTTAAAGAAATGTGTTGTTGAGGTTTATCTGTGGATTTATTGTGCTTTCAGCAGGAGTGAAGGTTTCCATATCCTCCTTTATCCAGACCAGAAGCACAGCTTGCTCATTGATTTTTCAGTTACTCCATATTCTGCCTAAAGTTTTTCTATTAAATAAAGATACTCAGTTGCAGAGTATATAAATTCTTAGAAAGTACCTGCTCAGTGTTTGTGGTGAAACCTACAATTAATTTTCTTGTTAAATTGGGTAGGAGTTGTCTAATGAATAAGCATTTGCAGAATTTACAGTGTTTTAAGGAAGAGCAATAATTTTATAGATTTAAGCACAGAAAGCTTAGTGAAAGAAGAGAATTTTCTCCTTCTCATCTGTGCTATTTTTTGCAACTTTTCCATGGTTTCTGCCTTTTTTTTAAACTAATCATCAAAATCACTCTGATATGTTATAGGAAAATTAATTTAGTATAGTATACTGTATTCTATAATATTCTATTATTTTTAGTTTTTACTTAGTTTTTTTAAACTAAAATAATACGCTGGAGGTGGTTTTTTTTGTTGTTTTTTTAAGCAGACCTTTTTTTGGGGGGGCCATCATTTGTATTCTTAAGCTTTAGAAGTTAACAGAATCAGAGCTCTATATTTATTCTTCCTTGGATATTTTCTTAAGAAATACTTATAGGAAAATTATATATGTTAGAATCCGCTTAGATCTGTATACTAAACATTATTCTAGTGCAGTTATAACATGATAAAAATGACAGCTCTTTCACGATGAAGTGTGATAAGATGCAGCTTATCTTTTGCTGTTGAGTTTACTATACTATTAATGAATTTCTTAAGCACTTAATGTTTTTAATACATCTTAGTAGTAATCTTGGGATTTCTTTTTGGAAATATGCATGTAATCACAAGAACAGAAAAGTGGTATCTCTCCTCTGGAGAAAGATATTTGTTATAACAGAGAAATAATAACCATAATTTAATTCACATAAAAAAGTTAAGACATGGTGTACTTTGAACAGAACACATTCTAAACTAGATATTTTGGCTTCAAATTTGGTTTCTTGACATAAATTTATAATCAAAACAGAACTGGAATTATTAAAGATTTAAAGTGGTTATTTAAATCAGAATTATACCTTTGGGGCTATTTTGACTTTTTAAATAAAGATACTTACCTTTATATTTTAGTGATGTATTTTGCTCTGTATAGATATCTAAAAATCCTTTTGAGATCTTAAGATCAACATTGTGACTGGGAACTTTTGTAGCTGTTTAGTAATATACTTTGGGAATGGTATTTTTAGAAATAGTTATAGTAGCAAATGTATAATAGCTCTCATAAATAGTAAACTTTTAGAAAAGGAAATTTAAAGAAACTGAAATGGAGAATGAGGCTGAGATTGCCACAGTTGATTTAGAAGTAGAGCGTAATCAAGATCTTAACTCTTTGTATGACTTACCTATTACATATCCTGACATGACTTTTGGAGACATAAGATGTAATGGCCTCATCATCAGCATTGTGATACATGGGGCATGCCAGTTATTATGCAGAAAAAAAATCTATGATGACATTCAAGCCCACGAGAGCTTAAAATATAAGGAAGACACCATTGGCAGCCTTGTGAGTACATGGCTTACAAACAGCCAAAGAAAATAACATGTACACAGTTTCTGGGCAAAGAGGAATTGTCTATACTGAAAAGAGCTACCTAGGTTTTGGTAAGCTGAGACACAGCGTGTTTTTTCTTAGCTTGGAAAATCTGGGGTTAGAATATCAGATGCTGCTTTTTACCACCTCATCCTTGGAATTTATGTTCTGGCAAAGACTAATTCAAACCATTCCTATCTTCAGCATTTTTTATTCTTTCCATTTTAACCGGGAGCCCCAACCCCACCTTTCTGTCTATAAACTTCCATCTTTCACCTGCTACTTTCTGAGAATGGAAACCCCAAAAAGTTTCTAAAAATGGGAATTTAATAGTTAACGTGTATGTGTGTTTAATTTGTATGATGAAGTTGTTTTTAAAAAGACATCATAAGATATGTTTAAAAGTGTGTTTGCATAAGAGAATGTACATATTGTACAGAATAAAGCTCCCCCACTCCCATTAACTGTTCTCAACTTACTAAGTGTCACAGCTGATGGGAATGGTAGATGTGCGTGAGCCATTCACAACACTTGAGAAAAGTCAGAAATCCCAGTCAGCCTTCATTGGTTGTCTTTCTGGTTTGCTTCAATGGTTCTAATACTTTTTTTTCTCTCCCTGTCAACTCATAAATGGTCGATTCTCTGAATTGTATAAAACTGTCAATGCTTTTTAGGGCTTTAAACTTTAAGTAATGACATACAAAATAAAAACAGAATAGTGAAACCTTCTTATGTAATATACAAATTTCCTTCAGCTAATACTTTCAATTTAATTTAAAATCTTAACCAAACTTTTTCCCCACATTTGTTTTCAATTTTATTTCAGAAATATTGAAATATTAAAAAGAAAGTTTATAAACAAAAAATTGAAAGAGTTGAGTATTAGCAAATGTCATGCACCTCTCTGTAGTAACTGGGTAGTAAACCGATAGACAGTACAAACTGCTTTTTGTATTTTACATTTTTCATATTTAACTTTTTTAACACCTTTTCCTTTCCCCATAGAAAGTTAATGGAAACTTCAGATATAAGTTTGGTACAGTTCCTTATCTTCCTGAATTCAATACTGGGACCCATGTGTGCTTACGAAATGTCTAGAGGACTACAACTAAAATCTGAAGTTTCCATTTACAGTGCAGTTTTTATTATAGTATGCAGAGTAGTTTCAGTATAAATACTCAGTAGAGAGTCTCAGTCTGATAGAAGGAGTCCATGCCTGACTGTAAAAGTTAAGTCTTTTATTACATGAACTTTTCATTTCCAACAAGTTCTGAATATGAATACTTAAGTTTAGCCTCAGATTATATTCCTTTGCTGTTTCTCTTGTGTTTATAACATTCATGACATACTTTTCAATTACCCTGTTTCCCCGAAAATAAGACCTAGCTTGACAGTCAGCTCTAGTGCGTCTTTTGGAGCAAAAATTAATGTAAGACCCAGTATTATATTATATTATATTATATTATATTATATTATATTATATTATACCCGGTGTTATGTTATGTTATGTTATGTTATGTTATGTTATGTTATGTTTGTTATGTTATAGTGGGTCTTATAGTAAAATAAGGCCAGGTCTTATATTAATTTTTGCTCCAAAAGACGCATTAGAGCTGATGGTCTGGCTAGGCTTATTTTTGGGGAAACAAGGTAACTGTGTTTTCATCCATGGGCCTAATAGACTTTAAGGGAGAAACTGGATAGAATAGATAGAATATATCCAAAGACAGGCGCCACTGTAAGATCTAGACTGTGATTGAAGCTCACCACTCACTAAATATTATAAATGGCTTCCATCTGTTTTATTAGAAAGTGAGTTAAAAATATATTCATGAGCTTTCTTCTCCTTTATAACTTACATTTTCTAGTTATTAATACATACGAATTTCTTTGCTAAATTTAAAATGCTTGAATTTACTTTTTGATAATCCAACAGATTATATAGGAGAGATATATAGATGAAAAGATTGATAACTTAAAGTTGAGTGCTGGGTACAACAGTTTATTATACCATCCTTTCTACCTGTATATGTCTGAAAATTTCCATAATAATTAAAAAATATTAATAACTTCAGAAATATCAGATAAATATAAACATTAAGTACCAAAACTACTATTTAAAAAACATGTAGTATAGATATAAAAGAATCTTATAAATTATTAGCAAACTCAGAATATATAAAAAGAGTATATAAAAATACATAAAAGTTATTCTCCTCCAGAATACAAGATTGATTTAACATTAGAATAATTTAATTCATGACGTCAGCATATTAAAGGAGAATAGAGTGTCAGCAGACTCAGAAAAACCCAGTTAGTAAAACTCCGCATCCATTCATAATTTTTAAAAATCCTAGGAAACCAGGAATAGAAGAACTCTTTAAATGTCATTACAGAATATCTCCCAAACTTCATGCTCTTGGTGAAAGTGTTCTCTTTGAGACTGAGAATTAGAAAGGAGGCTTTCTATTACCCTTTTATTCATTATATTATATAAAAATGAATTGTATATCAAGATCTCAGCACAATCGGAAATTAAAATTTTTAAAATACCATTTGCAGTAGCATCACAAAATATCAAATACCTAGGGATAAATTCACAGAAACTGTTGCATGCTCTTTATACAGAAAACTATAAAATATTATTGAGAGAAAAATAAAAGAACACCTATATAATTGGACAGCTATATCATATTCATGGATTAGAAGACTCAATATTTTAAAGGTGTCATCTCTTCAAACTAATCATATAAATTCAGTGCCATTTCAATCAAAATTTTAACACGTTTTTTGTTAACTAGAACTAAAGCTGATGCTAAAATTTATACAGAAATACAAAGTGCCATGAAGAGCCAAGGCACTCTTGAATAAGAACAAGGTAAGAAGGCCTGTTCTACAAGACATCAAGACTCATTGTAACGTTACAATCATTAAGACAATGCAACTTTGATGCAAGAGCAGACAGATCAGTGTACCAGAGATTCCCAGAAACAAATTCATGCACATACAGACAAATGCTTGGTGAAGTAGGTACAGCAGAGCAACGGGGAAAGGACTGTCTGTCATAAATGACAGTTGGGTATCCATATGGAAAATTATAATACTTGATTCCCACTCCACATCATACACAAAAATTAATTCCACATGAATTGCACACATAAATGTAAAAGACAAACCAATAAAGCTTTTCAGAAGAAAATACCAAGATATTCATGGCCTTAAGATAGTGAAAGATTTCTTAAATAGGATACAAATATCTAATCTTTAAAAAAAAAATGTGTGTTTCACAGTCATTAAAAATATCTCTGTTCATAAAAAAAGTCATTAAGAGAATGAAGAGGCAAGCTATGGTATAGGAGAAGATATTTGAAACACATATAACCGTTAAAGGATTTATAACCAAAAGTATAAAGAAGTTCTATAAATCAGTAACAGGAAGACATCAACATAGGAAAATGAGCAAACGACAGGCAGTTCACAAACAAGGAAATGTAACTGTCTATTAATATGAAAAATGTGCTTATTCTCATTAGCAATCAGGAAAATGGTAATTAAAATCTCAATAAGATACAACTATATGCCCGTTGGAATGGCTAGAATTAGAGTCTGGTGATATCAACAGTTGGTGAGCAATGTGAACCCTCCAAACTGCTGGTGGGAGTGTAAATTGGTTGAGCTAGTTGTGGAAATTATTAGGTGTAATCCTGTCAAGTTGAAGCATTTTCCATGATTCAGCCATTCCGTGACGCAGTATATAACCTACAGAATGTTCTTATTGGCATTCACAATAGCGCTAGATTAGAGACAACCCCAAAAATGTTCATCTATAGTGCAGTTGATAAGTTACATATCATATACAGTGGGGTTCTATTTTCTAGTGAAAACGAACAATCTGTCAACAATATGAATGAATCTTAAAAAGCATAATGAGAGGAAAAGCCTGACACAAGAAGTATATGCTCTGTGACTCAATTTATATAATAAATTTAGAGTGTGATAAACTAGAACATAATTAAGTGGTAAACCAGAAAAGCAAGCATGTGAGTACTGTAAATATCAGGACAGTCGTTACCTTTGACCAGTGGTGTTGGCGGGCTTTTGGGGTCCTAGAAAAGTTCTACTTTTTAACCTGGACAGTCGTTGCATGAATGTTTATTTTACGATATTTCAGCGAAGTACAGATTTATAGTTTATGTGCTTCTAGGTACGTGAACATTTCTTAACAATAATGTCTTTAAAGAGTCGTGTGCAATTTCTGAAATAAGGGCATAAGGCCCACTTCATCACTAATATCTTGTTTTTCATTTTGTTTTTGTTTAAAATTAATTAAGCATCTCCATCATTTTTAAGTATGAAGTCTAAGTTTGTAATTGCAATGGATAAAGAAAACATTAACATAACATTGATTCATACATTAGAAGTTTACTGTATTAAAACAGACCTTATACATTCTAGAACTTATAGCCCAGCGTATGCTCAATTTATATCCAAGTGTTCACCTTTCAATTTGCTCATCATTACAACTGATTTTTCCAAAGATTTATTGAAACTGGTTGAAATGGGATATTTAGGAATACCTTTCTCCTTTAATTTTGCTCTCTTTTTTAGTTTCACTCTTTAGAATTTTATTGTAGGTGTAAATTGTGGTAAAAACTTTACCTTGATTAGTTAACTAGAACTTCTCTCATAGATCATTAGAATTGTGTAATTGATTGTGTCTATATGCTATATATTTTTTCCTGATTTTGAGTGCCAGCAAGCTCAGAATCCAATTGGTAACACATATAGTTGCAGTATTGCTATCTGTTTGCACTTGTCTCCCCAGTATTGACATTTTACTCCGATATTCTCGGTTGTGATGTTTGTTCTTTACATATCTCCCTATCTTATTTCTAAGCATTTTGCACAAGTAATTCAGAGTTCTTTTTACATCAAGGAGAACACATGAATGAACATACTTGACATAGACTTAGGCTTATGACTTATGCTGCTGGTTCTCTATAGTTCTTGAGGATGAAATAAAGTTCAAAAGTTTAAACCAGCTATGCAGTCTGTTTTTCTCTCTTTTAAAAGGGCTCTTGCTTGTCAAGTGAGAGTAAATATTTATAGTTGGCTATGGTAAAATGTTCTGAGGGTGAAGAAAATGATTTTAATAGAACTGTATCCTTAATAGGAGATGGATACAAAAATCCATTCACATGCAGAAGGCAGGGCAAATGAAGTAATGGTAGGCAGCAATTATTTAGTTAAATGTTAAGTGCTATTAGCATCCATTCAAAGGAAGTACGTAATTATTTTATTGTATACTGTGCTGCATGTATGTAATTTTGAGAAGATTTTTTTCCTTTCCCTGTTGAATTGCTGAGGCACTTTTGTTAAAACAAGATTTTAAAACTGATTTCAATGGAGAAATGAAATATATGTTTGTTTTAGTAGTTTTCAGATAATGGCAGAGTAATGGGAACAGTGTGGTATAATGGAAACTGCATAGGCTCTGTTTAAATATGTGCAAAGAATTTCATGCCTCCGTCAACCTCAGGGCTCTTTTTCAGCGGTATCCTGGGTATAGCATTATCTGTCACAGAGGTTATAGTGGGTATTAAATGAGATGAAGTGCCTGGCATGTAGTAACTAATCCGTATATGTTTATTTTCTTCTCTTCCTGTCACCACATTTTCAAGAAGGGAAAGCCAGCATTCTCTGAGGTAAAACAGTATTCTTTTAAGTTGTCTTTTTCTTTTTTTCTTTTATTATGTGAAATACTGGGGTTTTCCTTGAAAAGTGAGGTTTTGCCACATGATGCAAGGAAGTAATTTTGATGGTTCTTACTTTGAAAGAGAAGATAAATTGTTTTATCAGTGGATGTAGAAAGATGGGGAAATATGGATAGTTACTTGGATGATGGTTGAGAAGTGAGGGAGACAGGAGGTGGGATAAAGGAGTTAGTGGCATTATATCTTGAGAAAACAAATCATATAACCTCCCACCACCCCCATGCCCCACCCCACCATTGGTTGCTCTTTGTACACAGCTAAATTTAAGTCAAGAGGAATAAAAATGACAGTGGTTGTAGGGGTAAACACCCAATGCAGAAAACTTCTACTTTTGCACAAGTCTCTGCTTTATTGGGTTTGAATAAAATCAAACAGGAAGGACTTTAGACCTGCAAAGCTGCCAAAAATGTAGTGGTCTCTGGATTCTTGACAGCTGAACTGCCAGAATCATGTGGTATGTAAAACGGCTGGAAAGAATCGTTCTGCTGAGGAGTAAGTGACAGGTCTGCTGGATTTCAGTAATCCGAGAAAGTGCCAGAGACTCGCTCTTACGGTTTCATTGGCATGGCTTCTGTGTGGGGCTCTGCATGGTCCTCATTAGTAGTTACCCCTATTTATAAAGATCAATACAAGGAAATCCTAGAATTCCAGAGCTGGGAGGGACTTGAGAAATTATCTAATTCCAACTCTTCAGAGGCCCAGATGTCTGAAGTGACTTCCCCAAAGTTAGTGTTAGAACTGGGGCCAGGTCCTGAGTCTCTGAACTCCTGAGCTAAATGTTCTGAGGGTGAAGAAATGCTAATAACAAGAAGAGACCATTCTTTAAAAATGTAATATGTGCTTCTACCCATTTAACATTATGCAACTCTGAAAGTCAATATCTTAAATAAAAGACAGAAAGAAATGTTGCGCAAGTAAACAATTCCTCCCTTTCCTTCTGTAGTTTAGGAAGAATTTATACCTCTGACCCAGACTCCAGGAACTGTTGCTTCAAGATACAAAACAAGTCAGAGCATCTGAGGTCTTGAAAAAATGTTAACCATGAGTAAACAAAGAACCCTGCTGTGCTTACTGAGTTATAGCTCCCATTGCTCAGTGGAAGGGGAAGGTGAGAGGAGATCAAAGGAAAGCAGAGGAAAGAGAAAGATTTAAGTGCAAGTGATTTCTACTTAGTACATGCTTCATAAATATTTGCTGACAGATTTATACTTCCTTGATAAGATGAAATAGCCTTCAGCAATCACTGTGTAACTAAAAACGATTTTTATGTATTTGATTAATTACACATAAGAATAATCACATCTCGATTATTCACTGTGCACAATATCACCAAGTATATGGAATGAAGTGCAGCAGGAAAATAGTTTATCTAAATCCTCCTATTGCTAAAAATAGTGTACAAAATTATCTGAACATCTTTTGTGTAATAATGTAGGTTATATATGTTTCTAGAATCAACATCTAAACTTTGAGATGGTACTCCTAAAGGTGTGTACATTGATACTCAGAATGTGTATATATATATATATATATATATATATATATATATATATATACACAAACATACATAAACATATATGTTTGTATTCCCTGAACCTTCAGGTTGCCAGGTTCTCCTTGTTTATTAATATCCTCACCAGCAAGGGAGCAGGAAACATTATCAGATAAATTCAAATCAGTTTTGCTCCTTGTGGGCCACATTAATTGCCATTTTTCTTTCTTTTGACAGAATAAAGATGAGGTAGAAATTATCCACAAACATGAGGATGAGCATTTGGGCTTCTAAAACCCATCTAATTAACCTCTGTTTGCCCATTACTCAGATAAAAATTGATAATCGTTAACATATTAATATGTCATGTGGACTTCCAATCCACTTAATTAGGTAGGTAGTGTGTGATACTTATGAGATCGATGTGAATTTAGACTTAACTACCGGTATACGACTTTGCCAAGTTAATTAACCCCTGTATATCTTCATTTGCCTCAGACTTAAAAGTGGGATAAAGTCAGGTTATGAGTGAGATAGTGGGTATAATGTGTTAAGCACAGTGCCTTACATGTATGAGCTCTCAGTAAATACCAGATAATATTACGAATAAAAAAGTGTGATTCCTTTTTTTATATGTAATCAAATATTCTTATAAAATGCATGTCTGTTTTAGAGAGTTATACTCATTTCGCACATCATTTTAAATAGAGAAAATTGGCACTAGTGTTTAAGCATATATAGATGGAAGACTTGAAATGGACATTTCTTCTTACTTGAATTGGATTTCATCTTTCTGTTAATATGCAAGTTAAGGATGGTCTTGTTTTAAAACAAAAAACAAAAAAACAAAAACTTGTTTTCCTGAACTATTTCCTTTTGATGTAAAGTCAAAAATCAAATCTGGAAGAACATTGAGGAATGTTTATTTTGTGTATACTATAAAAGGTAACATGAAATTCAGAAATTTGTTATTGAATGTTCAGGTTTTGCCTTATCTACCTGTGTTGAGAGTATAAAGCCTCAACTAACCAGAATCCACCTGGTCCAAACACTAATATTTTGTTTCTGTTTCTGAGGGCACATCTCCTGTGAGGAATTCCTCCTGGTGTTAAGCAGAAACCTGCTACTTTGTGTTCATACTACTGTTAAGATGAGCCTTCTTCTCTATGCTCGATTTCCCGTTTCCTAACAAAGCCTTTTCTCCAGACCTCGGTTCTCCTCCTGATGGTCTCTTGTTGCCCTTGACCTTTTAGAGTCAATACCCAGAGTTGTTCCTTTGAAGCTGTTTGTGTGAGATATACTTCGTTCATCAGACTATGATTGGAATCATGCCCCCCTTTTATATGAACACTACATTATTAAAGTTGGACATAATAACCCCAGTGCCTTACAGACTCTAGGGTATTACTTAAGAAAGCTAGTGCATATGAATCTTTGGCCTTCCTTGACTATTCAATGTGTTACTGTAGCAGCTCTTTGTATAATGGCCTTTTGGTTTATTTGTGTTTTTCTCCTAGTTCTGCCAGCTTTTCCATTGTTTATTTACAAAAATCCTTTCCCAAAGCATCTACTAATAAGGAGTGAAAGTACTGTGTTGCTTTCCATAGGAGTGCTGTAATTGATAACAAAACCTCTAATTAAAAAAAAAATTATGATGTTTTACTGTAAACAAAAGGCAGAAAGAGCCCATGTGTTAGGCAGCTGGGGTAGAAGCCAAGAATACTGGCCTTTGAAAAACAAAAACTGGGTTTCAAATCTGGAACTTGCAACTTAACTTGCTGTCTCATCTTGGCTAAATCTCTTGGTCTCTAATCTTAAATTGTTGTATTTGTGAAATGGAACAGATATTACCTCCTTCATGGATTGAGAGCATAACATAATATGTGAATAATATGTGTAAGTGGTATTTTATAAACTGAAAATACCAAATAAATGGAGCTCATTAATATACATGGAATATATCTCATCTTTGTGCTAAGTTAAAGGACATATAAGCAAAAGATTGTAAGTATAAAGACAAAATAATATTTTTAAAAGTTTATTTATTTTTTTTATTTTTATGTGTTGATCCCAAACATAATTTTGCTATAAAAATTTGATGATTTGATGAACAATAAAGTAAAGGCAATTAGAAACTCTAGATAAAAAGTTGTACAGTGATGTCATGGTCCAATCACAATGCAATAAAAATGTGGCATAATTTTGAGCAATTATAAAAACTAAGAAAAAGAAATTGATTTGACCTTTATTCTTGTAACATGCTACTCTTTTGAATGACAGGTCATAAAAATGGACCTCTGGAAATAGAAATGTAATTCTAACACATTACTTGTTTCTGCTATGAATAATATTTATATGTCACCATATAGTAAACACAGGTTATTTGCCTTTAATTTTTAGAAACAACTTATAAACAAAGGACAGAAAGGTTAATTGATCATTTGAAAAAAATAAGATGGCAGCCAGAAGTTAGGATATAGAGAGAAGGTCAAGAGTTGGTGGGAAAGAGAGAGTCAGTAATAGCCTATTTTATCTTGTGGGGAGTTAAAAATTGATGGAACAACAAATAGAGTTTGAAGTGCATTATTTAAAGTTAAAAGTGATCCGTAAAAGAATACAGCTAAATGTAACTATGAATTGTAAAAAAGAGGGAGAAGGATAATAAAGTGTAATGTTAAGTAAATCCTCGTTTCTTAGTGAGAAGTCAGATGTTGTTTAAAGCTTACAAACAGAACTCTAAGTATAATTACATTATTTAGAATTGTGAATGTAAATTTTTAGAGGAGTTAACAAATGGCTCTGTGCTTTTACCGTGTGCATGTATTACTTTGATTCAAGCATTTTTTAAAAGTTACTAATAGCAAAAAGCCATGGATGGATACTGTGGAATATCTCAACCCCAAACTTAAATCTAGACAATATACTGTAATTCTTCAAGCCTGAAATCATCTCAGTTCCCCGTCATTCCTCTTCACCACTCCTAGCCTTTCTATGTCCTGCTCTTATATTTGGCAGCACGGAGTGGTTTTGCTTTCCAGCCTCAGGTCAGCCTATATCACACTATGTTTTATATCATTAAAAGACATTCTTAGTTATCTTGTTCACTGAACTGTCAAGATAATAAATGTCTATAAAACAATACAGACTCAATACAGGATACAAATGTGTGTTAGTAAGTGAAATAATATATCTGCTGCTTAGAAAATGGCTTTCCTTATACTGAGATTTTATTCCAAGATTTCACTGTAAAAATTATGCAGAACAGGAGACTATTGAGTGTCCAAAATACTGGAAACTTTATGAGTATATTTATATTAAGTTTACCTTAAGTTTTTATTACATTAACATTTTTTCTATTAAAGAGGTAGTGGTAGTATACTAGATCGGTTTGGACATAGCCAGATTGAGACCAAATCATTCCTAAAAGATTCATTTTTAAGAATAGTTTATTACAGGAATATCAACAATAATCCAAATATCCTGCCTTTAGATAGACCACATTTGAAATCGCTTTGACATTTCCCTGCCTCCTTTTCCAAATGTACATAATGAGGGGTTAGAGAGATGGCTACCAGAATGTCTTCCAGAACAACGTTTCTAGTTGAAGAAGCCACGTCTTTAGAAAACAGTTGACTGTTGTTTATCAACCCAATGTATTCATTGACTAAGATTGAAAGTATAGGTAGATTTAGATCAACAATAGCAACTAATAGTGATTAAGCAAATTTAATGTATACAGGGAAGACTCTGGCATCATGGATGGGGATTGAAGACCAAAGAGAAGGTTTATTCCTAGTACTAATTTTAGGGAAAAAAATGGCAGGAATTATTTTGAACCATAATTTTGGAAAGCAGAAGGTAGAGATGGGGAGAGATTTCCTACTCTCTAACCATATTTGATAACAAGCTTTTTGGTCACTTCTTCATTCATCCTTCTACTCACTCACCCAGTATTTGTTTGAACACTGACTATAAGACTGTGGTTGGTAGTGTGCAGATGTTAAGGGGCTAAACTTGTACCCTGTTCCCCGAAAATAAGGCCTAGCCAGACAATCAGCTCCGATGTGTCTTCTGGAGCAAAAATTAATATAAGACCCGGTATTATATTATATTATATTATATTATATTATATTATATTATATTATATTACATTACATGATATTGTATAAGACCAGCTCTTAAATTATAGTAAAGTAATACCAGGTCTTATATTAATTTTTGCTCCAAAAGACGCATTAGAGCTGATGGTCCAGCTAGGTCTTATTTTCGGGGAAACACAGTATCTGTTTATCCCTGTGATCTCCTGACCTCATACCATCTTCAGAAGTCAGGTTGTATCGCAAAAGGACAGTTTCCCCTTGCCTTGCCAATCATGTATTCCATAAGCATCAGATTTCCTTGATGGCTTAGACCTCAAGTCACCCAGCAACAACTTTTAAGAATTATAGTTTTAATTGATAGATTATTTGTATTTTCCAAATCACATTTGTTATTTCCTAAATGTAAGTCAAACGCCTTAACATTTTTTTATGTTTTTGCATTGGTCTAACAATAACAGCAAAACAATGAGAAAGAGTCCAGTTAATCAAAATTAAAGCCTCTTATCCTTGATAGTACTTAAATATTTCCTAAATGTTTTCCCCGAACTATAATTCAAGACATGATTGGCAATTTATTTGATTTAGAAAGCACAGTTTTCTCTTTTCAAGTAGGTGTTTATTTTACTAGCACAAAGAAATTAACATCAACTAGAAAAATATTTAAAGTAATTGGATGTTATTTTCTCAAATTACATAAAATTAAAAATTTGGAAAAATTTTGTCAAATTTTAATATATAAGAGCTTGAGATCAGGGGAATAGGAGGAGTAGCTTTATTACACCTAACAAAATACTATTCATCCCTGTCTGCTATGACATTTTACAAGGACTTCACCAGTGTTGCTGACCTTCTGGGTAGGACATGTTTACTGCCTCTTAATTCTGCAGTGTCAGGAGTGCTGGCTCAGTGTCTCCACTTCTCCTTCTGCTACTTGTGTAGCTTTGTGTATGCTGGTTTCAATAAACACTCACACCGTGCTTGCCATGAGCCAGGCACCAGTCTTCATTCTTTTTTCATCTCTCCATCTCCTACCCTGTTGTTGAGGTATTTTCACATAAAGTAGCCATGTTTTCTCCAGAGTCCTGTCTGGTAGCACCTGATCAGCTCTTTTTCCTTTCATTTCTCAAAGGCAGACCTGCACTCTAGTGGTTCCTCACTCTCCTGGAGCTGTTTGTGTGTGTTAGAGCCACAGCCTCAGAGCCAGGTGGGAAGCAGGGTCTCTTCTACTTCCTGTAAGGCAGGGCATGCTCTGGTCTCCTGTCTGCCTCTGCCTCCTTTCTCCATTTTTAATCTGCCTGTTGTCCTCCTCACCTCCGCTGTCTTCTACTTCCTACCTAGGGCCTGAATAGGCATGAGCCTTCAGGGGCATCTGGGCACTGATCTGCTTTGCCTGGTTAATGATACAGATGTCAGATTTGTCCTAAACCACAGTTTGTAGACACCATTCTTTTTAGTGGGGTCCACATAAGACTTATTCCTGGCTTTTTACAAAGCCCACCAAGAGGCCTTTAGTTCCTGCTCGCTCTCTGGTTACCATCTTGTCTGATTTGAAAAGCTAAGCCGAAGTGAGTTCTTGGAAAATACTCAGTAGGATGACTGTCAACATTCTCTACCTTCACTTCCTCTTTACCTCTTCCACCTCTGTCTTAAAAACACACCGTCGCATGTAGTGATTTACAATAATTTTAGTGGCTATGATGGGGACAAAGGACAATAGAACACAATGATAAAGGTACTCAAATTTTGAAGTTAGAGTATTAGAGATTCCAGTACCAGTTATACTACTTTCCAGTTGTTTAGCATTGGCCAATTGATACAATTATTACTAAAATTTCACATATGAAAATAAACCTGAAATGATACTTATCTCATAAGTTAGTTATGATGATTCAGGGAGATAATATGTAAAGCACTTCACATAGGATCTGACACATAGAAAACACTAAGTAAATATTTGTTCTTTTTTGTTGCTACCATTGACAAGCAATTACTATATACCAGACATTATAATGCAATGAGTACTTTTACATACACATGCCCACGTTATCAGGACCTCCCCAAATAGGATCACCCCAAACTGGACTGCGCTTTTGAGCTCTCTGTATTTTTTCATAGAGGGTAATGACAACTTAGCTTTGCTCAGAAAATGTCCTTCATTGACTTGTTAGTACCAGGATTGAGCAAACTTTTTCTGAAATTTCCAAAAGAGATCCTTGTAAACAAAGGTTCTTTCTTCTGTCAAACTGCTGGGTGGTCACTGACTACATCAACAAACAGGGATTCAGTCACTCACTTCCTCTCCACATTGCAGTCACTGAGCAGTGAACGGCAGTTTCTGGACAGCAGCCATCTACTTAGTGAGGTTCACCAATTTATTGGCAGATTTTCCAAGCCACCTTCCTGTTCTGCACACCTTGTTCCTGAATCAGAAGGTGGCAGACTACGTGGCCAGTGGCAGATTTCCACTTTCCGCATGGGTAGCTCATCCTTGGGGGAAATTGTTGCTCCGTTCATGGCCTGCTTGACTGCTGCAAGCCAGTTTAAAGAGCATCTCTTCTTCTGGGCCCACACATAAGAACCACTAGAGTCTCTTTTATATGATTATGAGCCACATTTCTTAACCAAAATTGAGAGGCTTTTTCTCCTAATAGGCTGACTCATGAGGTCATAGATTCACACAAAATTTTCTGTGATTGGCCCTCTTAGCCACCAATAGGAAAATAATTCAGCAAGTATAGAAAGAGCTTGAAATTGGATGAAGTTCGTTAACGGTAACTCCTTTGGCTATAGGGTATCTCAACATGAGCACTATTATCATTTTGCACTAGATAATTCTTCGTTGTAAGAGCTGTTCTGTGCACTATAGGATGTTTGGCAATATCTTTGGCCCTTATTTACTAGATGCCAGTAGCAGCATACCCCCTCTCCCAACAAAAATGTCTCCAGACATCGTCAAATGTCCCAAAGTTGGGAAGGGGGGGGACTGAAATCACACCCTGTTGAAAATCACTACTATAATTAAAGACAAAATCTTCAGTTGTTTCTTCTAGGTAGATAGGAGAGTCTGTCAGATATCCCTGTTAAAATTTCCCTCCCGAAAGGACTGTCTTCTGGAAATGCCTGTTTCTTTTTTCCTTTTTCCTACAAATTGTTCATCTGATCTTTGATGCTATGTTCTCATCCAGCACATATCAGGTAGTGGAAGGGACACTGAACTATCATCCGAAAACTGAATTTTCCCCAACACTGCCATCGTTAGCCTTGATCTTGAGCAAATCCCTCAACTACTCTGAACATTAGTTTTCCCATCTGTCTAAAGAGGTTGTGGAAATGAGAGAAGTGTGTAATATGAAAGCAAAGAAGGTCCCCAGATCTTCGTTTCTGATACCCTTCTTCAGTAAGATGAACCAGGGCTTTTTGGAGAAATGTCTGACTCTGGGACTAGAGCACTGGGGCAGGCAGTGTACAAAATGAGTCTGCAGCGTCTTGTAGCCTTGGATCCAGGAAGTAGGGAAATGCTCGGAAAAAACAAACAAACAAAAAACACAATAATGAGCTATATCAAAGTGACACAGGAATCAAATAATAGAGCTCCCAATGGCCAAAGCTGGAATAATTTGAGAACAAAATAAATAAAGTATTGGATTATAACCCAAAGTATAAAACAAATATAAATGAGTCATACTAATATAAATAAATGATTTAACAAATAAATGAATGGGGAGAAGAAACTACTTACCTAGGTGAAAGAATTCCAAATAATTTATGCAGACACTTTGCCCCCAGGGAGATGGAGCATAACTTCCCACTCTTTAATTGCGGGCTGTGAATAGTGACTTCCTTCCAAAGATGACAGTAAGGAAAGTGGAAAAAAAGAGTAACTTTACTGGGGAGAAATGTGACAAGCCTGCCTCAGCCAAGTGGTCAAAGTTAACATCAATCATGATAAGTCATGTTGATAGTTTGTACCCTTGCTATGATGTGTTGAGAATGGCACTTCACACCCCTGTAGTCTTCCTCCTAAAAACCCATAATTCAGTATCACCATGAAAAAATATCAGATAAATCTCAGTTGAAGGACATTCTACAAAATAACTGACCAGGACTCTCAGAAACTGGGAAGGCCATCAAAAACAGGAAAAGTCTGAGAAACTGTCACAGCCAAGCCATCCTAAAGAGACATGACCACTAAATGTAATATGATATACTGGAGGTATCCTGAAACAGAACAAGGATGTTAGGTAAAAACTAAGCAGATATGAATAAAATGTGGATTTTAGTTGATAATAATGTATTGGTACTGGTTCATTAATTACGACAAATACAATACTATAAGATATTAATCATAGAGAAACAATGTGAGATATATGGGAATTCTCTGTACTGTCTTTGCAATTGTTTTGTAAATCTAAAATTGGGGGGGATCTAAAGTTAGAAGTTTTTTTAAAAACCATAGTTAAATAAAGTTAAGGCACTTTTATAAGTAATGGTTATGTTACCCAGAAGGATACGAGTATATCATTGAGCTCTAATATATGATTTTCTCAGTTTCCAAAGTTTATTCATGGAGTCGCTCCCCAACTTCATTGTCACAGTGATGTTCAATGTCCTTAGCAATCATACGTCATCTCTTCTCTCACTGGCTTGGAGCAGTTTTAGCCTTCCAACCAAAGAGGCCAAAAGATATCACATAACAGTTCTTCACCTTGTTGGCATAAATCCTGTGGTAAACCAGTTCTCCTTTCTCGTATGAGGAAATCCACATGTGCTCGCTTCTTCCCCCACCTAGTCAGAAGTACAGCTTCCTTTACAGCTTACAGGTGCGTTCCTCTAACCAAAGTCGAAAAGGTTCCCTATTTGGTTTCTGTGTTCTGGTGGGGGTGGGGAGAGCGGTGAGGGAATGGGAGAAAAAGGAGGTACTATAGCAGCACCCCTTTACAGTTGTGGAGTGAAGCACAGACCTGCCCACCAGGTAATGCAACTGGACGTGTGCAGAATAGGAACAGAAGATGGGGAGATCCTTCAGAATGGTAAAACCTTGGAGGGACAGTATATTAAAGGATAAAAAACTTTAACTAGGATAAAAAAGTTTTAACTAGAACTAGTTAGTTCTTCTATGACACTCTCACCTTTCTGATTTAGTCATGATACTTAACTGTATTCAGTTGACCCTTGAACAACACAGGGTGCTGACCCCCCCTTGCAGTCAAAAGTCTGTGTATAACTTTTGACTACCCCAAACTTAACTATCATGTTTCCCCGAAAATAAGACCTAGCTGGACAGTCAGCTCTAATGCATCTTTTGGAGCAAAAATTAATATAAGACCTGGTATTATATTATATTATCATATCATATCATACCATACAATATTATATTATATCCGGTCTTATATTATAGTAAAATAAGACCGGGTCTTATATTAATTTTTGCTTCAAAAGACACATTAGAGCTGATGGTCCGGCTAGATCTTATTTTCAGGGAAACACGGTATGATTAAATTACTGTTGAACAAAAGACTTACCGATAACATAAACAGTTGATTAACATGTATTTTGTACTTTATATGTATTATATGCTGTATTCTCACAGTAAGTAAGCTAGAGAAAAGAAAATGTTAAGAAAATCATCAGGAAGAAAAATATATTTACAATACTATATGTATTTATTGAAAAGCTCTGTACATAAGTGGACCCATGCAGTTCAAACTAGTATGGTTCAAGAATCAACTTTAATTGGGAGTTATTCCCACCATCCTTATTGCAGTGAACAGTATTATTAATTCTGTGCGTATAGCACTGTATAAAAGTATGTATTTAAACCTGGTACATTATAGAAACTGAGTTCAGAATCACTCTGTTGTAAAGAGAGCAGTATTCTATAATCTCTTACGTGATGGGAGTCTCTTAGTGATAAGAAATTAACCAGTCAGGTTTCCCTAATATGTCCAGTGACTTAGGGAATCACCTCTAACACTTTTTAGTTCTGAACACCTCAGTGAGCTGAGCATTTGCTATAGCCAGGTTGACTGATGATACCAAAAATGTCGTTTAGCATAAAAATAATAACATAAACAGTGTGTGCTTAACCAGTCGCCCCAACACTCATCGTTTGGGCTTTGTGTCATGCCACCCATGAAGTAGGTGAGGATGAGGACACACAGCTGAACACAGGTGTAAAACCTGAGCCACCTGATTCTGGGCAGCGTGTTTCCCCTACTGCAGCCTTGCCATGGTTTAATGATTATAATTATTACTTTTGCTTTTTAAAATGTTCTATTTCTGGATTAAATCGTGTTTGCCTGTTATTTTGATCCAAAAGCCACACAGTATGTAGCTTTATGCAGCTACAGCTGATAATTTAAGAATCATGGACTGAAGTTAACCTAGGGGAGTGCTGATTAATAGAACTTCTCAATGAGATGTTCTATTTCTGTGCTGTCCAGTGTGGTAGCCACTAGCCACGTGTGGCTGTCGAGCACTTGGAATGTGGCTCGGGTGGTGCAGGAACTGACTTTTAAACTTTATTTAATTTTAGTGAATTTAACTGTAAATAGCCATGTGTGGCTAAGGACCACCACATTAGACAGCACAGATTCTATGCATGTAGAAATCCTGCATTCTGATGCAGGTTTCTCTTGTATATTAGCCCTCAGCGTTGCTTGTGTGCACTTGGCCACTCTTTTAGAGAAATACTATTTTTTGAGAACTTTTTCTTCCTTATGCTTCAGGCATTTGGAATATATAAATATTGGCAGAACAGCGATCCTTTGAATGTTGACCTACTTAGATTTAAAGCTGTGAGATCTTAAATCAACCCTACAAAATAAAGTTCACTGAGTTTAATGCACCACACTCTTTTTGGGGAAAATTAGTAGAGAGTGATCTCATATGTCCTTGATTCTACCTTTAAGTCTGAACCTTTAGAAAATTGTTATTGGAAAGAGGTTTATTTCTTTAATTCTGAAAACAAAGGGCTATTTTCTTTTATAGATAGAAATCTGTTATTTGATGACTGCAAAGTTCAGTGACACTTCAAATGAGGATCAAGTGATATTTACAGAGCCGGACAAAAATCTAGTCACACGATGTTTCCATTAGGCTAAGAATGGAATTCTGAGATGATAGTCTGGGAAAATGGGACCAGTGTTTTTTATAAAAGTCATAATGCATTGCAGATAAACAGTAAAATATTAAAACAACAGCTGTTTTTATTACTACTGTTAAACAAGTAAATTCATAAGCTCTATGGAAAAAATTAGAAAGAGTTAGAGTTCTTTATTACCTAACGATTCCTGGAAAATCTCAAAAAGTGAGGAAAGTACAAAGGTTACAAATCATAGTAGGAGTAATTGAAATGCCCTCCCCCAAAAAAGTTGGGGTGTTATCTCCCCCCCATAAGAAGTTTTTTTTTTCCTAACATGTCTTTTGACTTCTTAATACAAATGCTTATAGTTAGGTTTAATAGACTACTGTCTCTGACAGAATATGATAATTAGAAAAAAATTTCTTACGCAGAGACAGGAAATAATGAAGTTAATATAAAATGTTGTTTAATGCAAATTTGAACAAACCAAATTACCAAATGCTTGCTTTTCTAAATTGAACAGTCTTACAATGTTGTGTTACATAGATTCTCTTTAATTTCTGATTTAACACTTGCCTCTACTAGATTCGTAGATTCATTATATGGTCATGAAAATATTGTATCAGTTCTTTATAATTACTGTTGTTAAATACTGTGTAATATGAATATACTATCAGCTAAGTGAACATTTCCAGTCCCCCAGAAGTCCTCCTCATGCTCTCTCCCAGCCAATATCCACTGTCTGGAGCAACATCTAAAACCACAGATTAATTTTGTCTCCTTTTTAACTTGATATAAGTGAAATTAAGCTGCATGTATGCTCTTATGTCTGGCTTTTTTCCTCAACATTTTGTTTCTATAATTCATTCCTATTGTTAACCTAACAGTAATTTACTCATTTTTATTACTGTACAGTATACCATTGTATGGCTATACCATAATTTATGTACCCATTCTACAGTTGATAGACATTTAGGTAAATTTAAATTGGGAACTATTACAAATAATATTTCATGAACATTATTTACACGTATTTTGTGTACCTATTTATATGTTCCTCTTAGATCTATACCTAGGAGTAGAATTGCTACATTGTAGGATAAGTGTGTGTGTGTGTGTGTGAGTGTGTGTGTGTGTGTGTGTGTGTGTGTTCGTGTTCAATTTTGGTAGATAATGCCAAACAATTTTCCAAAGTACTTGTACAGTGTGGGAGAGTTCCAGATTGTTTGTATTTTCAATATCCTCACCAGTACTTGATATTGTTAGGATTTTTAGGGAGACCACTTAATATCTGTAATGATAATCATAGTTTAGCTTTTGGAAAAAAACAGAAGGGGCTAGTTTAACAGTTTTAGACCACAGACACCCCTACACACACACACACACACACACACACACACAGATCATCAAATGTATCCACTCCCAACTTTCCGTAGACCCATAAAACACCTTGAAGACTCTGTGGCCTTTGACCCAGTTCACTGTGGGCAATATTGTGTTTCCCTGAAAATAAGACCTAGCTGGACTTTATGCTCTAATGTGTCTTTTGGAGCAAAAATTAATACAAGACCTAGTCTTATTTTACTATAATATAAGACTGGGTCTTATATATAATATAATATAATATAATATAATATAATATAATATAATATAATATAATATAATATAATATAATATAATATATACCAAGTCTTATACTAATTTTTGCTCCAAAAGACACATTAGAGCTGATGGTCCGGCTAGGTCTTATTTTCGGGGAAACATGGTATAATTTGCACTTTGATCCATGGTAAGAGAGGACGATGCACTGCTGTGAGTCTGAAGGCTTTTGGCGGGGTAAGAAATACTTGAGGAGTTAATGATACTGGAATTTGCCAAGTACTCTCAGAGTGTGTTTGGTGAATTTTCATAATAAAATAATTTGATGTAAATAGCCTTCAGTTCACCCAGTTAAATTCAGTAAACATTTTTTTGGTGAGTATTTCATTCCCAGCTTTGTAAACTTTGTATATTATAGAAATGCAAAAGGAATGAAAGATGGTGACTAATAAAGATACAAAAAGATGCTCTTTCTATGAATAGTCATGTAAATGCAAGGTAAAATCACAAAGGACCCATTTTTCACCTAGTGGGTTGGCAAAAATTAAATCTGGTAAATATGTTCTAGTGAGAGTGAGGGGGAAAGGTATGCACATACATGCTGCTAAAATGTAATCATTCTGGAAGGAAAGTCAGTATAGCTACTAAAAATAGAAATGTGCATATGCGGTGACCCAGCAGTCTCATTTGTAGGTATAAACCCTAGAGAAATAACTCACATGAGCACAAGGAATCGTATACAACGATGTTAACCTCAATATTTGTAATAAGGAAAAAACTTATCAATAAAGGAGTGGCATAGTCATCCATGGTATATGCATACACTGGATTGCTATGCCGTAGTTCATAAGAATGAAGCATCTCTAGAATGTAAGCTCTCTGAGGGCAGGAATTTTGCTTTTGTTCATTTCTGTGTTTCCAGCAACTAGACCAATGCTCAGTAATTACTAGTTGAGTGCATTGGTAAGTACATGGCTAGACCTCTATATCATGTTCTTGAGTGAACAAAGCAAATTGCAGAAAATTTGTATTGTAAAATATACGTGCATGTGTGTAAGTCCATAAAAACTTAACTGGAAAGGTTCAACAATGATACCCCTACAGGTAGACAAAGGACCAGAATGTGGGAGTAGTAAGGAAAATTTTGGACTTTCCTGCAGTGCTTCAAATTTGGAAAAGGATAATGTTTTCTTACAGTACTTGGGTAATTACAAGATATTTCTTAAATGGTATTTTACTATGGAAAAATAATTTCTCTGTTATCCAGCAGGTTGAAACTGACTGAGGGAGGAGCTCCTCCCTCGGGAGCCCCACGGCTTCCACACAGCTATAGAGAGGGTACGGGCTTGCTGGATTGTTTCCCGAAGGGAGTTCCTTAAAAATATGTGGAATAAATTGGAAAAAAAGCTGTCCAGTGATTCTGCATATTTCTTTAGGAATAAACCAGCTATTTTTATGTTTCCATCTGTGTTCTGATTTTATGTTTAAAGGATGCATTAAACGTTTATTTTAACTAATTCCTTTCACATATCTTTACAAAAGTATTTAAAATACTTTAATACAGGAGATAATCAGGTTAGTAGAAGTAGGCTGTGAGAAATAAGGAATGAAAGGACCAGGAGACTAGGATGTTCGTTCCATCATGTTTTTTCCCCTATTGTGTGATGATCGGCAAGGTAACCCTCTCTAGGCCTCGTTTTCAAATCTGCACAGTGAGGAGATGGGGTTTTGTGGTCTCCATGGTTCTCTGCTCAGTTCTCTGTGAGAAATGATATGTAATGGAGCAATGGGCCATCCAGCCTTGTGTTTTGCCCTGGAAATGACAAAAAGAGGCACTGCCCTGCAAGTAGACGTTTGGGTTTTTTTCACAATGTGTTTTGAAGTTAAGTACCACTTTGATAAGAGAAACCTTGCATTTTGGATCCATGCTGGGCAATTCCATGATGCATTGTGGCCCAGAGTAGTTTACAGTTGATTAATTGCCTGTACTTAAGCCAGAGTAGCTAACATAGAGTGTTTACTAGGTGGCAAGCACTGTGCTAAGTGTTTCGCATGTATTACAGCGTTTGACCCACACAATAACCTTATGAGGTGGATTCTGTAATTATCATCATTTCACAGATAAGCCAATAAAATGTCTGCATGACTAAGACATTTACCCAAGTAAATGATTGCACAACTGAGTCCTGAATCAGGACTGTCCAATTTGGATACAGGACCACCCAGGAATACCCAGGACCACATCCTGTAATATGTTTTACATATGTGTGTCTACTCTGTACAGAACTGCTCTGCCCTTTGAAGATTTTTCAGTAGGAATGGAATAGCCACTCTACTTAATAGCAACAGCCATTACTTAATGAAGTCATCTGCAAATCATGAATTCCTTTCTTCCTTACCTCCTACTCTACTCTATAATGATTTAATTTGCTGGCATGAGACATTTAGATTAAAGTCTTTTTGAAGTTTTAAATGGAGTTCTTATCTGGAAGGAAAAACATTTCCTTTGTCATAGTTTTCGGTTAAGTTAGACTGTTATTGGTCATCTATGAGGTCTAATGCAATTTCCTTTTCATTCACATTTTTCTTCATTGAGTACACATAGCTCATTTAGTGTTTATTGCTAACATTTGCCAAACACTGTGAGTAAAATATTTGCCTCATTTAAATTGAATTTTGAATGTTTCCTTCTTGGTTATTGAGTAATTCCAGGCTTTTGGGTTCTCTGAATTTATGTTGACAGCTCCTTTCCTTTCAAAAAGAAATAGTCTGATCACTTATGTCATATGCTTTATTAACAAAATTTTTCCTAGGTCAAAAGAAAGTCAGAATATAATTGTCATCAGTAAATAGTTTGGTTTGGTTATTACATGTTGTTTTATTTGGGTCCTCTGGGAACTTGTAGGATCTCTGCATTAATAACTAGAACTGTTTTCTAGCAGATTTTTTGTGCTTTATTCTGAAAGGTCAAAGATATACACTAAATATACACCAACCAAATTTACACTACGGCTCCTAAGACCTTTAGCCTTGATATTCCATTTAATTAAAATTTATAATTAGTAGGCCTCATGTAGATTGAGCAGAAATAAAGTTTGTTTGACTACAGAATGAATATTTATTTTATTGAACCACATGGTACTGTATACTCACTAAGATTTCAAATGAGTATATTTAACCTTCTTAAGAGAAGTTTTCGTTACATTACCTTTATTGAACATGTTCTATGTGCCTAAAAATCTAATCATTATGGTGCTAAGCACTATGATGGCACAAAGAAAATTGCTTTATAGAGCTTAAGTGGAAGGTAAAAAATCTATTATACAATTAATGAACTGTATAGAAAAATCTATGAGTAAGAGTTGGAGTGTGTGTGTAAACTAGAACAGAGCAGTTGGCATATTCAAAGGAGAAAGAAAACTAGAAGAAGTGGAAATTAAGCTGACCCCTAAAAGCAGGGGGTATTTAGAAAAGTAGAGAAGGATGTTTTTGAGGGAATGGCTCAAGGCTGATAGTGGGATAGGATGAACAGCAAACATCTAAGCAAAGGCATTGCAGGAGGGAAAAATGCATCCTGTTATCTAGGCAATAAGAACAACCTTTGCTTCCCATTCAAGGTTCTTGCAGACTCTCAACCCCAGGCCTCTCCTGAAGTTCATACTCTGTGTCTTTTCTCCTGCGGTTCTCTCGCTGGATTGCTCTTCCTCGCCTTCACCAAATAGTCATTTTCTCCCCCAGCAGCCCTAGCACTTTTGTTGTCTGCCTGTCGCAGCATACCTCAAACTGCATTTCATTTCCGTTGTCCCCTCACCATTGAGACCTTCTTACAGGTAAGAACCACGTGGCATATTGGTAACCTCAGAACCCACATTATGCCTGGCCCCCAATAGCCTCTCGGGTAGATCATGTGTTTTACGGACAAGTGGGAAAACATATTTCTCTACCTACATTTACAATTAGCATCAGTAGAGCCAACAGTTATAGAAGTAAATGTTTTGTTTTGGTTTTTATTGTAGATTTAATGTGCCCTAAAGAGAGAAAGCAAGAAAGTCTCTTTTTTTCAAAACCTTTCATTATATAAAGACAAATTTTAACATCATTTTTAAGATTTTTTTTATGTTAACCCAGCAGACTTGTGTTTTGATTTTGGGTTTTAAAAGTCTTTCATATTTTAGTGTTTAAAAAAAAATACATGATTGCCCTCTTAATATGACTGTATGCTATGTTAGTTCAGAAAAATACCCAAGGCATATAAACTTGTTAAGTTGAATTGGAAGGAGGAAGAGTGAAAAGAGGTGAAAGGAAGAAAGGAATCAGGCCAGAGAAGAAAAAATAGAGACTGAGAAAGTTAAAATTCTTTCCTGGCGTAGAATATTCTCTGGAAGCCAGCCATCCCCAGCATTAGTCACCTTTGAACCCTTCCAGCCCAGGTTCCTGCTGTTTTCTACCTGAGACCCTGCCCACTCCTGACGGAGGCTGCAGGCTGTGTTTAGGCCCTAAGGCTCCTACAGCTGTGCCCCAGGCGTTCTTTGTGCCTCATACTGGGTTATTGTAGAATGAGGGCTGGGTTCCCATAATGGATCCATTTCAGTTGTTTATGTTCATTTAGAAGCTGAATTTAGCATAGTATGTATGTACCAAATGCTATCTTGGCATTCTATTAGGCTATACACGCCAGAAGAAAAACCAGGTTAGAAGAAACGTAGTGAAAGTTCTATTCCAGGTTCTTTGTTTGTTAAAAGAAAAAATTATTAAATAATTGAGCACTTGAGTCCTCAGTGGGAGGCAGGTTTCCTTAAGACATTTATAGTAAATGGACCCTAATGTCTAGCTTATGACTCCTTTGTTCCTGTTATTGTTTCTGATCTCTTGTGTGCCTCAAAGCTGGAGAAGTCAACTATAACTCTTTTTTTTTTTTTTTTTTTTAAGGAATAAGCTTTGGCTCCTCACTGAGCCTGTTTTGCCCCAAGCTATCCCATTTTAGTTCTAATTTTTTCCAGTTTCTTTCTTTTGGAGGAGATGGGAGGTTTCAAATCAAGATAATCAGTGGGCCTACTTCCTTTGGTGAAAACAAAACCTTCCAAGATGGTTTTGTGCCTGGCAAATACATGTAAAAACTATTTGAGATGAAACTTGCAGTTTATTTCTTTGAAGCTAGCCCCTAAAACTTGTCCCAGGTTTTACCTGGAGGCATCTTTAATTTGCTGAACCAAGAAAAACAGTCTTGTTTCTTAGGCAGCTAATTTGTAAAAGCTGCGTTTAGGCATTAGTGCTGTTACCCAACCAAAGTCTGTGTGCCCGATGTTCCGAAAGGCCAAAACTCAAAACATCAGGGTTTGGAGTAAGAAAAGGTTTGTTGATGGAGAAGGTGCCAACAGAGACGATGGGAGACCTAGTGGTGCCTCACATCCATTTTGCTGGCTGGACCAGGCCAAGAGTTTAAGGGCCTAGGGGAAACAGGTACGTGGAAGTGCTGAGTGGGCAAGTTTTAAATGGAGGTCTTGGAACTTGGGCGTTTATGGTAAAAGGGCATCAACACTGGATCTTCCTGAACAACGGACCGTTGGCTTCTGAACGGGCTTTGGTTTTCAAGTTCCAATTACATCCTGGTCCTTTGGTTCCGTGGTTGAGGAGCGGGCATAGGACTGTGGTTCTGGGTGCATCTGGAGGTCAGAATTCTCTCCTCTGCACATGCTTCAGCTGCATGACTTGTGGTTTGGGTCAGTTGTCTCTGAAAAGCAACGCAGCACCTACCTCATCAAACAGGATAGGGCCGTATTGAGCTGGTTCTGCATTTACAGTGCCTTATTCATCCCAAGTTACAAGCTCTTTAGGTCTTTCTGATGATGTCATCATATCGTAATGTGCATTTCTTGGATCTTTCTCCTTCCTCTGACATTAACAAGGGAAAATATTACCAGTTGTTAGCTGTCAGCCCTGGGTTTGCAGTGTCTTCCCATGGCCCCTGCTAGTGTTCTATTAACAAACACACCAAATGAGCCTGAAAATGTTTTATTCAGAGACTAAAAATAAAGTGTACCAGAATCATAAAGGCAATGGCAAAGGCAGATTTAGATTTGTTTTAACAGATGGCAGAGTGAAGAGAACCCTCTTCTGGCTCAGTACAATAGACTGTTACACCCAGGCCAGAGAATAACATGGGGCCAAGTACTTCGTGCCTAGGGATCCACTATGATATTAATATATAAACACATGAAAGTCTATATATTGTCTTCCAGAAGGTAGTTTTGTCACAAATGATTTTCTGATATTCATTCTGCTGAGAGACTGCATAACCTTTAAACAAAGTCTCGAATGATTTCACTAATTATTCTTGTTGGTACTTTCTAATACTGACTTATAAGTACTTGTTATTTATTGTTACTGTCCTATAATTATTAAATACTGTTTATATCAGGAATCAGCAAACTTTTTCTTAAAGGACCAGACTATAAAGGTTATAGGCTTTATAGATACTTATATAACCATTTAAGATGGAAAACCTTTCTTCGTTTGTGGGCTGTGGTTTGCCAACCTCTGGTCTTTCTGATCTCCTGGTAAGTCCTGTCTGGTAGCTGTCCCTGCACACACACTTACTTCTGCAATTATTGATCCTGTACTGTTTCTCTGACATCAAGAATGTAAATATGAATGTAAAGACAGTTCCTCTCCTAAAAGATGTCACGTTTGTACAAATTGGCAGCTACAAAATAGTCATGGGGATATAAAAGTACAGTGTATGGAATATAGTTAATAATATTGTAATAACTATGTATGGTGCCAGAATGGTACTAGACTTAACCACAGGGATCACTTCATAAATTACAAATGTCTAACTGCTATCCTATCCACCTGAAACGATAATATAAGAGTGTTGAATGTCAGCTGTAATTGAAAAAGAAAAAAGAATTCTGGCTTAGGGCATTATTATTCCTCAAGCAGTGTTGCAGAGCATTACATGTGTATCCTGTATATCCATGTTTGTTATATCAAAGGGAAATTAGTACTTTTCTATTTTATCATGTCCATAATTTCAAATTTTATATTACAAAATTAACACCTCTGCCAAAACAATTATCTGAATTAAAATCTTACTAATTTAAAGATTTAGTATGTTTTTTCCCCTTTTTTTTTAAATTAACTTGGGGTAGTTTGTCCAGGTGAGGTGTTACAAAAACATTTATACAACTAATGCAATACAGATTTGGGGGGAAAGTGTGGTGAGAAACAGTAATGCCTCATTAAAAGATCTGCTTCAGTAAGTTGTGTGTGTCCTAGGCGTGATGTGGCACAGACCTAATCGCTATATAGAGATTTCCTGTTTATATAATACACCGAGACGAGATATTCAATAAGTAATCCTTTGTGACTCTAATCTTTATGTGTGTTCTGATGTTGCTTTCCTCTATGTTAATCAATGTTCTAAATGCTTTAGGCTTTATCAGTAAGAAAAGATATTTCTGAAGACACTGAGGATAATGCAACTAAAATAATTTAAGGAAGCAGTGCACCCTGTGATAAAATGCAATCTTTAAAATGCATGTTTCTTTGAAGAGCAGTTTTTTAAAGGAATCTCAAAAGGTTTTAATTTGAGGTTAATGAGGGGTAAATGTTTCAAAAAATTATTTTTTTTCGTTGTAATCACCATGTGGTTGTAACCACCATGTATTTCAGCGGTTGGTTATTGTCTCAGTTTCTAAGTAGCTCACATTTGAAGTAGGTGAGAAGTCAGAAGTACTATGTAGAATTTGCCTTAAATACTTGTTAATTTTGGTTTTCTTTAAACTGTTCAAAACATTTATGTTGAGGTGTATGTATATATATATGTATATATATGTAGTTATGTTGAGGTGTATATATATATGTATATATACGTATATGTGTGTGTGTGTGTGTGTGTGTGTGTATATATATATATATATATTCTGTAAATGTACATACAGTAGAAACCTTTGACTTATTCTTTGGAGATGATGGGTTCAGGGCAGCCTGACCCAAAATATGGCACTTTGACATATTATTTTGAATTAAAGTTACTTGAGCAACAGCCAGTGCAAGAATACTGACCTTCCTTTGTCCCCAGGAAAGCAGGAAAAAAATCTCCCATGTGAAGGTATCCTCCCTATCCCAAGAAGCAGAAGGCATCCTTATCTCCAGAGATAGGGGATTCAAGGCTGCAAAAGCTGTAAAAACGGATGTTGCTACTTCTTTTTTAATTTGCTACCCTAAGCAAAAACCAGAGATAGGGGATTCAAGGCTGCAAAAGCTGTAAAAACGGATGTTGCTACTTCTTCTTTAATTTGCTACCCTAAGCAAAAACCCTTTGTTTTGTCAAATCTCAAAAAATAATAGTTTCTTTCACTTGACTCAATCTAGTGTTCTAGATTTCTTTATTTATAAATATATTATATAGAAACAAACCATATAGGGATGGATCATAAATAGGAAATATAATGTTAAATTTCAGTTTCATCTTTTGCCCTCTACAAATAAGCAAGAGAAATTCAGAACATACTGAATCTATTGTTTATCCCTTTTATCCTTCAAAAAATGTTTCAGTATCTCTTGGCCAAAAAAGTTGTGTGCGTGTGTGTGTTTCACAAAATTAATTATATCGTTCCTTACAGCCAGTACATTTAGTTCATAGCTAAACATTTTAGCTGTTCACTAGCATGCTCTTCTATAACTTGTAAAGACTGTAAATGTCTCAGTCTCTCCTGAATTATGTTCTGACATAGAAACAACAGCGGCGCTTAACTGGAGGCTGATGGTGGAGATGTTTGCATCCCCGCACCTCTCATCACCATGGACAACAGCTTTGGAAACTCTAGCCACAAATCATCCAAACTGTAGTGATACAGTTAAGAAAAATGCTTACTTATTCTGTGATAATAGAAATAGTGATGTGGCTCAATTGTCTATTAAACTAAAAAAGTATTTTTAATATTCATTTTGTCTTTTTTTTTTTTTTTTTTTTTACCATTAGAGGCCCCTAAATCCTGAATCATGTTTGATATATGCGGGTCATTTTATGTGCACATCAGACTGTCCCAACACTTTGCTGTTATTCCCAGGACTCTATATTAACCAGTTGTTTTAAAATGTAGCAAAGCTAAGCTTTTATTCTTTAGAACTACCATTTTAGAAAGTTTACTTTTAATCTCATCTAGACGCAGAAACTACTGGCATCTAAGGATGTTAGAAGGGTGGAAAGGCCAGGAAAATGAGTTACATAAAGTGGCAGTGAAATAGAATTCCTTTGAGGTTAAGTGAAAACACAGGCTACTTTGTGAGTTGAGAACAAACAAGGCCATTCCTTTCTTTCCACCTTACGTCTAAATTCCCTGTCTTGTTGAGTCAATGTTAATCTGTCAGTATCATAATATAATTAAACATGATTATTTTTTTCCATAGGGGTCAAAAGATGAAGGTATTTAAGATAGGGTGACTTTGATAGGGTAATTTTTTTTGTCACACAGGTTATATGTTACAAATCATAGTATTACTTTGAATATAAATAAACACAAATATTTCTGTGTATGCCTCTGCACCTATTTAGGTATTCATTCATTGAACACCTACTCCATGTCAAGCAGAAAGATGTACTCCCAACCTTTAGGACTTTACAGCCTGTTTGGGGAGATTATTCAATTGACAATTATAATTCAATGTTACTTTGTTTAACCTAACTCTTCTGTTGGTTCAGTAGCTTGATTTATTTCAATAAAAAGATGAGTGTATGTTATAGACAATACTGTATTACAAACTTAAAAATTGCTAAGAGACTAGATCTTAATTGTTCCCATTACAAAATAGAAATGATAATTATGTAACATGATAGAGGTATTAGCTAAGCTACAGTGCTAATCATGTTGCAGTATATAAATGTAGCAAATCAACACATTGTACAGCTTAAACTTGCATATTACATGTCAAGTGTATCTCAGTAAATATAAATTTTTAAAAAGATGAGTTTGTATTTGTATGATTGCATCTCCTATTCCTTTAATAATTTGAGGTTACAAGAGGGATGAAAATATTTCCCCAACAGTCAGTGGTCTCTTACAGTAATCTATTGAGTACGTGTACAGGGTTTATCTTTTTTCAGTTTGTTCACTTCAGTTCTGACTTGTGAAAACAAGGACACCCCTATTATTACCTCAGAGAATAATTTTCCCCACCTAAACTATTATGCTTGTACTCTTGTGCATTAGGCTTATTAAAGGATACTAAAAAATTAATGTTGACAAGAATTTTTAAATACAGCTTTTAAAGGTACATGCTTTTTTTAAATTTCGTTTGGAAATGGGACAGTAACATTTTAACAGTAATTTATATTTTGATCACTAGGTGGCACTAAACACATATGTATAGCTAAGAAAAAAATTAGCCTTTTTCTCAGCAGTTGTATCTGAATACAAAAGATTAAGTATGTAAATGTTTTCAGCATTATAGACTATAAATCTTTTGTTATCCAGCCCAAAAAATCCCTATTGCTACAAAAGCTGTGTTTTTCTGGGCAAAATAATCTCACGTGTGACTCTTTGAGTTATAATAAATTCTGAGACAGCTTCTGCCACTACTTTGATAGTCACTCATCAAACTATTCTAAGCTACTCAACTGTATTATATTCTCTTTCTTAAATTAGCCCTATCTTACTAGTACCCCTTTTTTTACCTGAAAAACAGAAGATCTATTTTAATATTTTTAAGCTTTGGGGATAAAAAAAACTTTTAAAAATTACATAGCATTGCATTACATAGCTATACATTACATAGCTTGTAGGATATTGAGAGATCCTAGAGATTTACACATAAATGTCCCTGTAAGGCAGAATACAAGAAGAGCACAAATTGTTTTTGTCTTGGTCTCCTGATGTCTAAATATTATTCTCATAGTATAACATATTCTTTTATATTCTTTTGGTCTTGTTATGATTTATTCTTACAATGTATTATTTTCTGAAGGGAGATCCTCCATGTTGCAAATAACTGATATCCTTAATATTTAAGTTACTGTTAAATTATTTCACTTGACCAGACGAAGTCCAGAATTTGGGTGGTACTTCCAGCAGTGGTTAATTCAGTTTCTTAATCAGAGACCCAGTGATCCCATCAGGGCAAAGATTCCTTTCAGATTAACACTTGGCCATCACTGGTATGTCAGACTTGCACTTCTTGTTGAAGATAGCAGCCACCGTTCTAGGTAGGTAGAACATGTAGTGATAGCGAAGTCCAGAATGGGAGAAGGGCTGTGTCCTTTTATGTGGATTTATCAGCAGCACACAGGACTCCAGTGACCCCCAGCAGAGTTCTCAAGCCTCTTGGCCATGGCTGGGTCTCCTGCGGGGTCCTAAACAACTTACTGGCAGGGGAAGGAATTGCCATGATAGGTTAGGCTGATAGAGACTCACGCCCACCCAGAGCACCCAGCCCCTCAGAGAAAGATAAAACCTCAAAAACAAAATCAGAGTGTTTTCTAACAGAGGAGAGGGGGAGTGGATTTGGGCAGGCAGATGACAGTATTTGCTACTATTTCTGGTTTTGTTTCATTTTTCTTTTCATTTTTTGCTTAGAGACTCTTTCCTGTCATGTTATTCTTGAAGTGTACCTCATTTCTGTTAGTTCAAGTGTTTGATGCTGTACAGAATTGCAGGTGTAGCCTATACCTGTTGCGGAGTTTATCATTCAGGACAAGCTTGTTCACCCCTTGTTTTGTCTATGCAAGTGTTCTTTTCTAGCAGTTAAAGAAAGTGAGAACTTGGGTTCTCTTTAACTGCGTAGTAGTGCTGTCATGCCCAGAGAACTGCATCTCTAAAATGTTTTATAAATCTAGTAGCATTTATACCACATCTTCAGTTGTCTGCTAAGTACCCACAACTTTCTAGGCATCGGGTCAGGCACTGTAAGTGCGTCTGACCAGGACTATGTCTGCCTTGGAGCTCAGCCTAAACACCCAAAGAATCCTGGCTCAGTGATTCAGGTGCTTCAACTCACGAGGTGTGATCACAAAATATGATGAATGTTTAAATTTAAAAAAATTATTACAGTAAAAGACACATTGCCATTAATCCCCCTGCAAAACACTCCCCCTCACTTCGAACACACTTAAACCATCATTCTTGCCACTTTTTGAAGCAGTTCTGGAAGTCCTCTTTCATGAGTGTCTTTAGTTGCACTGTCGTGGCTACCTCGATGTCCTGAATCATTTTGACTTTGGGGAAGAGCCAGAAGTCACATGGTGCCAGATCCAGTAAATAAGGTGGATGAGGACACACCGTCATGTTTTTATTTGACAGAAATTGCCGTATACCAGAAGCAATGTGTGACATGGAGCATTGTCATGATGGAGGATGATTTACGGCACACTATAAAACACATCTCAACTGTAGCTCACACCCGACTGACTGCATCATCAAACAGCTTGAAACTTGTCACACAGTGTTACTAAGGTTCAACACACCACTTCACAAATTGAAGATCCCTGCTTTCCATTGGATGGCACTCGGCAGCAGCATTCACTGTAATTTTTTATCACACCGTATACATTGTCAACTGCTATGCCCTTTGGCCTGTTCTGGCTTGTTTTTCCATTTGCGATCTCAGCATCTCTCAGAGGCTCTTCTAGTCTGAGTTCTAGCTGAAGCAACACTAATGTGACTGAGGAGGAACCCAGCTCCCTTCTTGCTGCTTCATGCTAAAGACGTGTTCATAGTGTATTCTCTGCATATTTATTTGTTATCTGTATTCAGCAAATATTGCTGAATGAGTGAAAGAATATTTACTAATCAATTGATATTTGAAATGCAGTAAGGTTTTCTCTAATTTGAGAATGCTGATTATATGGTGTTTGTTATGTTATGCAGTATCAGTCTTGTCAAGTAGCCAACAAATACAACTGAAATTTTCGGTCGTCATTATGTTTTTTAAGTAAAGGATCAGAAGTGTTCTTAAAAAACAGTACTAACTACTAGATTGTTTTTATCTATAATTTTGAGAAAGGTTAACTTGTTTGAGAATACAGAGTCAGAAAAAAAAAAAGAATCTTGATATTTTTATTTTTCAGAAAACTGTGGAATATATTTTCCTGAAATAAAGAGAGATCCAGGCAGGTATTTACACAGTTGTCCCGAATCTGTAAAAAAGTGGCTTTGGCAGCTAAAGAATGCTGGGAAAATTCTTGTGTTAATCACCAGTTCTCACAGTGATTACTGTAGACTGCTCTGCAAGCATATCCTTGGGTAAGTGATGAGACATTCCGTTTTCTTGATCTTATGATACCCTGACAGCAGGTTAGATCAGTGCTTTTTGGAAATGCCACACCATTATCTTGTCATTGTGTTAAACAATGAGTTTAACAATGGTTGTTTCTCATAACAGTCCTCAACATCTAGTGACAGCAACACACCCCAAGTGCATTTGAGCGAAGCAGTGTTACTGGGGTTCGGGATGCTCATAGCCCGCTGATGGTCTGGGCGTGGAGGGAACACGTGCTTCAGGCCGGCCTCCGTGAATTTGGTTTCTCAGCTCAAGTGATTATTGAGGGACACGGAGTTGGAGAGGATACTCCCTGACAGTGACGGGGGTACAGCCCCTCTGTAGCCTTTTCAGTGTGGAGCCATGTGCTTCACCATTTAGCCCAGGGGAGGATTACCATCCATGAAAATCAAGGCAGTGTAAATGCATGGACTTGAATATAAGACAGACATGGTTCAAGCCCCACCTTGCAACTTACTGTGTGACCTGGCGCAGGTTCTAGAACCTCACTAAGCCTTGATTTCTTCCCCTTAAAAGTGGGACAGTAATACCCTACAGATATGAATGGAAGTTTAAATAGCATAATACAGGTAAAGTATCAGGCAGAGTATTTGGTAAGTTTCAGTAAGTGTTAATAGGTATTTGTGTCATTCTTCTGGGCAATACCAGGGAATCTCCATGGTCAGAGCAAGATTCTAAAATGGGCTATTAGCTCTCCTTAATGTTTTCTCAGATTTCAGCAAATACTTAATTGCCATGAGTATAAAGCAAGTTTTAGCTTCAAAACTAACGTCTGGCTGACCTCCTTAGCCTCTGGTTTCGTGTTCCCCAGCACATGTGGGTTTAGATTGGTCTGTGGTATACTTACAGTCTCTGAGTGGATGTTGTAGTTTCTGAATAATGCATGGGCTTACGATCCTTGAAGTGAATTAAAGCTGAAGTCCTGGATGCCTTAGAAGGTGCCTCATCTAAGACCTTTGCACTCTTGGTAGTGGAACCAGGCTTTAGAATAAACACTGGAGTCTTCATCTCTTTTCCACTAGCATAAGTAACGTAAGTTTTTTCTTCCTATCTTAATTTCTCTTTAGTACAGTTTTGATTTGTAAAAGTATTTGGGAATGTTGGGTAAATACAGAGGGTGCCAAAAAAATGTATATACATTTTAAGGAAAAAGCTGTGTTAAAATTGTAATACTCAATCGATGCTGTTAACAAAAGATGAATACAAGTCACGTGTATACATTTTTTTTGCACCCCCGATATTGTGTCCCCAATGCAACAGTGAGTCCCTCAGGAGCAAGGACTACCATTCCTTTGCCATCCCGAACAATCCTAAATATAGAATTGAATACAGACTACAAAACAATTATTGTTGTTATCTAAAAACTGTCACATCATATGACCACTAATTTTCAAAATAAAGTATGTTCTTTACATTTTGAATACTTTCTGAAAGATGTCACCTGATTTGATGTAATGCTAGATTTCCGCAGGACCCATGTAACACAAAAAATTATTAATAACTTCAAGCTAATAAATCCAGACAAATTTCCAGACTCAAATATGAAGACATAGCTTGTGACTATTTCTAGCTATTAGAAACTACTGAATGCACCTACCATGACTGTTACCATCTTGAGAAAGCTGAGAGCCTAGAGTTAATGAGTTAATGTGCTCTTTCTTTTCTTACGTTGTACTTCAAGGCGGTGTCAAGAATACTAGTGCTAAACCACTTTCTATTTCCAGGGTAAGACTCACCTTAAAATGTATGAAAGCATATAAAAAGTTAATCAAAAGATAAGAAATGATGCTGTGGCCAAATAGACAGGCAAAGATTAAGTTCTGTTTTATATAGACCATTTCTAATTCCTTAAAATAAATGTATGAAAAATGTATTGCTTTTTAGGAATGATTTTGCAGATCTTTTTGACATTGTGATTACAAATGCACTGAAGCCTGGTTTCTTCTCCCATTTACCAAGTCAAAGACCTTTCCGGACACTCGGTAAGTTACGCTTTGTATTTTTCTTCTGTAAGATTTGTTCATTTAGTTATTCAATAAATGATCTGTTGGCTAACCCATGGGCAAAGCACTGTGCAACAAAGGGAGCAAAAGAGGCCCCATGTCTTCTTTCCTCTCATGCGGGGGAGAAAGAAGATAATAAACCTATGTTTGTATTAAATTTTACTCCACCACATTGTATCATAATTACTTGTTTGTCAGTCTCTCCCTGACTTTAAAAATGAAGGGCATGGATTTCACCTTAGGTTTTAGGGCCTAAATAAATGTTTCAATAAATATTTGAGGGATGAATTAATTGTAATAAGTCAGAATGGGTGATTTTCTAGAACAAAGGTACTTATAGAATTCATGAGGATCATAGAAAACAAAGCAGTCCTCTCTGGGGAACAGGCACAGCCTTCAAGGGAGAGTAGTTAGAATTGTCACACATATAGAAGAGGATGGTGGAGAGGTGGCATGGAAAGTAAACAAATTTTTCAGATGAAAAAGAATGAGAATAGCAGGGGGAAGGGTGCAAAAGGAGAAGAGATGAAGAAGTACAAGTTGCCAGTTACAAAAATTCACAAGGATGTAAATACAGCATAGAGAATATAGTCAATAATATTGTAATAACTGTGCATGGTATCAGATGGGTGCTAGATTTATTGGGGTGATCACTTCCTAAGTTATATAAATGTCTAATCACTGTGTTATATACCTGAAACTAATATAATATTGTATGTCAACAGTAATTGAAAACTTTTTCAACTTAAAAAAATAAAATAAATTAAAGCTGTTATATCACCTTAAATGTAACAAATGAAATTTAAACTCTAGCAATTTGACTATCCATTTCAAAAGACTGATGAACAACTGGTTCAGAATGGTCAGAGATTTTCTCATGTTTTTTCCTTGAACTTATTTTCCTTTTTACTTTCACCACAATTTTTTTTTTTACTTTTATTTTGAAATATTTATAGATTCATAGGAAGGTGCCAAGAAATATACAAGGAGGTCCCATGTACTCTTCATCCAGAGTTCCCCAACATTAGCATGTTGTATAACTAACAACAGCTCAACACCAAAACCAGGAAATTGACATTTGTACAACCCAGAACTTATTCATATTTCACCAGTATATGTGCACTCATTTTGTGTGTGTGTATACAAGTGTGTGTGTGTGTGTGTGTACTCTCTGCAATGTTATTTTTAGAAAAAGAAGATTGAGAATCGCTGACTATGACAGTTGTGATAAGCGCTATCTGAAAGCTTGTTGAATAAATATATAAAAGAATAAAAGCATAGCCTGATGAGGAAAGAAGAAGTTACAGGTTTAGGGTATGAAAGGCAGTGAGTTTAGTTTTTGATATCTATTGTGTATTTTATTTCTATTGAAATTGATGTCAGATAAGCTCAGTGATAAATTTAACATTTGAGGAACATTCAGAAATTATCTTAGGAGATAATCATATAAAATAAGCCCAGGAAAGGTTAGAAGTTGAAGCACAGTTAATGGTTACAAATGCATGTAAATGTATATAAGACATTAACAAATAAAATTTATAGACATAGTAGAGATCTAGCTGTGTTTAAAAGAGAATGTTATAAAAAGTGAACATATTATGTACACTCGTATGTATCTATATGTGCATAATACATACAAGCATCCACGTAATAAATGCTTTATAATTTAATTCACTTTTGATTCAGATTCTTTGCATTATATTAACAGCCTGGGCCAGGTTGGAATGATATTTAATATCCATTTCTTCTTACTTTCTCATGGCCACACACTGCATTTTTAGGGAATTAAACTTAAAATACCTCAAAAGAATGGTAACGTGCATCACACTTTTTATAAATATGTTGATGCAGTATTTTCAACTTTGAACTTCTTTGTGCTATTTAAAAACCCTATTTAGTATAAGACAGTCAACACTAGCTTAGTATTCTACTCAGTGAGGAGCTCACTAAACAGTGAAATCCAAGTCCTATTCAGTGTCAGGCACTTAGGGATCCTATGTGAACCAGACAGATGCATAAACAAACATATAAGCAAGTCAGGAAACCCATGAGGTCATGTTGCGAAGGAAGTAACCTCTGATGAGGCCACCTTAGCGTGGCTGGCCAGGAAAAGCCTGTCTGAAAAGGTCAAGTAAGGTGACTTGCAAGGAGGGACCTGAGGCATGAGTAATGAGGAGAGCAGAGGCAGAGTGTCCCTGGCCGTGGGACAAAGTGATGCAAAGGTCCAGTGTGGGAGTAGTTTTGAAGAGTTCCAGTGACAGAGAAGAGGCCTGTGATTCTGACACATGGTCATGGGGAGAGAGGGGGTGAAGTTAGGGAGTCAGGAAGCTTCACACACTGTGGAAAAGGGATTGCATTTTATTCCACGAGCAATCTGAAGTTATTCAGTTCAGGAAGAAAAGTGACATAGAGACATCTTTGGCTGCTGGTTGGGGAATGGATTGGATGTGGGGAGGGACCGAGAGAAAGAGGAAAGCCATGCAATTGCAGTGCCCCAAGTGAGAGAATGTAGTTTTTTGGTCTGAGGCAGTAGTACTAGAGATGAAGAGAAGTGGATATATCTAAGATACATTATGGAGGTGGGAAACACAGGACTCCAGGATGCTTTAGAAGCAGCAGATAAAAAGAAAGGAGTAATCAAAAATGACTTCCAGGCTGTTGTGTTTTCTTTTTTCTGAATTGAGCAGATGGGTGCATGGTGGTACTGCTTACAGCCATAGGAAAGAATACAGAGGAAAAGTTTGTGTGGGGTGGGGGTTATAACTAATTAAACTCATTTCTCGAGTTATGGAACTGGAGCTATCAATCAAAAAAATCATATAAATGAGCGTGGAGTCTAAGAGGACAGGTATATCTAAATTTGGGTCATCAGCTCATAGAGGGGTACATAACGCCATGGACTTACGTGAGATCAAGCATAGAGAGAATGTAGACAGGCAGAAGGCCCAGACCAAGATTTGACACACTCTAACATTAAGGATAGAGAAGAAAGAGTACACTCTAGGAGCAGCAAATTACAGGAGGAGGAACAGGAAAGTGTTCAGAAGCCAGAGAGGAGAGGAGAGAGCAGTCAACTAGGAAAAATGCTACTGAAAAGTCCATTAAAAAATGGAAAGAGAAATATGTCCATTGGAGTGGGCAGGAGGGACATCACTGGCGTCCTGATGAGCAGCGGTAGAGACACAGACCACATCGCAGCATCTTGAAGAGTTGATTGAAGGTAGTGGAAGCAATCAGTATAGACCACTCTCTAGAATTTTAGCTGTGAAGATAAAAAATTGAGGTTTTTGCTGAGAGACAGTGTTGGAACAAGGACATATTTTATTTTTTAAACTGAAGATACTGGAATATGCATATATGCGGTAGACAATTAGGTTCACAAACTTGTTGCAATGCTGTTGCTAACCTTTTTTTGATATCAGAGGAATTATTCATTATGAATGTGTACCAACTGGACAAACAGTTAATCAAGTTTACTATTTAGAAGTGCTGAAAAGGCTGCATGAAAAAGTTAGACGACCTGAACTTTTCGCCAGCAAGTCATGGCTCTCGCATCACAACAATGCACCAGCTCACACGACACTGTCTGTAAGGGAGTTTTTAGCCAGTAAACAAATAACTGTATTGGAACACCCTCCCTACTCATCTGATCTGTCCCCCCATGACTTCTTTCTTTACCTGAAGATAAAGGAAATATTGAAAGAAAGACATTATGATGATATTCAGGACATCAAGGGTAATATGATGGCAGCTCTTATGGCCATTCCAGAAAAAGAGTTCTAAAATTGCTATGAAGGGTGGACTAGGCTCTGGCGTCGGTGCATAGCTTCCCAAGGGGCGTACTTTGAAGGTGACCGTAGTGATATTCAACAATGGGGGTATGTAGCACTTTTTCTAGAATGAGTTCGCAAACTTAATTGTCAGACCTCGTATGCTGAGAATAGTCTAGGATGTTGGTTTTTCACCTGTGGCATTTTGCTCCTCAGGGCAAACTTGACCATACCTGGAGACATTTTCAGTTGTCACAACTTGGAAGGCAGGATGCTACTGGCCTCTAGTGGGTAGAGACCAGGGGTGCTGTTAAACAGCCTACAGTGCATAGGACAGCACCCCCACTAATACCAACAAAGAATTACCTAGCCCTAAATCTCAGTAGTGCCAAGGTTAAGAAACCCTGGTCTAGTAGAAAGGGAGAGATTGATGGTATTTTTATGTATCAGTTTAATGTCTTATATAAATACTTGGTGTTAAAAAACAATCTGTTATCAGGGATTCAAATAATACTCTTTGTATTAAACAAAAAAAAATTATTTTAATGTTTCCCCATTCACAAACTTATATTTAAATATATAACTAAGTACTCAGTAAATTTTTATCTGCAGGGTTTTCATATTTTGTCCCAAGAAAATCTGTACCTGTTCTATACCTACACTTATGCCATTCCACAAAGATTTTTATTAAAATTTCACACACACACACCCCAACAATGAAAAGAAAAACAAAGCACATTAAAAATATACCAAATTTTGTAACATATTGGAGATTTCAAATGCATTAACTTAGGATGACAAGTTACTGCATTCTGTGCAGTATTTCTCTATTGAAGAGTATCCAGACATAGAAGAATGAACTGTTTAAAAACCATTACCTTTTAGAAGTACCTGTCCTACAACTTCTGTGAAGTATTTTCTTTAAATTTGCACAGTAACAAATTGGATTTGAGGGCTGACGTTGTGGGGATACGGTCCCAGAGAACAGTTTCCAGGCTCTCGGCCTCACGTGGAAAGGTGCTGGCTCGGGTAGTAGATGGCCGTCAGCTGTGGCTAGTTGGCTGTCAGCTGTAACCAGTTAGCCAATTAGCCACTGATGTAACTGCTGAGGCTGCGTTGGTTGGTGAGTCGGTTGGTTAGCAGGCAGAGAAGCGTACAGCAGGTTGCAGGACATGTGGATCCAGCCTCCAGTGAGACTGTAGTGGTATGACTCCCCTACCTATGGCTCCATGGGTGTTCCTTTTTGGCCTCATCATAGCCTGCATTCTTATGTGGGGAGCGGGACTAGAGGCCCCGCAGGCCGCCCCGCACAACAGACATAATAATGAATAAATTTTCAAATATTATACGAGTATTCATCAAAAGACTGGATAGTCCTCTTGACTGAATTTACAGTACGAAAATGGTATAAAATGTTAACTAAAAATATATGCTGATAATAAATATACCATTTTTTAAAAAATTGTTTTACATTTGGGTTCCACAAAAACTTAACTTTGAAAGCAGTCTACTGCTTTTCATTCTCTTTCGTAGTTTCGGAGATGAAAAGTCTGGATTGATGAAGCAGGACCCAAAGTCCTACTACCATCATCTATAATGACCAGTATAAAATGTAGGGACCTCAGAATACGGAATTTCATGCTATTCATAGAGACATATAGAAAAACTTGCCTCAGTTTTTTTCACATCCAAAATGATTGGACTAGAAGATCTCTAGAGTTCTTTCCAGCTTTAGTTTTCTGGGCATCAGTATATGTTAATGGAAGATACAATGACTCCTACGGTTTTTGGAATTGACACAAAATAATTTATTCCCATTTTTAGAATACAAAAAGATTGGTAGAACTATTACTAGTAAGAGGATCATACTGCTCACTTTACAGAATCTCTAATTCTTCGTGTCCTATGTGGTATTTATTTTGTTGCTAATTCTGATTCTTCACCTACCGCTAAGTGCTCTGTCTCGTTTCCACTGCCGGTTTCCCCTCACCTTTCTCTCCAATTTTGATGTTCTCCAGCATTCTGTATTGCCCCTCCTTTCTTCTGCTGTCTTCAGCTCTCTACCATTCAGGTGGTTTTAACTATGAACTATACACTAATGACATGTTTGTAATTGTTTCCTTGTAACAACAAAAAATTGGCAACATCTCATGTCTATCAATAGAGGACTGTTAAAAAATAAATCATGGAACATGCGTCTATTTGAAAAAAACAGGTAGATTACAATGCATTATCTTTAAAATAAAGTTTTGCAGAACAGTGTACAGAATATACTAATATTTGCATTTAAAAGGGAGGAGTTCATGGGTGTTGTATGCGTTTGTCAGGGCTGCTATAACTAAATTCCACAGAGTGGGTGGCTTCAACAACAGAAATTTATTTTCCCACAGTTCCAGAGGCTACAAGATCAAGGTGTTAGCAGGTGTGGCTTCTTCTGTGGTCTCTCTTCTAGGCTTGTAGATGACTGTCTTCTCCCTGTATCATCACGTGGTGTTTCTTCTGTGTCCTAATGTCCTGGTTATCTATGTGCTAATCTCTTTTTATAAGAACACCAGTCGTATTGGATTAGGGCCCACCCTAATGGCCTCTTTAACTTAATCACCTTTTAACCCTGTTTCCAAATACTGGGGGTTTGGGCTTCAACATACAAATTTGAGCGGAACACAGTTCAGCCCATAACGGTATATACATATGACAAAACTCATCCAATTGTATGCTTTAAAGATGTGCAGTTTCTTGTGTGTCAATTATACTTCAACAAATGTGTAGAAAAAAGTGGAGGAAGGGAATATATATGTGTTTGATTTATATTCATGAGTAGTTACCTTTTGCAGAAGAGGTGGGTGCATAGCAGATAAGAGATCAAAAATGAGACTTTCTAAAGTATATAAATGTATTACTGATTCAAAAAATTACCTAAATATTGTTTAAACATGATGGTAACACCAAGCACTTTGTGAGTTGGGAGAGGCCGCTGCGAGCTGCCACATGAGCCACATCCAGGAAGCTGTGGGCTGAGCTCAGTGGCAGGCACAGGCACACACAGCTCTTCTTAGAAGTTCTGCCACTCTCTATGACAAGGTTATCTTATCTGAACTAAGTAATGGAACTTATCTTTGTTCAAGACTATCTGCCATAGCCTTGACCATGTTATTTTCCCATATTTATTTTGTAACTCTTTTAACTGACTAAAATTTTACTTTCTTTTTTTACTTGTCCATATGCTCTTACAATAACAAAATAAAAAAAGATTTACTTTATTATCATAAAACACAGCTGTATCCAGAGCAAATTACAGTTTTCAAAAGAGTTTTGGTTTGATTTGCTAAGTGCTTTAATTGTTGGCACCTCCATCTCTTTACCCCTCATTTGCTAACTTTATTCAGCTAGTTTTGGGGGCAGTTTACAGGTCACAGAAACAAGTCTGAGCTGTGGTCTCCTATGAGTTTTTCTCCTTCGTAGTTACAACCCAAACATCGAGTAGTCATTAGGTTAAAAGGTTTGAGAATAATTTGAACATCTTGTAGAATTTTGGTACAGAAATTTGTTCTGAATATAGATTTTCATAGGAAGACTTTTTTAAAAAAATTAATGCATTCCACCCAGCTCTTAAGAATGCTTTAAATTAAAACTATGACAGAGTTTATTTTAGGAAAATAATACCAGTTTGTATTTACACAAAGTAGTCCTGTTTTATCAGTGAAATTGAGGAAGAATGTAAAGATAGTCAACTTCATAAAATGAAGTTTAAAATGCTGTGGGGACAGAGCCAGGAGTGCAGTTTCCAGGCTCTCGGCCTCACATGGAAAGGTGCTGGCTCAGGTAGTAAACGGCCATCAACTGTGATTGGATGGCCATCAGCTGTGATTAGTTGGCTGTCAGCTATAACCAGTGAGCCATTGGCCACTAATATAACTGCTGTGGCTACGCTAGCAGCAAAAATGGGGGCTAGCAAGAAGATGGTGGCTGGCAAGCGCAGATTGCAGTTAGCACGGCGGAGTGCGGGTTGCAGATTGCAGAGAAGTGGACAGCAGGTTGCAGATAGTGTGGCTCCTGCTTCCTGTGTCTCCAACCCAGCCGCCAGTGAGACTACAGTGGTGTGACTCCCTTATCTATGGCTCCGTTGGTGTTCCTTTTTGGCCTCACCATGTCCTGCGTTCTTATGTGGGGAGTGGGACCAGAGACCCTGCACGACAAATGCATTCTAAAGATCACCTTCTTTTCTTTATCCACTGATGACTTGTTTGTTCTTAGCATATACAAAGGCCAGTAAACAGCACTGAATTTATATAAAGATGTCACAGGGAGTTGTGTAGGTTCCAGTGTGGAGTTAATAGGTTATGGGTGCCCTCACGGATGCCAGATAAAAATTTATTTTGTGCTATAGCTGTTTCTTGTTTGTGGTGATTACGTGAGCGTATTCAGGTCCAAGAATCCAAATTTAGAAATGGTCTTTGGGACTGTTGTCTTATGCCCAATTTGAATTCCTAATATAAACTATGGAGCTTTGTTAATAATAAATCACTTACCAGCTTTGAAACCTTGTGAAAAATAATTTCCCTGAACCTTATTTTCCCCAATTAAAAAAGTTGTCCTCAAATATTATATACCTCCCCCACTCTCAAAACCCCCCACCAGAGTGGTGCGTTTGTTTCTATTGGTGAACCTACATCAATCGACATATGATTATCCCCTATAATGGGAGAGGCTGTGCAGGGGCGGGGGTATCAGGGAAACCTTTGTACCTTCCTCTAAATTTTGCTGTGAGTCTAAAATGCTCTTTAAAAGGTTTTACAATTGTATATGTAATTTTTAAAAGAATTTATTTTGTATATATTTTCATTAAAAATATGTACATATATAATAATATATTTCTGTATCTGTGAAGTGCTTATAATAGGTGCTCACTGAATGGCAGCCCGCAACCCACATGATTCCCCCTTACACAAGTCCTGCAGCCATGCCTAGTGTGGTCTGCCCAACGGGGTGCTCTCACTTGATTCAAAAGTTTATGATTGTCAAACTGTATTATCAGAGAATGACGAAGAGCAGGAGGCACTGCCATCTCTGGATAAACCTGGCTGGTACTCCCAAGGGAATGCTGTCCACCTGTATGAACTTCTGAAGAAAATGACCAGCAAACCTGAACCCAAGGTATTTTCTGATTGATGCAGAGTCCTTGATGCCCACTTGCAGACATAAGCCATTGTAAACTAAAACCATGATTCTAAATGCGTTCAGCTGAATTATCTGTAGGGAAACATCTGCCTCTGCCTATCCACCAATCTCTTCTCTTCCCTCTCCTGCTAAAATAAACCTTTGTTGATGTAGACGGGCTCTTTATCAGCAACTGAGAAGAGCAGAGAGTCCAAGCAGGGGCTACAGGTCTAGGGGATACCCCGGATTAGTGTGTGGGATACCTGAGTAATGATATCCTGATAACAGTCCATCAGAAACATTTTTAGATGTAAAATAAGCAATAACTGAAATTACATGACAGACTAAAGAAACACTTGCTTTTGACACCCTGGTCACATTGTTGATGTTTGACATTGGTGCATTTTTAACAGCAAGACCTTTCGTCTGAAAAACGTCTGCCAGGAGCCCTTTGAGCAGGACAGATCAGTGGGTAGCTGAGTCTGCTCCATTGGCTGCCATGTTGCCACAGCCCCCTGGGAAGTCCTGAGGGGTTTAGTGGACAGAGCGTCCTGACTTGGAGGTTCTAGTTCATATTCCTTTAACCTTGTTTTCTCTTCTGTAAAAGGGGTGTGGACTAGATCAGTAGGATTTTGCCTCAGAATACATGGGGAGCTTCTCAACTTGCCCAACCCCACTCTCAGAGATTGTTTCAGCAGGTCCCGCGAGACCCAGAAACTCTTTGGAAAAGTGGTTCTGATGTGCACTCCTCTAAACCACTATAACAAGTCATCTCTATTATCTCACCAGTTCTTCAATTCTAGGGGCAGGTCTAATTGTAAACAAAGGGACTCTTTCACTTCTTCAAAAAAATTGAATAAAATCACTTATTTTCTACCTTTCTTCTACCTGTGGATACATTATAAAACTTCTTAAAGCAAACATGGAACCCTACAAACCAGATGGGGCAAGTCAGCGGTCACCCTTTATCCAAGGAGGTTTAATATGTCTTACTACAATACCTGTTGAGGAATTTTCTTCTGCCTTACATGACAGGAACACCACACTGTCTCACAACTCTCATGCCTTAAACAGAATTTGACGTCTGACTTACAGGTGGTTTACTTTGGTGACAGCATGCATTCAGACATTTTCCCAGCCCGCCATTATAGTAACTGGGAGACAGTCCTCATCCTGGAAGAGCTCAGAGGGGACAGAAATGGGAAGCCTGAGGAATCAGAGCCTCTAGAGAAGAAAGGAAAATATGAGGTAAGAGTTCCCTTGAGCGCTTTCATTGAAAGGAAAACCATTATGTTTGACATATCTTAAAAAGTGCTTGTTTGTGCCAAGAGTGATGAAATCTGTTGGCAGTTAATTGTGATCTTCTTGCCAACTCAACTCTATAAGTTGATCTTGTTGATAATTTTTAAACGATGCCAAGATAACACCGACAATCTGTCTGTATTCCACCCCTCTGCTTTTATCCAATGCTGTGGAACCATGGATGGTTTTTGGTTGCTGCTGAGGGAGCCAGACCCTGACTCACTATATTCATGTTGTCTCTTTTGCTTGGCCATGAAAGTTCTTGTGCTGTCTCTTCATGGATCTAACTTAACTAAATTGGTAGCTCCTTTAGACTTAACTCCTAAGCCCCCAGAATGAACTTAGGTGAAGACTTTAGGTAAAGAAAAGGAAAATATGTCGTAAATCTAGAAAGGTAAAATAGTGTTTAAAAGCAAAAAGAAGCAGAAAAGAAGAAAGATCAGAAAATAAGGTGCATTTTTCTAAACTCATCCCAAGGGAACAATTGTAAAGAAGGAAAAACTCAAATCAAAAAACAAATATTTCAAAAAATACCAATAAAAGGAAATAAGCTATCAAGCCACAAAAAGACATGGAAGAGACTTAAGTGCATATTACTAAGCGAAAGAAGCCAATCTGAAAATGCTATGTACTGTATGATTCCAACTATATGACAGTCTGGAAAAGGCAAAACTAAAAAGAGTCAAAAGACCAGTGAGTCCAGGGGTTCAGGGGGGAGGGGAATGAATAAATGGAGCACAGGGGATTTTTACGGTGGTAGAACTGTTCTGTTCTGTATGATACTGTAATAGTGAGTACATGACATTATGCATTTGTCAGAACCCATAGAATAGTACAACATAAAGTGTGAACCCTAAAGGAAACTACAAACTTTTGTCAATAATAATGTGTCTATATTGGTTAATCAGTTGTAACAAATGTACCATACCAGTTAATACAAGATGTGAATAATGGGAGAAATAGTGGTAGGAGGCAACAGGGGAACATATATATATATATAAGAATTTCCTGTCCTTTCTGTTCTATTTGCCTGTAAACCTAAAGCTGATCTAAAAAAAAAATAGAGTCTATTATTAAAAGAAAATAAATAACAATAAGCAGATCCAACAAGATGTTGGACAATTTGGGTTAAAAAGAGCTTTAAAACAACCTTCCAGCAGGTGGGCCTTCTAACCAGAGTGACTGGGAAAGTTTTCACTAAAGAAAGATTTGATCTCTTCAAAATTATTTGAGAATATGGGGACAATAATAAGAAAATCAGTGGGAAAGTTTCCTCCAGCATTATGTACACAGTACCCCCATCATTCTCCCACGGACCCCCTTTTCTCTTGTTAGTTACAAATACATAATACAGAACTACTTGGCTCTTAGACAGGAAATGGTGAATCAACAGCTTGAACATTTCAGCTCCTAAGATAAAATTGAAATAATGTTCCTTCTCCATCAAACTCCACCCCCCCCCAACCCAACCCACCTCTGCTCCACTAAAAATAGACAAGGAAACAGAGAACAGGAAGGAGGGTTTGGCCAAGAGACAAAGTTAGAATAAAGACCTAAAAAAGTTCCAGCACTAGCCCTGAACTCTAGTTCCATCTCTCATTCTGTAAAGGTTGCAGGAGAAGTGGAATTGTGGAGGATGGAGTCCCTTCTGTTGGGGTCTAAAGCAAGTGTTTTGCTGGGGATTCCCAGTGGCCCAAAGCCAAGTATCCTCCCTTCAAATTTATCCTGGTCAGACTGAATGCCATCGTGTCTCTAGTTTGTTTTTGAGGCAGTATTTGTGTTGATGGGCCCACCCTTAGCAGATGTTCCAGGCCAACTTAGTTGTTTTATCTGCTTTAAGGAAAACCCTCTACCATACATCTTTCTGCTTATATTTAAAGGCAGATTATGCATAATTTAAAGATAATTATGTGTTATTGGTTTTTTTCAAAATTTATCTTCCAACACAAACTTAGAACCACAACATCTGAAAATCAGACTGCTTTCTTATTAAGTTCAGGTTTGCTCCACTGGACAGCACACTTTTGTCAGCACACCAAAGCCAGGCGTAAGTCCAGCAGGGCAGGAGAATTCAGATTATTTCCTGCTTCCCCATGGAGGGGACAAGTATACAAACGTCCTCAATTGCTACAGCAGGAGGGAAACTGTCTTTAAAGAGAGCTAAACAGAAAGCATTGTGTGAGCATTCTTCTGTTTATTTTCTGATTATTCAGAAAAATGGAATTTTCTAACCAAATGCCAGACACAGAAAGTGTAATGTGCAGTCTGTTGGTGACTACAAAGCCTGAATGCAAACGGATTTAATTCCATATTTCTAGTTGCTTTATTCTGTCTAAGTGAACTTCAAACAATATAATTAAAAACCAAATTAACTAGATCATTTCAGGATTGATGTTGATGGAATGAATCAGAACATTTACATTTGCTACATTCCGTGGCGATCAGCATTTTGTTTCACTCAGACTTGAATTCAGTTTCTCAGATATTTACAGCAATTTCCTTCCTTGATAAAATCACCTGAAATGTGAAGATCACTTTCACCTCCCTTCATTTGTGACAGGAATCTCAAGATAAGGACAGAGAACATCTCAAGTTGCACTTCAAAGGCTTATGCAAGAAACTTTTTCCAAAATCTTAATACATCTGTTGGTTATCTTCTTTACTATATTGGAGCATGATAAATAAACAAAAATGGCACATTGTAATGATTCAGATAAGCCTAGTTACGGAGACTAAGAAAGAATCATTTGTTTCCATTAATTTTTATTTCCAGAATTAAATCGAAAGTCACTTCATTAATCATAATTACTTGGACAGTCTTAATTTTATAAGACCCACCTCCTACATAGGAAAAGGAGATTGGCGTCCTCTTTAGCTTCCTTCAGTACTGTTCTCATCCATTTCCTCATTTTAATTTACAACAAATAAAAATGTATTCTCAGGCTTTTTTAGAATAACATATTACGAAATTTAGGTGCCAAAATAATTCATTTTAATGATGAAAAGTCTCAGCAAATAAGGACCAGCCTGTAATGAGAGAGAGGCTATCTACAAAAAAACCCAGTGGGAATGTAATATGTAATGTAATATTTAATGTAAAGTCGTATTTAATGGAGATGCTTGTCCTTTAAGGTTCTGAATTAGACAAAGGATACCTGTTGCTAATTATATCATATAATAAAAGAAAAAGGCCAACACCACAAGAAAAGAAAAAGAAATGTGGAATTAGGATTAGAAGACACCAAATTGTGATTATTTTGGAGTTATATGATCATTAGCATAGAAGACCATAGGGAATAAACAAACTTTTATGACTAATAAGAGAGTTCTTAGAATGCTAGATCCAAATCAGTATTCAAAAATTAATAGCTTATCTTTATACCACCAGTAACAACTTACAAAATGTAATGAGAAATAAATCATTTACAAAAGCAATGAAATGAATCACTATCTAGGAATTAACTTAAATACATAAGACCTTGATGAAGACATTTTTAAGGCTCTGTTAGATTCTGAATGGGTGAAGGGGGTCAAAAGGTACAAATTTCCAGTTGTGAAATAAGTCCTGGGGATGTAATGTACAGCATGGTGACTATAGTTAATACTACATTGTATATTTGAAAGTTGCTAAGAGAGTCGATCTTTAAAGTTCTCACCACACACACACAAAAATTGTGACTGTTGTGATGGATGTTAACTAAACTTTATTGTAGTGATCATTTCATAGTACATACAAATATCCAATAATTACATGGTACACCTGAAACTAATATGGTTTATGTCAATTATAACTGAAGGCCCCAAAACAGCCAAGACAATTTGTTAAAAAACGATAATGAAGGGAGGGAATCTGTCAAATACTAACCATGTTAGGAAGCTACAGTAACTTTTTTTAAACTATAATACTGGTGACATAATATATAAAAAAGGTCAGTGAACAGAAGGAAAAGAACGCAGACATAGGACCCTGTCTCACATTCCAAGTTACCATGAAAATGTGATATATGATAGAAGATTATCAATCAGCAGGAAAGGATAAACAGTTCAGTAAATAACACCGAGTAAATGGTCTCAGTATATGGAGAAAAATAAGATAAGTCCCTTTCTCACTAATTCTGAATGGGTTATGGACCTGAAAGTAAAAAATTATCTGTAAAATTAATTGAAGAAAATTTATGAAAACATTGTGACCTCAAGGTAGGGAAGGATTTCTCAAATTATGATCCAAAAGGACAAGAACAAATAGAAAAATTGATGACTTTACATCAATATTAAATACTGTTTTCAAGATACCTGAAATACTGTTAACTAGTAGGAAAAGACAGGGAAAGGGGTCTTGCAGCATCCATCTAGATGGAACTTTATGAAATTGCTATTTTTGTATGTCAAAAATAGTTGAACATATCACATTCATATGGTTCAACCCAGTAAAACCAAGAGTGAATTTATATCTAGCATGTAAGAAATAGAACATTCAAATAGGAAACTGCACAAAAAGTATCGGACAGCTGACTAAAGAGGAAAGCTTACATATGAGAGGAGATGGCCATCCTCACTAGTAATCCATGAAGTGCAGATTAAAACAATGGTGATATTGATACCACCTTAAAGCAATAAGATTGATAAATCTGAGTCTGGATTTTTAAACTGACTTACTAATATAATAGTCTGAGATACAGTTCTATGAGTTAACTTAGAAAAACATAAACTGGGACCAATATTGTTCACTGAAGCTTCAGTTCATTGCATTTGACAACATATGAATGTTGGGGGGATAGAAACATTTAGATCATAGCAGCATCCATATTACATTGAATCAGAAAGGGTAGCTATGTCTATTTTCCTTTTTTGTTAGGAATAGGGAGGAGCCTAGATTCTATAGATTCTATCACTTGTGTGCAGAACCGTTATCTACATATAGTCTGTGTAATGTGAATCACTTCTTCTCACTAATTGTTTTAGAAAAGATAGGAACTAAAGAAAATTTATCCTATAAAATTGCTCTTTAGATCTTGAGAAATTATATTGAAATATACCTTAAATGTACACACAGGAGCATGGATATTCAGATTCTATACTGCTCTTAAATATCTTTGGTGAAATCCAAATCAGTTCTTGCTGATTTCTAGACACCATCATCTAAAAACATATATCCTCATTTTGCTTCACAAAGTGAGTTCCAGCACAAAGAATTACAAGTCTAGAGGCAGATTTGGGACTCTGTGCTGCTCTAAATTGAAATTTTCCTCAGAAAAGGATGACAGATTGTATAATCCAGATTATATGGATGTGATAGGATTTTTTTTTTAGTTCTTAAATTTATGCCATATCCATAGAACACTGAGAAGTATTTATTGAATGAGTCTTTTATTTAATCTATAATTTTCATGTACCTGCTCTGTCTTAGGCACTAAACCTTACGGATACACTAATACATAAGAAAGTACTAACCTTATGTAGTTAATGATCTGTCAAGGGTAAAAATTAAATAGCCTGATAATTGTGAGATTGTATGAGAAGTAGTATATTAGGGATAAACTCGGGATGTAGGAAATTGGAGGAGGCGACCTAATCCAACGTGAGTGTGGCAAATGTCTGTGATGGCATCCCGTCCAGATCCCAAGGGGTAAGAAGGGGTTCTGAAACAAAATCAGGGGTGGATACTTTTAAGCACTTCTAAGCTTTGTTTTACTTTATATATTGTATATAGTTCGGTTAAGGTAAACTGAAATTCCTACAGATTTTTTTTTTTTATTTATTAGTTGGGGAAAAACTTATAAGATTGAACATTAATCACAGGTTTTCATTGTTCTATTCTCTTGTTTCAGGGACAGAAGGCAAAGCCTCTAAATTTATTATCTAAAAAATGGGGCTCGTTTTTCATTGATTCCATTTCGGGACTGAAAAACACAGAAGACTCCTTGGTTTATACATGGTCTTGTAAGAGAATCAGTACCTACAGCACTATTGCAATTCCAAGTATTGAAGCAATAGCAGGTAAGGGGGGGATATATTTATAAAGCTTTACCTCTTACTAGACAATAATGACTTTAAGTACTAGAATTCTTGCATTTAAAAGAAGAAAATTTTTCCACATTTTCTTGGAAAACATCTAGGTTTGACAACCTAGTGTTTCCCCAAAAATAAGACTTACCCCGAAAAAAAGCCCCAGTTAAGATCATCAGCCAGATGGACTCAATTAGTATGTTATGACGATGTTCCAGAAGAAGGTGACATGACTATATTTGAATAAATGTAGATTGTAGTACAAGACATTCCATGAAAATAAGCCCTAATGCGTCTTTTGGATCAAGACCCGGTCTTATTTTCGGGGAAACACGGTAGGTAATTATGACCTGCCCACCTCCTGGAGCCAACTACAAAAGCTGGACTTTTTTTTTTCAAGTCTGCTGGGAGTCATAAGTAGGGAAAAATTACCAGGACAAGATGCTAAGGAGGCCATGTAAAATGAACCTGACTTCGGGGGCTGTTTTTCCTCCTCCTGAATGTTTGCTGATTCGAGAAAGAACACCTAAGAAAGGGAGTGGGGCTTTCAGTAGCTTCATGAGCCTACAGGAATAGAAAGTAGAGGGTAGAGCCTGCTGAAGGAAGAATGGACCTGGTGGACTCTCTCAATCTGTGTTGAGACCCCAAAGGACTTTACTTTAGAGTAAGGATGAATTAGAAGTAGGACTGAAGCTCAGCTTTAAATCAGATGAATCCCTAAAATTGGATTCAGAAGATTCTACACTGCTAGTGCCTGAAGGCACCTGGTAGAAACCAGTGAATATTCTCTTGCGGAATATAACATTCTAGGACTCAGGTTATTTCTAAAAACAGTATAAGGTTTAGCATATAATGAAAAATAGCGAGGTACACAAGGATATGAGACTACACTAACAGAAATAACCAAGTTTACTATAGTCAAGTACAGAAAAAGAAGTAATGAGAAATTTGGTAGAGACATAAAAACCATAAAAAGAATGGACAGTCTAAAATTGAAATACTAAAAAAGCAAAATTAAGAATTTAATGGATGGGTTTAGCACCAGTTTAGACACAGTTGAAAAATGAATTAGTGCACCAGAAAATAGGTCAAAAGATTTTTAGAAAGAAAAAAATGGAGGAAATGTATGTCCAGAAGACCTACAGTAAAGTAAATACTAAAGAGTATTGTTCTTCAGACTAAAGTAAGAATGATCCCTGTTGGAAGATTGGAGATGCAAGAAGGAAAATACAGCAACAAAAGGATAGATATGTGAATAATTTAAAATGAATATTTACTTTCGGAAACAATAAAAAAAAGGAAGTCCTATGGGGTTTAAACACAGAATTTAAAAACATGAAAACAATGGCATATAAATCCCAAAGGGAGACAGCTGAAGTTAAACTGTTCTAAATCCTTGTATTATATGGTAAAGGACACAAGCATGATAGCGATAAGTCAAAAATGCGTGTTGTAATCAAAAGAATTGTAATGATATACATTCTGAGCTAATTATGTAAAATAGCTTTAAAATCTAAAAGAAAACAAGAAAGGGGAATAAAGAGAATATTAAGAATAAGTAAGACAAATGGAGAGTATTGAGTAAAATGATAGATCTACACCTGAGTGACTACGTTAAACGTAGGTGGCTAAATATCCTAATTAAAAGCCGGTGAAATAACAAAACCCAACTATGGGCTATTCATAAGAGACATCTCTGAAACATAAGGACACTGAAGTTTAAACATCAGAAGATGGAAAGAGATACCATGCTAACATTAACCAAAAGAAGGTTCGCGTTCGCTGTATTAATGTGAAACAAAGTAGACCTTAAGGGAAAAATCCATTAACATGAAAGAGAATCACTTCATAATAATAAGTTGTTTTCAGAAATATGTAATTGAAAGTCTGAGATATTCACCAGGGCCCCGCTCCTCTCTCAAGTCAGAACTTAATCCCTCTCTGTTTTCTCAATATCAAGAAACTGCTGAAAAATCCACTCTGCTTTACAGAGGTGTATGCTTCTGCTTGCTTCTTAGTTTCCTGAAGTTCCCTTCAGAATTTGGAAAAGAGCTTGAGAAAACCAGCGGGGTCCGTTTCTCCACCCCTTCCTTTAAAGAGCATTCCTAACTCTTCTATTTTTCTTCACAGCCCTTCAAGACTGACAAAAGTTCTACCACTTTTCTGAGCCTAGTAACTGTCCCTGCCCCAAGCCACAATTCAAGTGCCTAAAGGAAAAAGCTGGGGCAGAGTGTCAGCTCACATCTCTGCTTGTTACTCCTTCCCAGGAATTGTGTTTTCACGTCTTGGTTTCTTCTTCAGCTCTCCAGTGACTTCACTCTGATGTTTATATTTTATCCAGCTTTGCTAGCTGTCTCAGTTCCAATTTAGAAATGAAAATACTCAAGATTCTTCTTCCTTAAGCTGAGGATGATAATACCAGGCTTCATTTCCTCCCTCATAGGAGGGATATGAGAGAAAATAAAGCAAGATAATTTATCTGAATTATTGGTAGTAGGATGATGATGATGACGATGACATCTAACCTAACATATGTAGGACCTTCCCAAAGGTCCATCCTCTATGGTAGTATACAAATCTAGTGTATCAGTATATTCTATTCATTGAAATATCTCAATACCATTGGTTTCAAAAGAATGGTTTATTATTTTCATTCTGTTCCATGCTTACACACATAAAATTAAAGAAAAATAACCTAAATATATGTCTTCCTTTTACAAATGACTTTCCTGTTAAAGAAATAGACCTTGTAACTTGGAGGAAGGTGCCAGCCCAGAATTAAATAACTATTATTTTTAATTTTTATATTTCACTCTTCCTTTCTTTCAAAGTGATTCACATTTATAGTGAGAGAGTAGGATAGTGTGATAATGGAAGTCACTGAATTATTCTAGGGGACCTGGATAAAAACTGTTCAATAGGCTATATTTGTTAAATAGTAAGAAAATCAAAGAAAAGTGAATCTCCACTATTGCAAGATTTAAATACTTCTCCAAAGAATTGGAAAATATCCCCTTCTTTATCTTCTGTGGTGATCACCTCTCCTTACAGAAGATAACATCAGTACCCTCCCATTTTCATTTTCCGAAGGCTTTCTTCCACAGCACCCTGGAAAAGAACTTGGCAGGGCCTTTGTCTTCTAACTTCTCTCAGGAGAAGTATTAAATAGTCAAACAAAGCTAAACAAGTACTGATTTAAAAAAAAAAAACACCAAAAAACAAGTACAGTGTGTGGGGAAACAATGAGAGAGAACTGGTATATCATTTTCAGTTGTTGATTTTGATGACCAAGACACTTCCTTAAAAAGCAAGCTGTTAGTCAGTCGCTAAGTTAACACTCATTGCTATGATCACATTCTCTTAAAGTTACATCTCACACAACTTCAAACTGATTATTTCAGTAACATACAGAGGGTGCCAAAAAAATGTAAGAAACACATTTTAAGAAACGAAAACTGTGTTAAGATTGTACTACTCAATATATACCGATAACAAAAGATGAATATAAGTCACATTTGACTTCTGCAGTTATAAGAGGTGCGCAAAGTGGTTGCCATCCGGGTCCAGACACTTCTGATTATGGCGGACTACTACTGGAGCAACGTTGACCAAAGTAGCCACTTGTATACGTTTTTTGGTACCCTTTGGTATTCAGTAAAATTGGATACTGCTGTGCAAGGTACCTCCACATTAAGAAAAATGGCTGGGAAAAAAATTGCAATGGCCATGGCTTTAGACATGTTGCAGATAGAATCGTTAGATAAATGTTACCCTACTAATATATTTTAAAAGTCCCAAGAGAGTTGTGTTCTGTGTTATTTTACATTGAACTTATTGTTTAAGAATATATTTCATTTTGTTTCACTTCATTTAATTGTTATATAATATGGTTGTTGTTACAGTGTATTTAGTACACAGCAGTTGATAGAACATTGTGGTAAACAAGAATTTGGTTCTTTGTGTATCTTTCTCTTTTGTTCCAGTCATCACCCAGCAATGACTTTCCTATAAAAGAGAGGTAAATGCTTTCTTCTCGCTGAATCACCCATCTAGAGATCCTTGTTTTAACAGAACAGTCATATGATCTCAGTTTGGCTATTCCATACCAAGATTTCTTAATGGTTGTAGATATTTTCTGCTACCTGGGAGAAAGAATAAAATTTTTGTTTTAAATGAGATAGGTGAAAAACAAATCTGATATTCCCCCCTTTGCCTCTTAAAACCTTTTTGTATTCATGTAATGTTTCTTTATTCATGGATATCCTGTTAGACTTAGTTATCTCATTGACATTTAAATGCATAGAAGCCCTTTTTACAGATGTTTTAAAAGTTTGCACATATTAGCTATATACATTACAAAAGTGACTGGTTTATAAGCATTCTGATAACATAATCATTTTTAACCTTACAATAGGAGCTATAGAGAGACCTAAACATTTACTTTAGGAAATGTATAGGAAAGACAGAAGAAGATGGATGGCTCAACTGTTAGCCTGTATCATTTGGTGGCTTATTAGAAATCCAGGACCTCAGATATGTAATTTTAAAAATCCAGTTTTGTCAGTTACTTTCCAATGCCTTTTTTCTTTTTTTCAACTTTTATTTATTTAAGTGTGTTTTTCCAGGACCCATCAGCTCCAAGTCAAGTAGTCATTTGAATCTAGCTGTGGAGGACGCAGCTCATAGTGGCCCATATGGGGATCGAAACGGCAACCTTGTTAAGAGCACCACACTCGTAACCAACTGAGCTAACCGGCCTCCCCTTCCAATGCCTTTTAATGCACGGTTCAAAATACAATCCAGCTGACTGAGCAGTGAAGACCTATGAAATTTACTAATACTGAATTTTTTTTGTTTACAGTAATCTTAGCTTTCTCTGGCATCAGAAAGGGAGTGTTCCTTCTTCCCAATCTCTAGCACTAGTTTTCTCCTCATAAGAATTAACTTCTTGAACCTTCTAGCATTTAATATAAAGTATAATTTTTGTGCTGGTGTCATTCGCAGAATACTCAGTACTACTAAGTGATGTTTTACTTGTGAAATTTGTGAAATAAGGATTACTGCCCAGTATCTATCTGCATGTGTAATGACTATCATAACATGACATATATCATAATGTTTTAATTGTAATATTTCTGGCAATGTTTCCTTGAAGAGATCTGAGAAAAGATCTGAAGACTAGCTTTTGAGAGACTTATATGAAGATGTCACAGTGTCCCACCATCAATAAAGTATGATTTTAGGTGCTTTTTCCTGATTTCCCTGTGGCTGTGTGTGTGTAATGTTTATCATATGGAGAAATTTGCCACATTGTACATATTAGAATCCTTATTTAGCTGGCCATTAAAAGATTATTTTTAGTAACTCTCTTATTACTAAGGGCTATGAAGATTATTAGTTCTCATTTACCAATTACATGATCCTCTTGAGTAAGGAGAGATTTATAAATTTAAAAAAAAAAAAATCAGAGTCTTTCCTATTTTACATGTTAACTTTTGTATGTGGAGTGTATTAACATTAAACTCACTAGTTTGAACTCTGAAGATGATTTACAATATCTCTAAATGTAAGTTGAGTTTAATATTATTCTAAATTTTATAGGGAAAGGCATCTACACTCTGTATCCTAAGTACAACCTATCCAGGTGACAAAAGAAATACTAAAATCATGAAACTCTAATTAAAGTTTTATTATCAGTGACTATCAAATTTTGGTGCTTATATTTATGAAAGGCCTTGTGAGATCTGCAAAATAATCAAACTGTTTTTGTTTTTGTTTTTTTTCCCCAGAATTACCCCTGGACTACAAGTTTACAAGATTCTCTCCAAACAATTCAAAAACAGCTGGCTACTATCCAAACCCTCCAGTGGTTTTATCAAATGATGAAACATTGACAAACAAATAACTTTTCTTTACTGAAAAATGAAGTGAAGAACCACATATGCAGCAAACATACTGTAAAAATTGTTAATTTAAAACTGTAAAATGCTTTATAGGAACAAATTCTTAATGAAAATTGACCAAGAAATTGATAATGTTTTTCCATAGGTCACCTTTCTATATAGATCATCTTGGTGCCCAACAACTCTCATTGTATTGAAAATCTCAGTGTCTTAGACCTAAAAAGAACCAAACCTTATTAATATTTTCTATACCAATAATTCTGAGATTAGAATTCACCTGGGGAGATATACACACACACACATATTTACGCCTGTGCCTAGACCAGTGGATCTCAGAAAATGTAGACCCAAACCACTAGCATAGCATCACCTGAGAACTTGATAGAAATGCATTTTTGCAGGCCCCACCCCAGACCTACAGAGTGAGAAACTCTGGAAAGGGGACCCCGGAATCTGTGCTTAATGATAGTGCTTCGCACTGACTGGACCATAAACTCCAGAGACTGGTTGAATTGGTCTGGGGATATAGGTGAGCGCTGACATCTTTTATATCCCCCGGAAAATGTAGCCAGAATTGAGAACAACTGATCTACACCAGCTTTTTCAATTTATACCGAAGAACACTGAGTCCAGTGAGATTAAATGATTTTTCCAGTCTATTAGGCTTTATGCTATTCTTGTATTTTCAAAACAAGGAAATAAAAGAGACATGATTTCTTCTAAGACAACACAACCAATATGGGATAGAGATGATACCAGAAGCTAACCAACTATTTCAACCTCCAATGTTACCCATTAAGATTCCTCCTCCTCCCTAAGAATTTTAAAGGCTATTTAATTCATTTTCATTCAATTTAAAACGTGTATTCTCAATGGTACAAAATTGGTTCTTGGGGTGAAAAAAAATACTACATAATGCAATGGATTATAGCCTTCCAAAGCTAAACATTACCCAATAAAATCTTACTCCTTAGAATTAACTTTTCCCATTATGAGAAATATAATTTAAAGTAAAATTTATTAATTAAATTTGAGTTAAATTTTTCTCCTTAGGATGGGGGGGTGATAATGAAATAAAAAAGGGTGAGAAAAAACTGCTTTAAGAGCTTTTATAGGTGTACTACAATCCAGGACGACTGTGTTCTATGTTCTATTTATAGTCATATTAGTAGCTATTGGTTGCAAAATGTTTGGAGCTAGATAATGTTTACAATATAAATCCTGTCTCCTCTTTATGTTATCATTTCACTCTGTTCATCATGGACTTTACCAGGAAATACACTGGTCACTATCATTATTTTACCTGGACTATAGCAGAGAACTTAACTAGCATATTGATGCATGCAATAAAAAAATAGATATTTTGTTAAAATTTTAAATGCTCAAATAATCCCAAATATGTTGTGGGAACAGGTATCTCAGGGTAGGTAAACAGTTACTGAAGTTACTTCCTCAAAGTCAGTAGCTTTCTTTGATAATTACTAATAAGTATAAGGTAAAGTATTTGGAATTGATTTCCAAATCTCATTGGAATATAATAAGTACACATCAAACTTAAGGCTAAATGATAGATGCTGTCTCATGTATACTTTCAATACACATTTGATTTCTTTTAAAAATAGTTATTTTTCCTTACATGTTTATTTTGTAAATGGCAAAGAATACATATTTAAATACTTAGAACTGCTACTATTAATATGAAAAATAAGAACCCCAAAATAAGTAGTTAATTGCACTTTTCTGGCCATGGAGGAGTGAAAAAAATTCACTCAAATCAGAAGTCATAGTCCTACTTTTACCAGTACCTCCCTAAAGAATCTGAACAAGTTACCACCTAATTTGACCTCTCCCATCTTGTCAAAGGAGGTTAGAGTTTGTTTCCAAGTTTCCTTCCCCCTTTTTAACAGAGATAGTGCTAATAATGTTGTTTTTCTGTTGGACTGTAATTAGACTTTCACATTTTTATCTCATTATTTTTAAAAAGTGCCAGTGTTTCTAATTGGACATGAAGATTAATAATCATCATCAAAAAATGGCACTATAAAAATTAAAAAGAGACTATTAGAGGAAAAAAAGATATATGTTCGTTAATAAAGTCATGAATAAGAAAACAGGAAAATTGTACAAATAGGCAGGCTTACGTTTAATATTAGCAGACAGTCAAACATTCATCATCTAAAAGATACCTAAGAATAACTGGCAAGGGAGCGGAGATTTTCTTTGTTGGCCACTATTGATCCCATCAGCAGAGGAAAGATCTGAAGGCCACAGTGGTCAAACAGTGTGTCAGAATTTGGAATTTAGAATATTGAGGTAGTGGAAACTTCAATTGAACCATGAATTACAATCTGAAAGCATCTACTTCTGAGTTTCTTAAACTCTAAATCGAAATCAAGTATTATTTCACCACCAACATTCAGATCCAACAATTATGTATGTGATATATATAGTACATGTGTATGTATATGTGTACGAATACTTTTAGTGACCATGTCTGAAAAATAAATGATTTTATATAAAAAATAAGCATAAAATGGAATGTCAAATGGTCTGGATGTAACAACTCTGAATGAATGTTAGAGTCACATGGATAGTTTTTTTTGTTTTTTAATGTGATGTCACAGTACCCCTTACCTCTTCTCAGGCTCTTAATAACAAGGTTATCATAAGAGGTGGCTTCCAGATGAGTGCAAGACTGGGATATAGTCGAGAATTAACTCACCCACTATGGTCTAGTTGCTGCCCTTGAAAATCCTTGGGTATGGTGCAGTCCATATATGGTGAATTCAGAAAGGTGAATTCTTGTTGTCTCTAGAGTCATCAGAAATAATGGTAAAAATTTAATAGTAACGAGTGCTGATTCCTCATGAGGCTACTTCATGTACCTAATCTTATTTACTCCCTACTGCAACCATATGAAAAGTATATAATTATTAAAATTTTATAGAGGAAAGTGAAATTCACAGAGGTTACATAATATGCTTGTTCAAATTTGCAGTTACTAAGGAACAGAGTTTGTACATGAGCCCAAGTTTGACACCAAAATTCATACTCAGCTAATTGATACATAAAGTCTTCAAATATTAGATCTAGATTGGGGCAAATTTTCAGTCTAAAACCACACTTCAATTTAATAATCACACCATGCTAGGACAAGTGAGGGATTAGAAGTGAAGACAGACTCTGTCCTAAAGGAACTCAACATTATATAAAAAATATTAACTGTCTATAACATTGAAATTACCTGGAAAAGTAAAATAGAGAACCAAGAATCACAGGACTACAACGTACAATGCCTGCTTTTCTTGGAAGCGACATATGCTAAAATCATCAATAAGCAGGTCTACTCTTTCTTCATATTCAGGTTCAAATGTTCATCTTGAATACTTAGCACATTCCCCTCTCTGCTGCAAACAATGGAGAAGGAATACTGAAAACTGGTTCAGGTAAACTTAGTGGAAGACGGGATATCTGGGCCTACAGAGAAGTTGGGTCATTACTTAAAATGACAACAGCACAGATTGCTTGACAGTCAGGTTCTTGGACCAGGCTTCTGTTCTCAAACTCATTGTTAAAAAATACAATTTTACTTTCTTGGTACTTAGGCCTTGGTACTTTCTTGGTAAAGACCAAAGCTTAACAAAATTTAGTAAGTTAGAGTGCCTCTTTAAAAAGTGCCTGTTAAAAGCAATCACCATGTTGAATTAAAAAATATTCATTCTCTAAATTTGAGATATCAACACTTCTTTACAGTTCTTAGGACCTAAATTTCCCAAGTATAATGTATTTAAATTCCTTTTGGTGCATTTACTCCCATTGATGAAAGGTTTCATTCACTTATGCGGCAAACATCAAGATGACATGTAAATTCAGGAATGTTTTAATAATGTGCATTGATTTTTTTTTAAAGTACCCTTTCCAAAAACCACTCATGAATGGGTTAAAAATAACCCATTCATCTGAGTTAATAACCCATTCATCTGAGGCCTAAATATGCACATAAATAGGGGGGTTTTTTACGCCAAATTTAGTACAGTCATCTGTGATATAATGCAAGGTACCGTAGCTTGAAATCAGAAAATGTAAGTCTGTGTGACTTGCATCTTAGGCAATTTCAACTTTCTAAGCCTGTTTCTACAATCATTTAAATGGAGATAAAAAATTATGTCAGGATTATGAAGTAACATGGGAACACGTGGAAGTGCCTGACATATCTCAGATCTCTTGAGAGCCTCAAGCCAGGGAAAGTGTATCTGAAGCAGTCAGATATCCAAGGTGCAAATTGTGACTCCATGGAGCAGGGAACTCAAGAATACAGGTAATTTTTTGGGTTTGTTTTTATGATGAAAACTGATTTAAGGAAATGAATCAACTGGAGATAAAGCAGAAGCAGGAGTAACAGGGAGGAGAGATGAGGGCCTGATTACTGAGGCCATTACTCTGACCTTGCGGAAGGTCAAAGAAGCCTTTTGTGGGTGTCTGGCTTGAGCTGAATGCCCAGAAATTGTAACATTGTCACATAGGGACCAGAGAAATCATGAAATGCGTCACAACTATTGTCAGGGCAATATGGCCTGAGCAGACCAAAATAATAACGCACTTCTTTGGTGACCAGAGGATGAGAGAACCTCGTAACTGGTTTGGAGGTCTGCATAAAGAATAATTTGTGTTTAAAATTAAGGAAAAGAAAGCAATGCAAAGAAATGAAACGGGCCTATAGGAGTGAACCAATTGGTTAGTAAGTACAACCTAGAGAATGCCTAATTGAGACTAATTTTATTAGACTAAACAAATCTCAACAAATGAGTGGCACCAGCCTGACAAATGAATTCTACTGATGAGACTGAATCTGATAATAAACCAAGGGCAACAAAATGACATTTTCTGATTATAGCCAGAATAGGATGAAAGGTGATGCTTGAAACAGGTGGTTGAAGATGCAGCAATCACTGAAGTGGAAAAGTAAAGTGTTCTTAAGGGGAATTTAGGATTAAGATGCTATAGAACTTGCAAAAGAAAACTTAGCTCTCTAAGTTTTCAGCACATAGAACTTGTGAGAAAGAATTGCACCAAGAGTCAACAAGTCTGTTTAACTGTAGATTTAATTAACAGTCTAATTCAAATCATTAATTTTGAGCCATTTGTCAAATTTTTGTTTAGATGGCTAAAAATACTTGAGTCATTCACTTTCACAGATCTTGCAGCACCCATAGCCCTCCCTACTACGGAGAAGTCAGAAGTATTTATCTCCCAAACCTTCAGGTAATAAATGATGAACAGCAAAACATTCGTGGTAACTGAAGTTGTGATGTCTGTTATTTGTTTCTAGACATATTTCAGGCATAGTTTTTTGTTCTTTCTCTTTAAAGCATCACTCTTGTATGAAAAGAATTTAAGTAGCACTTACAGAATACACAACGGTTAATTCTTCCAAAAGTCTTATCTTAAGCTCATTAAATGAGATCAAGGAGGGGATACGATTAACAGAAGTATATTAAACACGGATGCTGCATGGAGAAGTTTTCAATGGAAAACAGTTAAGTGACAAATCAACATATGATGCTTCAATTACCACCAAAAACTGCACTGATTGTAGAGGAAAAATTGTATTCATGTGTATGCAGCTGCAATGGGCTTATTTACCATTTTCCAAGCCAAAAAAAACACGAAAACTTAGGTTTGGTGGCTGTTGTCCTTTTTTTTGGTTTGCTTTTACCTTCAGGATGATGCATACATACCATTTGTTAACTAATGATTTCTCAGCCTTTATTAGCCTGGACAACACAGAACTTGATTCATTGTTATTTTTTCAGTGAAAACAAGAAATACAGCAGAGTGACAGATTTTATTTTTTCTTCGAGCACACAGAAGACAAAAGTACTAACAATCCTTGTTTAGTTTGACAGAGCAATTCTACAAGTACTTACACGGGTTAGGAACATAAAATATCAAGTACCACATTACTATTAGGGCAAGAAATATCAAGTAAGACAGAGTTATGTTTTTCTTCTTGAGATTACTTTCATAAGACAGCGACAATTTGCAAAATTTCAGACTCTTCAAAGATCACATTATTCAAATTATATTTCTAAAAATAGACTATATATGAAGAGATTAGAGCAAGCTGATATATTATCAAAGTCTTCACACTGCACAGGAAACAAGTTTGATATTTTTGCAAACGTTCTCAATTACAAGCAAAAACCAGGCCTGTAAGTGTCAATTTTGCCAGCAAGCAAAAATGAAGGAATTTGATTTTACTCACAGTGAAATAAGAAGTATATACCATTAATATTCCACATATAAGGTCATTCCTAGAATAATAGAGAGAAAACATCTAGACTTGTATTTTTGTGTATAAAAATCTACTGGTGAATTCAAGGATATAGGAAAAATTGGAGGAAATCTCTCCTCCAAGCATCCTCTTTAAACATTAACTACTTTGATTCTCTCACCTCTCCTGGGAAGAGCACTGGGGCCTCCCCTCACCCCTGACCCTGCAGGTATCCTCTTCCGACTGCCTTTCCAAACACGCTCCACAGCAGGCTCATTTCTGTATCTGCGCTTTCAGTTTCTCCAGCTAGAGTACCCTCCCCACTGCTTTGGGTATGTAGACCTCCCAAGCCCTCGGGGAACTTAGGGCAGTGCCTTCAAAACTAAAGGAGAAAGAAGGGGGGATGTCATCACTACCACTAAACCCCTCCATGAGACAGCCCTGACAGCTGTCCCACCTTTTGTTTGTTTCTGAGCAGTAACTGCTTATGAGAGAGGAAGGGAGCAGGATAGGCGCAGTAGGGAGAGGGAAACGAAGGCAAGGAGACTAGGGAAGGAAGGAGAGGAAGACACAAAAAATACATCTTTCTCGGTGCCCCTGGGTGGTTTATTGTCTAGGACTCAGAAAGGCTAACTGTTGGAAGGGACCCCCATTCCAGCCTTGCTTTGGGCACTGTCACAAATGACTGCCCAACCATCCCAACAGCCAATTGGGTTTCTGGGTAACCATTTGGGAAGGGAGTAGTTCCTGTGTGCTGCCTGGGGGCTTAAGTCCAACGATAGTTCCTGAGGAGGGAGGCCTTGGTGACTGCAAAACTCAACCAAAAAGCTGAGAATAGGTTTGGGTGGTCACAGCACAGGCTTTCATACTCACCAGTACCTGGTCACGATGTAGAGCGACCAAGGGCATTAAGGATAACAGAACACATCTCAACTGTTACCTCATTCATGCCTAGTAGCCACCCATCAGCCACCTGCTTATTCTGTCAAATAACCAGCAGGCTGGATGGCACAGGAAAGCGGCTGGGAACCAGTTAGTGGTAGCTTGGAATGTCCAGTTTGGGTTGATGGCTGGCATCATCTGTATCAGCTTCATGTTACAGTGGTGACACTCAGAGAGCTCACCATAGAGTACAGAGTATAAGGAGCAGAGCCAGCATTGTTATGAAGCCCAGGTAGTTATTTGCAAAGATATATATTAAGCTTCCTTGTGGTAAACACTCACAAAACTGGGAAAAGACCATAGTCACAGAGAATGCCCAAAGCATGCAAAGGAAGTCAGTGCATATCTATGGCATCATGTGCTTGGCATAGAAGCAGTGGGAGGCCGTGCACTTGGAACACGTAACACTTTGCAGAACAGCACCAAGACCCAGAGGAAAAAGAGCATAGGCATATAAGCAACAATCTTGACACTGATTGAAGATTTAGAAGAACCAAAGAACAAAATAATCCAGTGTGAAGATAAAGCAGATGGAAAACTGCATGCTGTTGGCTAAGCACAGAATCCACGAGGAGGTGGCAAGGAAACTTGTGCAGGAGCTTCTCACAGATCAGGAGTTAGCCAGACTGGAACCTGAAGGACCTAGGGCTCGCCACTGGCTGCCTTGCTGGGTCTCGAATTCCTCTGCGGGGCCCTTCACCCATCAGGTAATATTGAAGGGGGTTGGGCCACAGTTCTGCTTTGATAATCTCAGCAATCCTGTCGAATTCTAGGAGGCTGTGGTCTGAGAACCAGTTGAAGAAACTGGGGATAGTGTTCCCTTCCCGGTTCCTGTGGATATGGGCCTGGGGGTCTTGACCCCGGTGCCAGCGGACTGGAGTGGAAAGAGACACCACCCGGCCAGAGGATCTGCGCTCATATTCCTTGACGAGCCCCTCATTTCGGAAGTAGGGGTTGCTCTGAAAGAGGAACCTGAATTTGCAGCCTGCTCTAGGGTGTTTAAGCTCCTCAACTTCCAAGTTGATCATGTACCTCATCATGTCTTCATCTAGGCCACTGATCATAGGTGACAGCTGGGGATGGTTCCGAAAAGCAGTGACCCAGAAACCTGGGATATTCTGGATAATGAAACTTCTGCGCTGCATATGGAGCCTTCGCATCCGGCCAAACTTGCGCTCCAGTTGAAGGAAAGCCCTGTCTGCCTGGGCATTTACGTTTGACAGCTCCTGATCGATAGCCTCTAGCGAGTCCCTGCAGTTACTGATCTTCGGGCCCCTGGCGCGTGTCTCCTCTTTCACTCCTCCCACCGCCTTTTTCTCCGTCTGTATCACCTTTTCTTCCACCCCCACCTCTGCTACTCCCCCCTTTTCCGCTGTCGCTGAGATGGCGCACTTTTTTGACGTCAATTCCTTGGCCTTTGCCCCAGACAGCATCAGAGACCCCAACTGCCCTGCGCCACAGCCTTCTAGAGCTTTCTCTCCAGCAGAGCCGCTTGGCTCTCTACGCTGACAGCCATTTTCCGGACTATTGTCTGTAGCCACCGAGGCGGAAGCAGAGGCTGCTTCCAGGCCCTCCGTAGGTGGCGGAGCCTCTTTCTGGCCCATTTTAGTCGTTGCACGGCTGCGACTCGCAGCAACTCGAATGCGGAGCACAGGGCCACAGCCCCAGTGGGCCCGAGATGCGCCTCCCTCCGCGGCAGTCTCCAAACTGCCCTCACCTGTGTCCGCCATCACCTGTGTCGCCTCGGTTTCCTCGCTCTCACGCTGGTTCAGGCCCGAATGTCCTGGAGCATGCTCAGGAGTAGCAAGGCCGCAGGTTTTAGCGACAGGAACCTTGTGGTCCCCATCCTTGCCGCTCATTTTGGTAGAAGTCAGACGGGCAGGATGAGACTGCGATCCTTGTCCTCAGTAGAAGCCGTGCTCCGCCCCTCGCACCACCCTTCTTTTCCTCCCTGGGAGGATGCTGCCATGGCGACCGGTGACGTCAGGACAGCAGAGCCTTAATATGGGGCGAGAACTGCGCCTTGTGATTAAGCTCGTCAGTCAAGAGTATTCCTTTGTCTTTGTGTTACGAAATGTTTTGAATTTCGTCAGTCTGGAAAAGGCTTGGTTTGCGTACTTGGATGCAGACCAAACTCAAGCATGTGAAAATTGTGTCAATGTGGATTTCTAACACTGAATTTCTAAGGCACCTCAGCTATTGTTAAAATATTTGTTTAAAAGGTGAGAAAGGTTAATTGTTTATTTAAACTCAGCTCAGTGGGCTTCTCATGTACAGTAAAGTGGATTCAGCAATTCACAGGCCTTCCTTAATGTACAGATTCATGGCTATTACCAAAAATTGAGATGAACAGAGTTTGTTTTTTAAGAAAAGTGAAGTATTGCTGTGTCAAGTGCGATCATTTAAAAATCAGGAGGAACTGAAAGGGAAACTTCTCTCATCCTAACAAGATATTATAATAAAAGATCGTTTCAATTTTTCTTACAGATTTTAAAGTTTATATACTTTGGCAAACACCTACAAAGCAACTGGACAATATTCCCTCTTCACTTTTAACTAATGTAAGTGAAAAATTGTATTTTCCTTACTTAGAGGTGACACACAGGAACAAGTGTGCAAATTTAGTCTTTAAGCATTATAGGAAGAAATGTAATCTCAGGGGATTTTAATTTCTAAAGTTATGCCTTTTATATGTTGCTTATCCTCAGGTTATAATCTTCATCTTAAAAACGTTCCTGCTTCATAATGCCCGTGGGCATGACACCAGCAAATATTTGCCAAAATTTGCTCCTGTGATAAGCCCTGAAGCTATTGTCTTAATTAAGATATTTTAATATCAAAATATTTACTTAAAAAGTAAGAAAAAGTTACTGTCTATTCAAGTCAGTTAGCTCATACAGTTCATTAGATAGTGAAGTCAGTACTATCTGCTGTTTTTTTAGCTTGTTGGAGTGTGAAAATACTGGTGTTTATCCTTTTAAAAAATGCAGGAAGGAAGGAAAACTAAGTTTGCATATTTTTAATGTCTTAAGTTTATACTAGAAAATTATTGTGATTGTAACTGTGTAATGTAAACTCCACTACAGAGCACCCCAGATTGTGATCACTTTCAAATAAGGGCTCAGAAGAGGATTCAGTAAGAAGAAAGGACTTAGGGGAAAAGGATTTAGAGAAAAGCAGCAGGTATATTGAGATTTCTAGTGAGGGAAGTAGTGCTTACCTAGTCCAGCTAAGAATGAGGTACTAATGGAAAGGCACTGGCAGACATTACAGAGAAACTGCTTGTCATGCAGAGTCAGTTTAGCTCACAAAGATTTTCCAGAGAATTCATAAAAAATTAAGATTTTTTTTGTACCCCTAGTCAGCTACTCAAGGATAGACTGTCCAGGTGACTGCTGCTAGCTAATCAGTTATCCAATAAAAAATTGTACAAATAAGATTCACTCTTCCAGTTGTACAATTATTTTTCTCCTCTTTTTTAAAAAAATAAATCTTGTTTTTGCTTTTGTGGGGTGAAAATCAATCTAATTAAGTGACTTTGTGACTTTGAGTTATTCTTTGACACTACTTTGCCTTGTTTCTTTTCCCAAAGAATCTTTACACTGTTGAAAGATTAATTCTCTTGGATTATAACCTGAGCCAAAATGCAGAAAACAAGGAAATGCTGGATTAAAGTTACTTTGCCATGCAGGAAAAAAAGAGTTTGCTATTTGCAATAGAAAATTAGAAAATTACATAAAGCTACTACCTATGAACTTTTTTCTCTTCTGTGTACCAGAATTTTTAAAAGATTTATATCTCCACTACTTGAACCATCCTTGTCCCTAGCTTTGATTGTTCTTGTCAGTAGAATCATTTTCCACTAACAGCCTCTCCATGCTTTAAAGCTCCATTCAAAGCCTAACGCGTGTAGATTGCACTAGGCATTTTAAATGCATCAATTTCATAAACAAGGACCAAGAACACAGAGAAGTTAATACCACCATGGTGAGACATACATTAATTGGCAAATTGCCTCCTCCCATCTCCATATAACCTTCCTTAACCACCTTACTGTCCTAATAGTCCTCTAAATTTCTATAGCTCTTATGAGCTTTGACATCCAATTTAGTATGTATTATCTTCTATCTTTAATTTTCTTGGTTGTTTCATGAAGATCAGTCTCCTCATCCCAACTAGACCAGGATAGATGCATAGTGGCTTCTTCTACCTTAGCATCTACTATAGTATAGTCCAGTGACTATCTCACAGAAGATTTTAATGAAACTTAAAGATTTAATCTAAATGAAAAATTTTAAAGGTTTTACCAAAATGAATAATATGATTATGCTGGTATTTCATTTTGAGTTGGGTGAAGATAGATATAGATATAGACATCAATATCTATATATATCTCCAAAAAAATGTATACACATTTTCAGAAAGGAAAAAACTGTATTAAAGTTATGCTGATGGTAACCACTTTGAGCACCTCTTGTAATTGCAGAAGTCAAACGTGACTTGTATTCATCTTTTGTTACCAGTATATATTGAGTATTACAATTTTAATAGTTTTTTCCTATCTTAAAATGTGTATACATTTTTTTGGCACCCTCTATATGTTGTAGCTATGACTCATGTTTTACATTTTTTGCATATTAGAATATAGGATTTCTGTGCACAACAGGGTCTGTTGGCAATTGGCAATAAACCTCATTGCACAGAAAAAGATACCTTAATAACTTATGATTCTATAGAAAATATCCATAAAAATGCCATGCCAATCTAAAAGGTAATTTTCATTTGCTATGAGACAAGAAGTTTCATAGAAGTTCAAATTAATACAATATAATAGAAATGACTTTACTAAAGTATACAGTAAATGCTGGAAATTTTGTGAAATATTCCCTATTATTACTCTCTTGAACAGCAAGTTTGTTTTTTCAGACGATATGTTTTCTGGTTATATATTCATCATAGCTTACATTTATTTAATGTCTTTTATACACCAGGCACTTGAACATTTAAATGTGTTATCTCATTTAATCCTCACAACAACCGCATGAGGTGATAATATAATAACCTCCATTTTGCTTTAGAAAGAAGTGAAGCAAAGAAAAATTGAGTTGCTTGTCCAATGTCACACAGCAGTGATGGAGCCAACATCTGAACCCAGGTAATCTGATTCAATAACCTCTTTTCAGATACATGATTTGCAAATATTTTCTCACATTCCATGGTTTGCCTTTTCACTGTTGATTGTTAATAAAATAAAAATTCTTAAGTATTAGAAAGCTTTGTGTGAGAGACTAATTGGCAATTGTTTTCATTCTTAGTGTTAGGTTAAGGTAATGACATTATCTTATAAACAATGTTTTAGAGTAGATGAAATAATGAAGTTGTTTTCAAAAATGCAGTGTATAAAACAGTGAAAAAAATTGTTTTCATATGTAAAATAGTGCTAGGTTCTAGGCTTACATAATAATTAAGAGATTTTTTTCATCTACGTGAATGTTTAGCCCTGGATAAGTACTTTGTATCCCTCACATTGGGGATGTTTAGCATCCCTAATGTCCCTAATGAATGCCAGTTGCATCCACATTCATTCTAATAGCCAAAATAACTCTGGGAAATTTCCCAAACACCCCTTGTTACATACACACATTGAGAATCAGTTTTTTAAATGCTTATGAATATAGTATTCCCATTCCTAGTCACTAGAGGGAGGAAGTGGTCTTTTTCCTTTTTTTTTTTCACTTTTGAAAATTTTTATTAAATTTATTGGGGTGACATTGGTTAGTAAAATTATATAGGTTTTAAGTGTACATTTCTATAATACATTATCTATATGTTGCATTGTGTGTTCATCACCCAGTCAGTACTCCTTCCATCACCATATACTTGACCCCCTTTACACTTTTCTACCACCCCTCCTCTTACCCTCTGGTAATCACTGAACTGTTGTCTGTGTCTATGAGTTTTTGTCTGTCTTGTTCGTTTGCTGCTTTCAGTTTTATATCCCACATATGAGCAAAGTCATTGGTTCTCTACTTTTTCTGTCTGATTTATTTCATTTAACATAATAATCTCAAGATCCACCATGTTGTCACAAATGGCAATTTCATATTTTCTTATGGCTGAATAATATTCCATTGTACATATATATGTAGCACATCTTCCTTATCCAATCATCTATCAAAGAACATTTTGGTTGTTTCCATGTCTTGGCGACTGTGAATAATGCTGCAATGAACATAGGATATATATAATCTTTATGGATAAATGTTTTCAGAGTTTGGGGGTAGATACCCAAAAGAGGATTGCTGGGTCATATGGTAATTCTATTCTGAATTTTTTTGAGGAACCTCCGTACTGTTTTTCATAGTGGTTGTACCAATTTACATTCCCCCCAGCAGTGTGTGAGGGTTCCTTTTTCTCCACAGCTTCTGCAACACTTACTATTATTTGTCTTGTTGATAATTGCCGTTCTAACAGGTGTGAAGTAGTATCTCATTGTCGTTTTGATTTGTATTTTCCTAATAGCTAGTGAAGTTGAGCATTTTTTTCATATATCTGTTGGCCATTTGTTTATCTTCTTGGGAGAAGTCTGTTCAGGTCCTCTGCCCATTTTTAAATTGGATTGTGTTCTTGTTGAGTTGTATGAGTTCTTTTCTTTATATATTTTGGATATTAGCCCCTTCTCAGAGATGTTGTTTGCAAATATCTTCTATTCGGTTGGTTGCCTCTTTGTTTTGTTGATAGTTGCTTTTGCTGTGCAGAAGCTTTTTAGTTTGATATAGTCCCATTCATTTATTTTTTCCTTTGACTTCCCTTGCCTTTGAGGTCAAATTCATAAAATCCTCTCTGAACCCAAGGTCCTATGCTTTCTTCTATGAAATTTATTGTTTTGGGTCTTATGTTTAGGTCTGATCCATTTTGATTTAATTTTGGTGTGTGGTGACAGATAGCAGTCTACTTTCATTCTTTTGAACATGGCTTTCCAATTTTCCCAGCACCATTTATTGAAGAGGTTTTCTTTTCTCCATTGTATGTTTTTGGCTCTTTTGTTGAAAATTATCTGCCCATATATATGAGAGTTTACTTCTAGGTTCTCAATTCTATTCCATTGGTCTGTGTATCTGTTTTTCTGCCAATACCATGCTGTTTTGCTAATTGTTGCATTGAAGTATAAACTGAAGTCAGGGAGTATGATACCTCCAACCTTGTTGTTTTTTCTTAGGATTGCTTTGACAAAAGGATTTTGTCAAAAGGATTTTTTGACGAAAGTGTGATTCCATACAAATCGGGTTTTTTGTTCTATTTCTTTAAAAAAAATACCATAGGGATTGCATTAAATCTGTATCTCTGTATCTTGCTAAGGAACTGGTATTTAGAATGATAATCTGATTTGAGTTTGCCTTTGGTGTTAAAGTTTAAACTGCTCTGAAGAGAACATTTATGGCAATTTTATAGACCATCCATTCATTAAAAGAACTATGGCATGAGTTTTCAACATATATTTGATGCTCTATATATTATTAAAATTAAATTATAATCTTTATTATATTTATGCTGTCACTGTCACAAAATTAAAATTAAAAAAAAAATTCTGATGATGTTTAGGGAAAAAAAAAGTCATATAGCCTTGCTTTCCTCAATCATAAAGGAAATCAGAGACAAGGTCCCTCACCTGAATGACCTCATAGCTTTGTGTGCTGGGTGTGATAATTTTATGTGTCAATTTGACTGGGCCAAATGGTGCCCAGATTAAATATTATTTCTGGGTATGTCTGTGAAGGTATTTCTAGAATTAGCATTGGAATGAGTAGAATAAAAATGTAGGTTATCCTCCCAATGTGGGTGAGAATCAACCAATCCCTTGAGGATGTGAATAGAACAAAAAGGTGGAAGGAGGAATTTACCTCTTTTGCTTGCTGCCTGAGTACTTGAGCTGGGATATCTTCTCCTACCCTTAGATTGGTATTTACACCATCAGTTCCCCTGGTTCTCAGGCCTTGGATCACCAGCTTTCCTGTCTCCAGTTTGCAAGCAGCAGATCCTGGGACTTCTCAGCCTCCATAATCACAAGAACCAATTCCTCACAATAAAGCTCTTCCTAATGGCTCTGTTTCTCTGGAGAACCCTGACATTGGATGAAAACATATAGCACTAGAATCAAACAGATCTGGCTTCAAGTCTCAGTTGTGCCACCCTTTCTGATCCAGTGCTTTAGGGTAATAGATAGGAGTAGGTTGGAACTGAAGAGTCAGAGAGAAGAGCCTGAGTAAGGAAGGTCAAAGAAGCATCTTGTAGGCATCTGAATGTGCAGAAATGGAAAGGGAAACTCAGGAAGATTCTCGTGAATGCCCCAGGGAGATTATTACTGATCATGTCAGTACTACTTCAGTACATACTGTCCTGAGCAGACTTAACTTCTTCAGTGACCAGAGGATGACAGAACCTCTTAGTTTGTAAGTTAAGAGACTCTAGAGAAATCAACTTTAGCCTGGAACTGAAGGAGAAAAGCTAAGTGATTCCAAGAGTGGAATTATACATGAAATCATACAGCAATAAGAACTTGCAAATAAGTTCTTGCAAGTAGAGTCAGCAACTTTTATTTAAGCACAGGAGAAGTCAAAACACTGGAGATGAGCAAATGGAGTTCCAGTTTTTGAATTCCCAGCAATATTTTAAAATCTGTTATTTATTGAGGTTATAATTTATATCACTATAATGCATGGATCTTAAGTGTACAAATTTGACAAGTTTTGACAAATGAATAACCTGTGCTATCATCACCCAATTCAAGATACGGAGCATTGCTATCACCCCTGAAAGTTTGCTCAAGCTTCTTTCCAGTTACCTCCCCAACCCTAAGGGAACCACTCTGGATTTCTTTCACCACAGATAAGTTTCCCGTGCTATTGAACTTAAGGTACATTGTTTGTCTTCTTTTGCCTGTTATCTGTTGGGAACACTTCTCGAAGGGTACTGAATGAAACCAACCTCCAAAGGAGGACAGGGCCCGAAAGACAAGAAAAAGACTGACAACTCCAGAATTAAACAAGAAGTTTAAGGGAAATTACAGCAGAAGTAGACTCTGGGATGACAGGAAGACAGTAGATTTCCTCACAGAAAGGGGAAGGAGGCGTGATATATAGCCAAGTGGCACCTGCTAACACAGGTGGCTTGAAGCCTCATGGCAGGGGCTTATTAAGAGCTGCATAATTCAAAGCAGTAAACAACTTAATGGGCCAACTTACCTATGCAAAAACATGTCAGGTGATACTGGACCACCCCTCCTGCGATGAACTTGCGGTCAACTTGCTTTATAAGATGGTCATGCTAAGTACCAGGAATCACTTCGCCTAATAGCATCTTACAGTTAACATAATGTTTTTGAGGTTTACATAATATAATGTTTTGAGATGTAGTTGCATGCTCAATAGTTTGTTCCTTTTTGTTGATAAGTAGTGTTCCTTTGTATAAATACACCATAATGTATTTATTCATTCACCTGTTGGTGGACATTTGGCATGTTTCTAGAGGTATTATGTAAAAAACTGCTATGAACATTCTTGTGCTGTATGTAAATTATACTTTAATAAAGGAAAAAAAATGACAAATACCAAAAACAAAAGAAGTATATTATTAACATCTTCAGTCACGTGAAAGAGAAAAGAGAATGGCTAAGGCAAAAACAATAGTGAGCTGGTACAGATTAAATGTTTAGCACTCATTGATAGCCGCTGTCAATGTGATCAAGAAAATGCAAATGGATTCAAACTGAGTATGCATACTGACTAGAAAGAAAGTGGAGAACGCAGTCATTTTCCAATATTAAGCTGCCCTAAACTCTGGAATCAGAGTTTGAAGCTTGAATAAATGAAGACTTGGAAGTGAAGTCACTATCTAGGAAGACATTTACAGACTTATGTGTATGAATCATGCTTTCAGCTGTGGCTGATTCTGCAATGCCAACCTCTGCTGAGTCAGTGGACCTCAGCCTCGAGAAATGTGTGCTGAAACCAAGTCCTCGGTAAGAAGACCCGTATTTCTATAGTTTTGTAAAGGACTACATGAATCCCAAAATAAATTTAAGTTTCTAGATATGTGGTCAATTTAGGGCAACGTTGGGTCTATTAGAGCTGTATGGAATAACCCACCATCACTGATAACTCTTCATAATATGTGCTTCCTGTTTACATCCTGTAGTCTCCAATTATAGAGCAATTTTTTAAATATGAGTATCCCTAGTACCATGACTGAAATTAATCAAGGCTGTCAATTAGACCTTTAACTGTGCACTTTTGTAGTTTAAATTTTTTTCTAGTTTTGATGACTGATAAAATAAACTATATATTGTTTTTAATATTTCCCCAACTTTTTATTTTGAAAAATTTCAAATCCACAAAAGTTGAAATAGTAATATTAAAATATTAATACTGTTTTCAAAAACAAAGCAGAGTGATCAATAGAGGTAAACAAAAATCACTAAGAAGTCATTTCCTTTTTGACAAGAGAATTTGAAAGACAAATTTGCTATTATGGATTGCATCTGGGAGGAATTGGCAACACTTCTAATCCTTCAGACGGCAGAGGGTCATCTCTCCCTAATTCCCAAAGAGGTGCCAAGTGTGCTTGCCCAATGCCCTAGGACAAAGTTAAAAAATACACACACACACACACACACACACACACACGTGAATCCATAGTTGATGGGAAGATCATATCCTAAAGAGCTATGTCGCTCTAAAAGGGAGGTTCCTGAGAGTGAGAACTTCAACAATGACCTGGCTACAGACAAGATTTGCAAAATGACACAAAACTAAGGGATAACATTTCTCATTAGAAATAATAAGCCTCTAAATGTGAACAGATTAAATGAATTAGCCTAGTTTAACAGAATAAAAATTAATATAGTGTTGGACACAAACTCCAAAAAGTGTAGATAGAGAAGCCTAACTCAGGAGCACATGAATACTTGAAAACTTAAGGGTTTGGTAAATTATATCATATTAGGAGTAAAAAGGGTAAATGTGCTGCCCCAAAAGCTAATATTCTCCCAGGATCCATTTAAAGAAAAATACTATTTATAATAAAGGCAGTAAGAATCCCATTATATTCTGTTATTTGGATTTTTTTTTTCCAATTCTGGGCGCCAGACTTTAGGAAGAACATTGGCATAATGAAGCTTGTCTAATTAGCATACAGAATGGATGAGGAACATTGAAAGAATTGATATATTGATGTGTCTGGGGTGGAGGGGTGAGGTGTAGAGTATAATGATGAACTTCAAATACTTAAACAGCTCTTTTGTGGAAGCTGGCTAATTCCATTCTGCAAGACCACAGGGGTCAAACTATGGAGCAGGTGTGCTGGGAGCCTACTATATCCCTGGCCCTTTGCAATAGCTGGATTTTATAAGGGGGTAGATTTCTGAGTAACTGTAACACAACTGGGAAGGGAGTGGGTATTCCCTCACTTGAGGTGTCCAAGGAAAGTTTATGTATGATTCTCAAACCTGTTTGCACCTTAGGGTCTAATTTAATTGGTTTGGGGTGAGCCTAGGCGTCTGGATTCTTTCAAAGCTCCCAGCTATTTATAATGGGCAGTCAGGTTTGACAAATATTAGGCCAGATTGCTACTTGTCTGAATGTAAATTAAATGAGAAATTAAAATTGAGAGGAAGATAAATGGAAATATTGATTACATACCAGGCATTGTGCTTGGCATTTTGCACTCTAATCTTTATTAACTATGTTAATACTTGGACTCCTTTAGCAGTGGCACATAGTAAACTCCCAAAGATTTTTTATCATTGTTACCCTCTCTGCAACCTTGTAATACATTCTCCAAATATAATCTGGGAGAATGTTAGCTTATAATACAGGTGTTATATCATCTATGCATTATGGACAAGGAAACTGAGGCTCAAAGAAGATCTTTATTTAGGTTAATGCACTAGGAGGTTGATTCCAAAACTGTGATTTAATCCTAATTTAAACGTAATGTGTCTTCCCTGTCTCTTCGGGCCAGTAAGAAGACATCTGGGTATTTTTAAAAATTATTAATAGCTTACTTAAGTGACCCTTTTCATTTTTAATAGGACCATTTCTTCCTGGCCTGTTCTCAAGAAAATTACATTCAATACAAATCCTGAAACAATGAATCTAAAAAGCAGACATTTGGTTTTCCTAATGTGGCCTGATGGAAACTTCTGTAGGTCTTGAGAACCTCTGAGGTCAAAGGTAATGGATCAATGTAGCCCTTTGGAGCTGAAACAAAGCACTTCAAACATGGAAAGTACTGCTCACAAGTGAAACACTTCCCATACTAATGAATAGATAAAGATTATATCTGTTACTTCTATACAGTCTAGGACTTCAATTATATATTAACATTGAGGGAGAAGTTGGCCCTGAAGGAAATGTCCTGATCATCTCTGACACCTCTTCTTGACCACATAAATCCCATTTTCTTGTGTGTGTAACTGGTTTAGGTATGTGAGTGTGCTAGAGAAGAAGAAACATCAAGGAATGGATACTCCCTCAATGAGACACTGAGTTCTTTAAGGGCAAGGAAAATCTTTACTATCTCATATAATCCTTGATATGGTATCCAGTATAAAATAAGTAATAAATGCTGCAAGGTTGCAATTGCTACACTAATTTTCAAAAATAAAATATGCTTCAAGTGGTGGGTATTGAATTGACTTAATGCAGTGATAGATTCAGATTTTTGTTTTCTGTCACTGGCCAATTGCTAAAATTTGTAGCCTATGTAACATATACTAAATAGTACATCAGCATAATTTTAATACAGTGTTTTCCTATACATTTTTGGTACCTTCTGTATTTAATGACTGAAATTATTTTCTTAGCTTTATGTATACCAGTAAACCAAAAAGTACACATTTTATTCTAGAAAGATATGAAACTAGAGGTCCTAAATGTCGCTAGAGACTTATTAATCAATATAACTATCAGTGCCAATTTGGCACCCAGATCTACCTTGTTTATATCCAGAAGCATAGTTTTACACAGTACGTTTTACAAAGTACTGAGACTATCTTAGGTAGTCGAGAAGAAACTGATTGAAGACATTTCATTTTACCCTTTTTACCCACTGGCCTCTGGCTGTACTTTACCCATTGTGAATTTTGGCTAGCTACCCTTGTCATAAAGTCACAAAAAAATTCATGGGGAAAAAAGTAATAGCATGTTTAAATTTTACAGATATTTTTATATGCTTTGAGATATTCATCAAGAAGTCTAGAACCATGCTGTCCTATGTAATTTTAAATTTACCAGTAGCCACATTAAAAAAATGGATAAATAGGGAAAATTAATTCTAGTGATATATTTCATTTAACCCAATGTATCAAAAATATTGTCATTTCAATATGCAATCCATATAAAAATTGAGGTATTTTAAATCCTTCTTTCCATACGAAGTCTGAAATCTAGTGTGTATTTCATACTTAGAGCAGATCTCAATTTGGACTAGTCACATTTCAAGTGCTCAATAGCCACTGGTGGCTATTGGCTACTATATTGGACAGCACATGTCTAGAGTCTAACCCCCTTCCATCTCCAGTGTAATAGTCACTACCTTCAGATGTACAAAAACAAATCACATAAAAGTTGATCCAAAGTTAATGCTCTGTTAACATGGCAAGTAAAAGGTGAAATGTTATATAGTGTTTGGACTTTTTCTAATTACTTAAACAAGAAATTTGCTTTTATTTAAGAAAGGCTTTGCAAATTTTTTGCAAATTTTTTACAAATTTTTTAAAATTAAAAAAATATTTTTTTTTTTGCAGTTTTACAAATGCTTTGAAAACCGTTTTCTTCTTTTCATTACCTCATCAAAAGTCTTTATGGGTACTAGGTTATTTTGTTCTTTTTCTCCATTTGAATTGTTCATTTTGTCATTCACTAAATATTTATTTGGTGACAACTATGCGCAAAACATCTAGCACCCAAAGCTAGATGCAGTAAAGAATGTAAAAACATCCCCCATCTCCTGCTTTCACAAAGCTTCCTTTGAAACTAGAGTGAAAAACTATCTTTGTATTTTATTTTACTGTGTCACTCTGTGTCAATTATTTGTTTGCCTATCAGTCTTCCCCCAGTTCTTTAACAATAAATGTAATGAACTTTATCTTCTTATACTTTTATCTTCCTGGGGCCTGGCAGAATACCTTCATATTCACTGAATTCACTGTAATAAGTTACTATGTGTTATTTTCTAGAACAGAGGTTCACCAAGTACAGAAAATTTTACAAAGCACACCAAGTACACAATTTTTTTTTAATCTTCCCTAAGGGGAAGAGAAAAACAATAAAGCAGAAAAGTTATTTATGACAGGGCTTGAAGGATTTGACACAGAGAGATGGTGCTGAGGCTTGAAGAACAGAACAAGATTTTAAAGCTGAGAAAGTACAGGATACAAGAATACATCACTTATGACAGGAACTCTCTGAATGTGAGCTTATTAAGTATGCAAGTGACTGAAAAGAGCCTGAATGACCTGAGGATATCTACACACATAGAAATGGAAGCTTTAAGGCAGTGAAAGGGGTGGTGGTGCTGAACAAACTATATGGAAAAAAGTGACATTATGAGTTTATGAGTGAACTATTGCAGTTGTTGACATTTTAAAGCAAAAAAAAAAAAAGCAACAACCCTCTCTACCTTGCAAGGTACAGTAGTGTGCCCAATTTTTCTTTTCCTTTTGGGAAAATGTTTGTTGTTATCGATTTAAGAACTTTACTAAATTCCATAATCTGTTATTTTGAATAATTTCTTTAAGCACGTTTGTTGGCAGGGTGAAAAATAAGAAGTCTAATGGAGTAACATGCTTTTATTTTACCATCATGCATATAAGGAAAGACAAATATGCCAATGGTACACTTCCAATTTGACAGAGCAATGTCACAAGCATTTATGCTATTTAGGAAAAAAGAAACATCAATTACTAAATTGTTACCAGGGCAGATTATCAAGTAGGTTAATCAAACCACATATTTTCTGTAGGTTATTTTTCCATGAAGACAATTTCCAAAGTCTTCAGAATCTGAAAATACCAAGTTATTCATATTTCTAAGAATACAGTTTTGACAGAAAGAAGAAAAAATTGAAAATCATTATGAATATTCATTTAAGTTTCTCTATCGTACTGGAAAGTAAGACTGTTATTTTTCCAAATGTTCCCAATTGAAAGGAAAGAAAGCCTGTATAGCTCCACTTTCCCAGTAAGCAGAAACAGAAAATACAGGATTTTACTAAATACTAGTGAAATAAAGGACACAGTATTAATCTTCTGCATAAATTAAGTCAAACGGACATGACAGAAAGCACCCAAAGTTGTGTTGTTTCTTTGAAAAACCTTTCTCTTGGCAACGTATTTAACACTCCAAGCCCCTTTAATTCTCCCATAGAAATCCTGAGAAAAAGTGTTTCTCCTCCCATCACCACCAACAGAGAAAGAACCTTTCCTTGAAGGTTCTCAGCCAGCCACTCTTAATTTTAGGCCCAATTTTTACCTGGCTCATTTTTGCCTATGGTCTGTTGTTCAGTTTCCCATGCTTAGGGCACTCCTCACAATCTCTAGTTCTTCCATCCATATGCACTAGGTATCACTTTTCATCCCATCTAGATCTGCCTCCCTTTAAGCCCTCTAAGTGTTGGAGGGGCGGGGGGCAGGGGAGAGAGCAGAGGGAAATAAGAGCTCTGGCAGTATATTTTACTAGACCTGTTGTCCCTGGAAATGATGGAAAAAGCCAATTTTTAATTGTTTTTTAATAGACAGGAGATAAACAGAAAGTGTACTGCTACCCTGACAATCATGTTCAGGATGAGGAAAGGAGGCACCAAGAGGTACCTAGGTTTTGTGTGAATTCACTAGTTGAGGCTGAGAAAGCCTGGACACCATCCTTATTTGTCATGAGGTCAAAGTCTAACGTGACACCTCAACCACTTGCCTGACAGTAGGGTTCCTCAAGGGACGAGGGGGTGAGGAATCAAGAAGTCTTTTGGGTAGAGGAATGGAAGGGCTGGAAGGGAAACTTGTGCTGGCAGGAAACTTGGTCCACCAACAGTTCGGAAGATTCGGTTTACCAGAAATCAGACAGAGGAGATGACAATGGTCTGGAAGATTTTCATTCAGTAGGGAGCAGCCAAAGGGGTTGGCACAGCTAGAAGCATGCAGCACTACATGACCAGAGGTGCAAGAAGAGCATTGGAGTCACATAAATCACAAAGACCAAGTGACCCACTGCTGCTCTCCCTTGATATTAATGCCCCGCAATTGTCCAGACTATCTACCTGCCTGCAGAGCAAAGTGGATAGAATGGGCTCCTAGACAAAGCTAGAATTACAGGTGGTAAGAGCCAGACCAGAGGCCCCCGGGAACAACTAGCGTCCAAGCAGTGCTAATAAAGGCAGTGCAATTGAGAGCATCATTTACTTGGTTTAGCAGTAGTGTGAATCATGGCCATGCAGCATGTGAGAGTAATGCAGAACTGTTTGAAGGCTGTGGAGAAGCATGGCCATGAAGGTCTCAATCTTGAGGTTGAGAGAACTAAATGTCCAGAGGAAAAAGGTTGCAGAAATGTTAGGGGGAAGAAAGGTAGAAGGCATACCCATTTCTGTTGCTCAAGCACAGGTCCAGCAAGAGGTGATAGGGGACCTTGTGCAAGAGTAGTCCCAAGGGCAAAGTTTAACCAGACTGGAACCCAAAGGGCCTGGGGATCTCCACTGGCTCCCTTAGTGGGCGACGTCTGGCTCTACGGGCTCCTTCATGCAATAGGTAATATTGCAGTGGATTTGGCCATAGGTCCTCTTTAATAATCTCAGCAATCTTGTCAGACTCTGGAAGGCTGTGGTCTGAAAACCAGGTGAAGAAGCTGCAAACGACATCTTGGTTCCTGCGAATGAAGGACTGGGGTTCGTGGCCCCGACGCCATATGATTGGAGTGGAAAGAGACACCACTCGGCCAGAGGCTCTGACCTCATATTCCTTGACAATCAGCTTGTTTCTGAAGTAGGGGTTTCTTCGAAAGAAGAACTTGAACTTGCAGCCAGTTCTCGGGTGTCTGAGTTCCTTCACCTCCAAATTGGTTATGTATCTTAACATCTCTGCATCTTGGCCCCTAATCATGGGGGACAACTGGGGATGGTTCCGAAAGGCGGCGACCCAGAAGCCCGGGATATTCTGGATAATGTAGTTCCTCCGCTCCAGATAGTGTCGACGCATCCGTCCGAACTTATGCTCCAGCTGCTGAAAGGCCCTGTCAGCCTGGGCATTTACAGTGTCCAGTTCCAGCTGGATGGCCTCCAGAGGGTTCATGCGGAGATCCATATTCAGGGGCCGCCGCCCTGTCTCCTCCTTCACCTCCGGCACCACTCTATTTTCCTTCACCACGTCTATTTCTTCACCTACTGGCTTCTCCTCTACCTCCATCTCCTCCTCCACTACCCCCTCCTCCTTCACTCCTTTCTCCTTCACCACCTCCTCATCCACTGATACTGAGAAGATGGTGTTCACTGCAGCGTTCCCTTCCTCGGCCTTCATCTCCGCCATCACCTCAGCCTCCGACCTCTCTGCGCCACAGGTTTCTAGGGCCTTCTCCGCACCTGGGCCACTCTGCTCTCCACGCTGACGGCCATTGTTCAGGCTGCTGTCCGTTGCCATGGACACAGACATGGCTTCCAGGCCCACGGCGGGAGGCGGAGCTTCTTCTTGCCCCGCTGGGGTGGCTCGGTAACCGCCATCCCCACCAACTCCGATCTGGGGAGAATGGCCACAGCCCGCGGGGTCGTCGGGGGCTCCCCGCTCCTCCGGAAGCCGGGGCTGTGGGAGCACGATGGTCGCCGAGCTTCCCTCACCCGTCTCCGCCATCACCTGTGACGCCTCGGTTTCCTCGCGGGGCTTCAGGCACTGGTGTGGGTCCGGGTCCCCTGGGGCACGGTCGGGAGGAGTGGGGCCGCGGGTCAGGAGGAGAGGGCTCTTTTCGACCCCATCCAGGCGGCTCATGTTGGCAGCAGCCAGGCCAACGGCAGGTTAACGTCCGCTTTCCTCACAGAAACCCAGCTCGGCGAAAACCGGTCGCTAGCACCACCTACCCTCTGGAGTCGCCGCGTCTCTGTGAGGGTGACGTCAGTGCCGTTAATCTCACCGTAACGCGAGATTTCGCTGCCGCCGGGATTGGCTCGGCGGTTGCCTGCGGTCCCCGAGTGTTCTGTTAGTTTTACTTGTATGAATTTTTTCGGGGGGGACAGGAAATTTGATTTATGTAAATAAATGTAGATTGGACTCAGAATCCGAAGGCAGTGAGGACCCTCACTGCGAAGCGTCTGGAAACTGCCTCCAGCATATAAACTGGGATAACTGTAGGGGTCACAGTACTACACTGCATACTTGCATAAAAACATGGTTTTCTGGTTTTCAGCATTTTTTTAGGCAGGAAGGTAAATCTATTCCCTGTTACTCCATAATGTCCAGGAGCAAAAATCTTCTCTTTTTTTAACAAAGATGAATTGCAAATTGTTTCCCTTTTCTCAAATAGAAGTGACATGAAAATATCAATTACAGCCTGTAAAGTCATTGAGAGAAAAAACTACTCAGCGGCTTTTTACCACTAAAGTGAGGCATATTATTCCTTGCTAGTACTCAATTTATAATCTGTATCAAAGAAGAGCTTGTGCTACATAATGTCTGCAGGAATTAATACAGGATCGATTTGCTACATTTTGCTGCATAGCCCCTTGCTGTGGGAAATAGAAAAGCTTTATTTCCGGCCCCATAAGCTATTGATTTATTAACAAACTTAGTTCTGCAAGGAGGTAGGAAAAGTTGGCTGTAATGAAGTGTGTATTCATGGCAATCAGCTCGTAGAGTTCATGGAAGAGTTATGTCAGTGTCTCCAGTTGACTTGCAAGGAAAGCGGGGTTAGTGAGTTACAAGGCCTCAGAGAAATACCAGTTGGCGGGAGCCACCTGCCACCATTTTATAAAGAAAAGCTACTTAAAATGGATAACCAAATAGTCATGAAGTAAAAAACAAAAGCGCAGTTAGTTGACTTAAAGTGTAAAAGAGGCAAACTTTTTTTTCTATTTGCTTTGCCTGTGTGGTAGACTGAATGATGGCCTCCAGAGATGTCTACCTCCTAATCTTCAGAAACTTGAATATATTATCTTACGTGGTAAAAGGGACTTTGTAGTTATGATTAGCTTAAAGATCTAATGAGATGGGAAGATTATCCTGGATTATCTGGGTTGACCTTATAAGAAGGAGGCTGGAGTGCCAGTCTAAAAAGAGATGATCACCAAAGCAGAGATGAGATAGAGAGAGAGATTTGAAGATGCTATGCTGCTACCTTTAATAATGGTGGAAGGAACCAGGATCCAAGGCAAAAATGCAGCCTCTACATTCTGGAAAGGTAAGGAAGTAGATTCTCCCAAAGAGCCTCCAAAGAAATGCAGCCTTGGCAACACCTTGACCTTATGATGCCTAACCTTCAGCTCCATAGGATAATTAATTTGTATAGGTTTAAGTTACAAAGTTTGTGGTAATTTGTTACAGAGCAATATGAAATGAGTACTTCTTGGATTGAGCTTTTGTATTGCATTTATGTGTGCCTCAAGTTTTTCCTAGCAGCATCTTCAGTCTTGCCCTTTGCTTCCTCTGAGGTCCTGCCCAACAGCTTGATTTATCATGTTTTGAGTCTGTTTTTGGTTATTGAGATCAGCAACCTACTTAGACAATACACAGACAAAATTAAAGCCAAAACCCACCACAAAAGTGGGTTTTGAGAAGACCCCGAACTCCAGGAGGACAGGGCCTTGTTTTTGTTTACCACTGTTCACCAAGTGCCTAGCATGCTGCCTTGCACGGTGTTGCATAGATTATTAAAATGGTAAATAAAGGAACAAGTGAACAGCATACAGTTTCTTCTGCCTCAGCTTGGTGCTTGCAGAAGTAAGGAGCACGCAGATTGTCATCCTGCTTTCTCCCTATCTGCCACCAGGAAACCAGAGGACTGCTCTGCTATCTGCAGGAAGGAAGCCCTAGTCAAGTGAATTTCTACATATGCATCAAAGCCTATGAAAGCGTAAAACAAAAAAACAAAAAATAGGAAAAATTTTGTTTTACAAATAATTTACATTTATGTGACCACACTATATGACAAACTCTGAAAGGCTGACATATTTAGGTGAATTTACATGGTAAAGCCTCAAACTGCCAACACCGTATTTCCAATTCTCTCCTTTCTGAACAAGCCAAGGTAATGAATCCAGGCTTTACTTCATTTCTCTTTGCAAGAAATGGATATAGATCCTGTGATGCATGGCTGAAATTACTTTTCTATAGATAAGAATAAATAATGGAATTGTTTCTAAGGCCCACTTCTTTCTAATTGCCATGAAATAATTTATCCTCAATCTTAGAACTGGAGTAATTTAACTTGGGCTAAAGTGGAAACTTTCATTACTCTCATATGCCTTCTACTTTTAAGCAGAAGATACTACCAGGCTTTGACCAATCCTAGAAGATGTAGCTTTATTTGTCACAGTCACCATTATGATGTCTGTAAGCATAATTAGTGCTCTAACTGAAAATGTTAGGAAAGACTCCAGTGATAGATGGTACATATAAATGTAATCAGGACTCTGGGGAGTGTAATTTCCCAGGTAGTGTTGAGACACTTCTTTCTCTTGTTGACCTTTTCTTACTAGATAATTTAATTGAATATATAAAGAAAATGAGGAAAACTTATTTCTTCCAATTTTCATTATCTGAAAATCACAGTAGATTATAACTCTTCATTATAGATGATGGAGAGCCAAGGTTATGATCACTTTTGAATAAGTGATCACTTTTAAATAAGAGAAGGGCCAGCAAGAAGCAAGATTTAGAGGGAAAAGCAGATATGTGTTTTCTATGCTATTTCTTTTTTTTAAGAACAAATTTTTGCTTTTAAGAAGGAACCCTATAGAATTTCTACCTGCATCAAGTCTCATGTGCTCAAAGAGTTGTTTTGCCATGCAGAGCAAAAATATGATTGCAATTTGCCACAGAAAATTGTACTTGTAATAGTAGGGCCATTACTTGTGGAAGTTTTCCTGAACCTGAAGTCTTGAATATGCGTCTCTTTCACATG